>NW_026731568.1:307500-745000 GCF_028476545.2 Physella acuta
GGTCAGTTCTGGGACAACATGTGTCCAATATATTCATTCGTCAACACTGAAGTTTCAAACAGAAGACATGTATGATGGCTACATGTATGTGTGTGTGGCTACAGAAAACAACAGAGACACTAAAATTGGGAACATGACCATATACACTAAAATAGGTAATCATAGTTATTTATTCTAAGTTCAGTATATGTATAACATTTCTACACCATTGCAGTCAGAGTTTCAAAAGTAAGACATTTTTGTTAACTGCATGAATATAAGCGTGTGTGCATCAAACAACGATTACACGCCTACATAATATGAAACATGTGGGTTACAAATATATATTTAATTTCTTTTTCTCAAGGTATTTTTTAATATTTTGTATTATTGTAAAGTCGACTGTGTCCTCTGATACAATGTGTTATTATCTTAGAAATATGTAATTAACTAAGTCATTTAATAAAGAGTTACTTGAGAAAATAATTATTTGTATTTTATTATGCACAGTTATCATAGTTTAGAAAATAAATTTGCAATCTGCGAAAATAACACATTGAAAATAACGAGAGAGGTAATCTTACGAAACTATCGTATCGAACTGTGATTTTTTAATTTGTATAATAGTTAATAAAAATCTCATTTCAGTTACACCAGCTCCTTAGATAGCATATCAGCAGATACATGTACAAACATTTAATTAGGTAAAGTTTTGTTTTTAACTGGTTAACGTCTATCACTCGAGCACTTTGTTTCTGTAGCGACATCTCCTAAGACAACAGGCGTCTCCATGTCGTAGGTGGTTAAATCCTAGCAGCCAATACGTTTTTTCTACATCTCAATGTGAAACTGGTCGTTAGACCAGCAAGTGTTTATATCTTTGCCGTGATATCGTTGGCAGCGTTGAGCTCGACTCGGTAGTGATACATAGTTCCACGCTGTCGTAATTTTTCAAAATATAATTCATGACGCCCATAAAAGCGTGTGGACGATGGTTAACTGTAAATACGTCCAAACTTTCAGAGTGATTGATATTTTTAATAAAATAATTTATTTTAATTTGGTGGTAAAACAATCACTTTTTGTTACTGTATCTCCAAGAAAATTAAAGTTTTACCTCCTGCTTCTGAATATTAACTTAGGATCTAGGGTCAACTATATTATTATATTCTTAAATCGCCTGAACATTAGTACCGCCGTTAATAAACCAATGAAAGGCCACGGATTGTTCAGATAATAATTAATTTTATTGCCGTCAACACACATGTTCATGACAAAAAATAACTTCAGTTGTTTACTAAAATCTCCCCGATATACCTCATTTCTCTTTCACTGTCTAAATAATCATAAGTTACCATTTTGAAACTAGACCATGGGACAGATGTGTTCTGTAACCTCGGCATATCAAGGAATAGTTGTGTAAGCTTTGTGCCCCACCGACTTTACTTTCTAGAGCGTAGTTCAGGTACCCTCAGGGCTGGGTGGGCTCAGGGATATCCTACCGACTGAATCGCAGACCACGAGCCTGTCAGTTTAGCAGACGTATGCTCTACCACCTACCCAGGCCGTAACATTAAGAAACTTAAAATCAATTTAACATGTATTGTTGACAAAATTAAATACTAGGAATGAGTAGACACAAATAGAAACATGATAATGACATATTATGAAAATGTACTTTAGTAAAACTATTTTCTCATCGTCCGTATGTTATTGACATATATTGGTTTTTTAAAATCTCTAGTACCTCAAAGTCCTCCTGCAGGCCAAAAGTGATAGAATAACACAATCGTGGTACAAGAAGTTCTGTGAGGAATTCAGTAAAATTGTGAAATTCTGCGTCATGTGGCAATTTTTTTATATATCTTAAATAATATTGTTGTTACAAAATTGGTAAGAAATATAATACATCCAGATTTGTGTTAAACATTTACAATTATTGGATAATGTAGGAAACTTAATTATGTATATGCATAATACATTTTGAATAAATAAATGTATGCAAAACTTTGTTGTTTTTTTACTTTCTCGTATATACGAAGTATAGAAAAAGTATTGTAATCGTGCAAAAAAAAAAATCGAGATTTTTACAAATCTCGACGTTTTACACCTCACTCAGGCCTCACTGATACGGAGAAACATAATTTTGCAATCTTGTCCGTATGTCTCTGTGTCTGTCTGTGTGTGTGTGTGTGTGTGTGTGTGTCTGTCTGTCCGTGTGTAAACACGATTACTTGAGTACCGTTACAGCTAGGTTGATGAAATTTCAAATATAAGTATTTTATCAAAATCGTAGATCCGTATCAACTTTTGAGCGATTTCCGATAACCAGATTTGGTACTTTTCCTTCTTTGAATTTTTCAAAAGCCTATAACTTGAGTACTATTTCATATAGATAAATGAAATTTCACACGTAAGTAAAAGATCTAATTCTCTACCTTATGTTAAATTTTGAGTAATTTCCGTTGATCAGAAGTAGTAATTTACGCTACTTCCGATTCCTCAAAAAACTAATGTAAATTTTTAAAGTACTAATAATATTACGCACTATTATGCACTTTTTATTCGGCGTTCACTTGGAGTGCAATTCGTTTGTCTACGAGATTTTATTCTATTTTTAAAACTTGAAGTATTTAAAATGGATTAAAAATCATGTCTATAGCCCGAGTTCCCATCCCTTGTTATTTTATATAAGAATATTCGAGATTCGTCAAAGTTTTGGGGAGATTACTCCCGATTTATTTTCTTGAAATTTCAACCTACAGCTTATTTACTTAGAAGGTATTGTATGCATAGCTGAACAAAAAATTCATTATAAGACACCTTTTTATTGTTTTTTATACACATTGTACACCTAAGGATAAAACGGCAAGTTCTTTAGAACAAAAAACTATGTTACATTTGTTTTACTTTTATTTCTTATCCTTTTCTGTATCTTGTTACTTGTAAGTTTTTCACTTTATTTTGTCCTTGACATTAGAACATTTTTAAAAAGCTAGAAGTTATGTTTCTTAACCATGTGATTTTTAAACATTAGTTAAACACTCGATATATTTGTTAAGTTTTGAAATAATGAGATAATCATTTATTTATATTTCATTGATTTATCGTTTTAAATAAATGCATTGATAAACATAATATAAAACATAACTGAATAACTTATAGTATACCCAAAATATTGTAAAATTTTGTTTTAAAACTAGTAACACTAAACTTTGACTAGACAGGGCGACTGTTGACCTAAGCTTGTCAATTCTATTGATCAGATTATGTTAAGTGTTTAACTCACATTACTATAGTTAAAATCTTATAATTTAAAAAAAAACAATGATTCTGTTACAGATGTTTGTATCTTTTTTTTTAAAGACAGCACTACAAATTATAGCAGTCTTTAGTTACATTTGTTTAGAACTAGAGAGTAGGTCGACAAATTAACATAATCAATAATTTAATATTCAGTGATAGCAGAGGTATGCAAAATTACCATAAATCAAATCTTTGTATAAGTAAGAGCGTACTTCAACTCAACTGAATGACGTGTCGTAAAGAGTAGTAGACACACTACAAAACATAAACAATAAAGTTTGTGGTCAGATCCTGGTTGTGTTAGGCTCTTATTTTAGGAATGTTGGTTTTCAGGGGCGCTACTATACGTGTAAATAAGTTTCAGTAAAAATGCTTCTAAAATTTCAAACTATTACGCAGACGCTAACAGAAAAACAAATTTACTTTATAAAACGAGTGTTCGGTATTTTAAAAAATATAGTTTAAATTAATAAGGAAAGTATTAAATAACAGCAGTTATTTTATTTTTAAATTAGTAAATTAGAGCATTGTGATACCTACTTCAAATTTACTTTTCACGTATGAATTGGGTAAGAAAACATAATGGCTTCCTATTGATGCACGACATTGGCACCTCCAAAAAGACACCAAAAGTGGCCGACATCACAATTGGCCGACACCAAAAGTGGCCGACACCAAAAGTGACCGACATCACAATTGGCCGATACCAAAAGTGGCCGACACCAAAAGTGGCCGACATCACAATTGGCCGACACCACAAATGGCCGACACCAAAAGTGGCCGACATCAAAAGTGGCAGACAAGTGGCTGTAACCAGATATGACTTGCAGTAAGCGGGTGATTATTACTCAGACAATGAAAACCTATCCATATATTACAACACTCTACATCACCAACAATAACTACATGCAACTATGCTAAATTCAGAACGTTTTAATCATATATCTTACTATATAGCGACCGTTTCAAATAGATTTGTTGACAGCGCTTTTAATCTCCATGTAATTTTTAAAAATATTTATTATTAAATCCTTATTTGTGGTTTAGCTTGTTTCAACATCCCAGATGAAAGAATAACGATGATGGCATGAAGATGTTGAAAGGAGAGTAGCTCGCTCACTGCACCAGCCAAGCCCCTGTGACAGATACCAAGCCCCCGTGTCAGAGACCACACCTCTGTGTCAGAGACCACGCCCCCGTGTCAGAGACCACACCTCTGTGTCAGAGACCACACCCCTGTATGAGAGACCACGACCCTGTGTCAAAGACCACGCCACAGTGTCAGAGACTACACCCCTGTGTCGGAGACCACGCCCCTGTGTCAGAGACCACGCCCCTGTGTCAGAGACCACGCCCATGTGTCAGAGACCACGCCCCTCTGTCAGAGACCACTCCCATGTGTCAGAGACCACGCCCCTGTGTCAGTGTCCACGCCCCTGTGTCAGACAACAGTTTTACACCTTCTGGGGCTGGTGGCAGCGTAAACATTCTTTAATGACTCACGACCGTCGTCTTGTTGTGGGCTCAAGATTCAATACCCTAAAACTCGTCAAACAGTTTTTAAAATACCTAAGTCAATACACCTGATTTATGCCTGTTCATGATATTACCGTCACTTGAAACTGAGGGTCCCATTAAACCATTGGTATAAAGCAAGCTGTGGGGCCCGATATAACATATTTTAGTTTTTTTCTTTTGTCTGGGTCAAGCAAGGAAATCGTCATTATGCTGAGTGTATTTTTCTTGATTAGCTGCATAGCACAAGGTATTTTTATAATTAATTTTATACTTTTTGCTATTAAATTAGTTAAATATACCTTAACGATACGCTTCGTAATTGGAATCAGAAGATTTTTTAAAAGGAGCATTATGTATATTAATTGTGGCAGTTATATATATATATTTTTAATTTTTAAATTTAATTTCACATAAGTAAACAGTACGACGCATTTATGAACATAGTTAATTCGACATCAATAAACAGATACAGATATAAATGTAGTTAATTTATTATCAGTAAACAAACTTACAAACGTAGGTACTTTCCCTTTAGTAAACAGCCAGACAATCGTCAGCCCAGGTGTGATTGAGACAGGAGAAACTTTTACTGTGACATGTGACGCGTCACGTGCCGGTGTACCAGCCAATGCTACAACAGTTAGGGAGTTGATTATATTTTGGACAGATGGGACAATATACGCTACTCAAGCTCAATATAGCTTGCGTCTACCCTACATTATTACAGTAAGGATTTTCTTTTAGTCAGTAAAATGTAATTCAGCGTAGTAATGGTTTTTTTTAATAGATCGTCCAATGGCTTTTCCAATATGTTTTGTGATAAATTTCAACACGATTTTTTTACCTGTATAAAATTTTACAGGATAAGTAATAAAGCATAATATTTTATTTGAGATCATCTAATATCATAGTGTTATAAATAAATATTAAAATTTAATAATATAATAATATAATACAGTAGTATATGTAATATACTAAAATATAATATTATACTTTTTAAGAAAGCAGTTTTAATTTTTTTTTTACTTTCTGTGTTTAAAAGTTGTATTGCTTATAGAATTGAATTTCAGAAGAGTTGCGATAAAATTATAAGTTGTTTTTTGTTTTTTTTTTTATGAATAATTTTAATTATTATGAAAATAATAATGTAAACTTTGAAAATAATGAAAAGCCGAAGGTATTAAACATTACAATACAAAACCTTTTAAACTACTAAGAATATTATTATTGGCGGGTTTTATGTATAAACAAAGCTTTTAATTCTGAGGCAAAAAATATACCCAAGTCTCCTCATGCACTAATGTTGATGAACATTATTCTCCTATTTCCCTGTAAGTAAAGATAATTATATTTGAACATTTATTTCTAGTATCCACCCGATACCTCACCAGCGAGAATCTGGAGTTTTAAATTCAACGGCAGTTTGCGAGAAACATCGGAGAGACCAAACAACAGGAACACAATGCAGATAGAAATTGTTGTCAAAGATGCTGTGTGTTCAGATGCTGGCTTGTTCGCCTGTCAGGCGTTCTATTACAACTCAAACAATCAATCAACGCAGAGTAATCGGGAGCAAAATGTTACGAGTATAGGTAAGTTATTTAGGAATAATTAGCAGTATAGTATGGGCCTCTTATTTTACATCATAGCACTAAGATCTAAGAAGACTGACTGTTTATGTATAGTATATTCGTATTCAAGTTTGATTACATTGATTAATTTATTATTGTGTTTTCAACATGTTAGCTCCTTATATTTGTTTACAAAGTAACTATTTAAATGTACCTACTGTAATTGATGAATACATCAAAACATTTAGTAACTACGATCTTCAAACTAAAAATACACCGATGAGTTACATTCACTCAATGTTGATGATATTTTACGACATTTTTTTTAACAGTACGAGTGACTCCACTGTCTGTTACAATAGAACCCCTTCAGTCAGAGGAGCTGGGTCCATACGAGTCAGCCAATCCTGCAGGGTCTAATGTTACTTTGACGTGTAATGTAAATGTGAGTATTCTTATGATTTAGAATAAATAAAGTCTGTTAATGAACGGGTAATATTTTATTGCCATGTACTTTACAGGGTCCACAAAACTTGACCATCCACTGGAAGTACGGCCATTCTAGCTCTGACGTCAACAGTTTCACGTCATATCCTATACAAAACGATATATCAGTTGATGAACCTGTACTGGTCAGTTCTGGGACAACCTGTGTCCAATACCGTCATACGTCAACACTGAAGTTTCAAACAGAAGACATGTATGATGGCTACATGTATGTGTGTGTGGCTACAGAAAACAATGAAGACACAATGGTTGGGAATATGACGATTTACACAAAACCCGGTAGCTATCGCTCTATTTGATCTTTTAGAATTCGTTTATCTGTTTTGATTTTGTTTAATTTATATTTTATTTTATAAATTACAAAGTTGGTTTATGAGTATATTTGTCTGTAGGTTGTATTTTGTTTTGATGGTGTTTCGTAAGATGTTAAGTTTTGGGTTAGTGATTCATGTGTGATGAGTGTATTTTCTTGTTAAACACAATTTCGGTATGATTACAAAATATTTCTTAAACAGAATTTATGTATTATTAAAAACATTTGTGCAAATATTTTCTGGTCATTATTGTCAGGCATCAAGACCCCACAATCTGAAGGCTCATCAACTGGAACAAACGTTGGTGTAATTATTGGTTCCGTCATCGGTGGTCTTGCTGTGCTTGTGCTGGTTGTGGCCGTCGTTTTGTGGTACAAGTCTACTCACGCCCCTGTGGGTGTATCGTCTGTAAGTGTAAGTGGAAGTGGAAGTGTATGCTCCGTATACTAGTACCATTCTACTCACGCCCCTGTGGGTGTAATGTCTGTAAGTGTATGCTCCGTATACTAGTACAAGTCTACTCACGTCTCTGTGGGTGTATTGTCTGTAAGTGTATGCTCCGTATACTAGTACAAGTCTACTCACGCCCCTGTGGGTTTATGGTCTGTAAGTGTATGCTCCGTATACTAGTACAAGTCTACTCACACCCCTGTGGGTGTATTTTCTGTAATTGTATGCTCCGTATACTAGTACAAGTCTACTCACGCCTCTGTCGGTGTATTGTCTGTAAGTGTATGCTCCGTATACTAGTACAAGTCTACTCACGCCCCTACGGGTGTATTGTCTGTAAGTGTATGCTCGGTATACTAGTACAAGTTTATTCACGTCCCTGTGGGTGTATTGTCTGTAAGTGTAAGTGTAAGTGTAACTGTATGCTCCGTATACTAGTACAAGTCTACTCATGCCCCTGTGGGTGTATTGTCTGTAAGTGTATGCTCCGTATACTAGTACAAGTCTACTCACGCCCCTGTGGGTGTATTGTCTGTAAGTGTATGCTCCGTATACTAGTTCGTACATAGAGAACTTAATGGTGTGAGTCAGTATGGCCGATATGTAGTGGCAACTTCGGTAATGTAGGTGGTGGTGTGTATAGTTAACTTATGTTTACTAAGACAGTGGCGCACACATATATCAGACTACATATCTAAATATATTGTATTGAAGCTAAGCATGCAATTAATTAGCAAAATTGTAACCTAGATTGTACAATCTATGGCGACTATTGTACAATCTATGGCGACTATTGTACAATCTATGGCGACTATTGTACAATATATGGCGACTAACCTCTCTCCTTTCTGTCCTTAGCTCCCAACTGCGACGTCATAAAAAGACGACAGCAACTATAAAAAATGTTTCTATATCAGGACAATAAACAGCATGTCTGTCTTTATTCAAACAATAATATATATATATATATATATATATATATATATATATATATATATATATGTGTGTGTGTGTGTGTGTGTGTGTGTGTGTACCTGCCATTTTAAGTGACTAGAAAACTTTAACACATGGTTTGATATATAAAGTTTTTAATTTATCCTGGATTAGAATTGTTGTATATTATTGTTTTCCTAATGGTTGTTTAAACTTTTCATTCGAAATAATATTTAACCATACAAATGTTATGTAATGTTTACCTAAACATAAGATACGGAGGCGTAGCGACCCTTCCCGGCGCCCGGGGTCAAACTTTCAATTTGGCGCCCCCCTCGGGAACAACCTTTCAATTTGCAATTTGCACTCCCCCTCAATTTGAACACAACCAACTCAAACTTTCACTTTGCAACCCCTCCCCCATATATTTTTTTATATTTATAATGCAAAACCGAATCTAAATGAGATTTTAATTTGTTTTTACAACCCATTTTGGCGCCCCCTAAGGTCGGCGGGGGACATATGTAACCCCCCCCCCCCTTCACTACGCCTTTGATAAGATACAAACTACAAACACTACAAACTCTACAAATTCGCTTATAATTCGTTTTTTTTTTAACGTAAGAAACTTAATCCACATTTCGTACTATAACTATGAGATTTATAGTTGTGTTTATTGTGCAGTATGTAGACATCTCACTAGCTTTGGAACTATTGCCCTAAAGTTGTTTGAAACTGAATGCAATATACACTATAAAAACAATCTGAATAATATATAACTATGTTTCCAATAAAATCCAAATTTATAATTTAGACAAATGTTCAATGCCTTGTACTCTGCTCTTTGATTTAACTCAACATGATCGCTTTTGTTTTTATATTACTTCTTCTATTTTTTTATCCACGTCACCGGAGAGAGATGAACGGTTGGTTTGTTAAATAATTGATAACATCAACAGTTGATTTTATAAACATTTGACATTATCAACAGTTGACTTTATCAACAGTTGATTTTATCAACGCTTGGTATGGTTGTACTACGTATGCTGAAGTAATATTAACAACTTAAAGCAGTCTGATACGAGCAGCTGGTGGCAGATCGTGACGTTTAAAAACACAATACCTACATCTAGTTCGTGATTGTTTTTTTTAACTTCCTGTATGCACAGGGCTCGTATAATAAAAACTATGTCAGCCGATTGTACAGGATTACTAGATTAATAACCCTGGTTGTGTTATCGTGGTAGATTTATGTATGGGGAGTCAGCCAAGCGTAACAAATCTAGCCCGCTTCATTCACCGTGACAAAACTTTCAACTTCCGGCGTCTGACCTAACCACAAGGTGTGGCACTAAAGGTTGTGTGCCCTTAATTTGACGGTTGGGGTGGGGGTGGAGAAGACGATTAGGGGGCCCAAAATCAGATGATAAATAAAATGTAAAATAAAAAAAAATGTCATTTCAAATTTTATGTGTGCGATTGATAAATTTGTATTATTCCTACATCCTAGAGATGGTCGTCCCCTTGATTTCATCTTTCTAGTTGGCCTTTTCTCAAGATAGAGGACCGTTTCAGTTGATTGTCTTTTGTCGAGCGCTGAGAGAGAGTATTTTACCGGAAGACATATTAGCTTTAGACATTTGTCGAAAAACCAACTGCCTGGAGCCATTAAGTCGTTGAACATATTAACGGTAGACATATTGGAGAGAAATATAAAGTAATTATTACGGCGATTTTAGGCGGTAGATAGACCTTGTTTGTTGTTTCTTAATACATAAAGGTCCCAATCTCTCGGGCAGCCATTATTATGATTATAGCCTTCAAAAAAAAGAACCTTGTCGAACTGTTATCTTCTGTATTGCTTGTCAGGCTCATTTTTTTTCTATTGTAATTTAATTTTAAAGACACTAACTCTTTTAATGACCATAATTTTACAGTGGTGCTTCAGTGTCAGGCACATAGAACAAGATTAAATGTCGCTGACTTTACAAGACCAGATTCGGTTCCTAAAATTGTGTTGTGTTGTTGATGTATGTTTATCCGAAAGTGTCTAAAATGATAGTAACATTGTTAAATTTTTTAAAATCGTGATCACATAAATATAGATCGTGACTGTCTTCGTAAATAAGATTGTCACAATTTGATGTGTATTGTGTTTCTTCCATATACCTTACTAGCATCTATTGACACCCTGTACTGGTCTAGCCCCATGGGTAAAACGGATATTACTTCCTGTAGACAACTGCTTGAAGTTACAAAATCGTGACTGTACTTTGCGGGACGCAACCTCATAACTTAACTAAGCAGGACGCAACCAGCCAAAAAATGTAACATTTTTCCCTTTCTTTACATCACTTACAATCTTTGAAAAAGGCTGTCAATATGGACATACTTTGGATACATAATTTAATTTTCCACGTTGTTCGTAAAATTTTAGGCTCCAGTAACCACTTTCATGAACGGTGATGCCGGTATCATACAATTGGGCTTTCCTGAAAGAATCTTTGAATGAAAGAAAACATCTGCCTCAGTACAGCAGGAAGTCTTATAGAACTCAGGGGATTAAAATTATGGTGGTGGTAGGTGGGATTCGTGAATAGGAGATTCTGTGTGCTCAATGAATGGGCCCTTCAACATGAGGCTATGTGAGTTAAATGGGCCCTCAATAAGAGGCTTTGTGGGCTGAATGAATGGGCCCTCAATAGGAGGCTATGTGGGCTAAATGAGCCCACAATATGAGGCTGTGGGCTAAATGGGCCCTCGATAGGAGGCTGTGGGCTAAATGGGCTCTCAATAGGAGGCTATGTGGGCTAAATGGGCCCTCAATAAGAGGCTATGTGGGCTAAATAGGCCCTCAATAGGAGGTTATGTGGGCTAAATGGACCCTCAATAGGAGGTTATGTGGGCTAAATGGGCCCTCAATAGGAGTTTATATGGGCTAAATGGACCCTCAATAGGAGGTTATGTGGGCTAAATGAGCCCACAATATGAGGCTGTGGGCTAAATGGGCCCTCGATAGGAGGCTGTGGGCTAAATGGGCTCTCAATAGGAGGCTATGTGGGCTAAATGGGCCCTCAATAAGAGGCTATGTGGGCTAAATAGGCCCTCAATAAGAGGCTACGTGGGCTAAATGGGCCCTCAATAGGAGGTAATGTGGGCTAAATGGGCCCTCAATAGGAGGCTGTGTGGGCTAAATGGGCCCTCAATAGGAGGCTGTGTGGGCTAAATGGGCCCTCAATAGGAGGCTATGTGGGCTAAATGGGCCCTCAATAAGAGGCTACGTGGGCTGAATGGGCCCTCAATAGGACGTAATAAAACCCGTGCACTGTAAATTAGTCCGTGAATATTAGGAAAAATGTATTTCTTTAACCTTGCTGAACGGGAACAATTTTTACCGAAAGTTTAAGTTAACCTGGCACTTACAGGCGAAAAATGGATTACATCACGTGATTAGAACACGTGCAGGAATACTGATCGGACACAAAGTCCACGACACGTGCATAACAACTGACCGCGACTGACCACCTCCTGATACATACATGTTTTTACAAATCTCCTAAAGTAACATTATTACCAGCTTTAAAAAATCAGGTAAATTATTTTACAACCTTATACTTGTTAATATCATCGTTACATAGCTATGTTTTTTATTAAATAATTTTTTGTGAAGTTCCCTAATAGCTTTAGAAATGTCGGCCTATTAATAAAAAAAGCACTAATATATTTGTTTTTTACTTTTATGTGTTTTTATACTTAACTCTTTTAAATTTAAAAAAAAACAATGTGTAGAATATACAACAACTTGTACGCATATACTATGAATAAATGTTTGAGATGTTTGAATTGTTTAACAAGGACCCTTTTGTGACGTTCTACTGACCTTGGATTCAAACTCAAGATTTCAGGTTAGGAAGTCTACCACTCTACTGATAGGCCACGCCGTCCCTAATGAAGAATATATTAGTTTGATATGTACCTCTGTAATGTGAAGGCAAGTCAATAGGGTTACAGTGCAGCGCTACACTGGAGCAGTTATAGAATATTTTGCACTAGACAAACAGCGCAATAGATTTGTTATGTTTCTTACGTAGTCGCCATCACAGCAACCAGCAGTTTCTTCCAGGCATCTCTCCGCCCCCCCCCCCCGAAAAAGTCTATCAGCCCCCCTCCCGAAAATCTCAAGTGCCCCCCCCCCCCCCCCCCGGAGAAAAAAGTCTGGAAGAAACACTGGCAAGCATTCAAGCTTTTCTTTTTTTTTCTCAACGCCGCATCGCTTGACACAAACAGACGACTGGTTTCCCACGTGAGGTTGTCCTTGTACAGACGCCTAGCTGTGATGGCGGGATGGAACACGTAAAGGAAGAGAGAAGGTGAACATGATGGAAATAAAATAACGCTATTTTTACAGTTTTATTTTGTTTAGGGTGTTAAGGAGTGTATGACGATTTATTTACGTTCTCACAATCACAACTGATTGCTGGTTAAACCCTAGTTAACTGTGGTGATGGATAAAGCTGGCATCGTTTACATATTCCTTAAATGATTTTCTGTACATTTCACTCCAATCTGATCGTACACAACTACAAAGACACGCTTCGAACAAGTAAAGACGGAAAAAAACAAGCTGTGTAAGTTTACAACTTGTAAGTACATATGTTTGATTTGTTTTAGTTATCAATTAACATTAGTAACAAGATATTGAGTAGTTTACTGTTTAAACGTTTAGCCGAACACAATACATGAAGCTATATGACTACACAAATCTTACAGAAAAGATGCTACTCCTTCAGACATGTCATCCCTCCCCCAACCCACACACAATAAATTTATAACACAAACATTGTCTTTCAGGAAAAAAGCATGTTTTAGATTAAGTATTTTTTTTTTTCATTTTCGATATCAATAGGTTCCGAAAGTAAATATTAGGATCCGATTTGTTAATTTAGTTATTTATAATTAAGCGACACATATTTAACGTAACAATAAGTTATAATAAATACTTTTTTTTTTAATTTATAGATGATAGATTTTGCCGTTCGGTCAGACAGTGAAGATCAGCGAAGGACATTCAAGGTCAGAAAAGGTCGGTGAAGCTCAGTGAAGGTCATTGAAGGTCAGTGAAGTTCAGTTAATGTCAGTGAAGGTCACTGAAGGTCAGTGAGGAATTCACACCTGTATAAGTACACCACACCTTGACAGAAATGATACCAGGAGACAAGCCACTGCCTAAAAGACCAGTGGTCATTTTTGTCTGCTGCTTCATGGTGAGCCTCAACGTCCATCACGTGATCGGTCGTAGTGTACTACCAGACGACCAAACACCTGGTCATCAGACGCTGAGTCATATAACTGACACCTGGCGTCAGTCAACACATGACTCCAACATTCAGTCACCTCATGACGCCAACATTAAGCCAACACATGACTCTAACATTCAGTCAACACATGACTCCAACATTCAGTCAACTCATGACTCCAACATTCAGTCAACTCATGACTCCAACATTCAGTCAACTCATGACTCCAACATTCAGTCAACTCATGACTCCAACATTCAGTCAACTCATGACTCCAACATTAAGTCAACACTTGACTCCAACATTCAGTCACCACATGACTCCAACATTCAGTCAACACATGACTCCAACATTCAGTCACTACATGACTCCAAGATTCAGTCACCACATGACTCCAACATTCAGTCACCACATGACTCCAACATTCAGTCAACACATGACTCCAACATTCAGTCAACTCATGACTCCAACATTCAGTCAACTCATGACTCCAACATTCAGTCAACTCATGACTCCAACATTCAGTCAACTCATGTCTCCAACATTCAATCACCTCATGACTCCAACATTCAGTCAACACTTGACTCCAACATTCAGTCACCACATGACTCCAACATTCAGTCAACTCATGACTCCAACATTAAGTCTCCACATGACTCCAACATTCAGTCACCCCATGACTCCAACATTCAGTCAACACATGACTCCAACATTCAGTCACCACATGACTCCAACATTCAGTCAACATTTGACTCCAACATTCAGTCAACACTTGACTCCAACATTCAGTCAACACATGACTCCAACATTCAGTCAACACTTGACTCCAACATTCAGTCAATTCATGACTCCAACATTCAGTCACCTCATGACTCCAACATTCAGTCACCTCATGACTCCAACATTCAGTCAACACATGACTCCAACATTCAGTCACCACATGACTCCAACATCCAGTCAACATTTGACTCCAACATTCAGTCAACACTTGACTCCAACATTCAGTCAACACATGACTCCAACATTCAGTCAACACATGACTTCAACATTCAGTCACCACATGACTCCAACATTCAGTCACCACATGACTCCAACATTCAGTCAACACATGACTCCAACATTCAGTCACCTCATGACTCCAACATTCAGTCAACACATAACTCCAACATTCAGTCAACACATGACTCCAACATTCAGTCACAATATGACTCCAACATTAATTCAACACATGACTCCAACATTCAGTCAACACTTGACTACAACATTAAGTCAACTCATGACTCCAGCATTCAGTCAACTCATGACTCCAACATTCAGTCACCACATGACTCCAACATTCAGTCCACACCTGACTCCAACAATTTGTCGCCAGATGTTATGGCCAGTCCTTCACCTTGTTATGTTTTTAAAGACAAGGACGAATCGATCGTTGACTGCCAAGGTCGTTCTCTAACGAATGTTAGCAGCTCATGGTTTCCTGAAAATACAACGTCTATTTTATTAAACAACAACATGCTAACCTCTGTACCCGATTCATTCAGAGATATACGTCATCTACGTCGGCTTACCTTAAATGGCAACAAAATCCCACATTTTCACCTGGAAACGTCTTCTGGTCTAGAACAATTAGAATATTTGACCATATCTCCGGATGGTGAAACTGTATACATTGATATCGATATTGGTAAACTGGATAAGTTGTCTGAACTTGAAGTGATAGGGGGAGAGGCTGTCGAAATAACCAATTCAAGTTTTGAAAACTTGAGCAAGATTCGAGTTCTTTTCTTGAAGGACCTCCGATCCCTACTCTATTTTAACTCTTCAGCATTGCGGCCACTGACCAATCTTCAAAGCATTTCTATAATCAGCGTTCAGGCACACCTTCATCAGATATTTGATGCATTTCAATGTTGTGTAAACCGCAGTATGGAGTTAATAAAACTGCAGGAAATTAGCCCAACAAAATACGAGCAGTATACAAGCCTTCTCAGCGGGAACGGCATTCTGACGCCCAACTCCACCAGATACCTAAGGCAGATCTGTGTAAGGCACCTAGTTTTAAGATCATGTGCTATATTTATCATCAAGCAAAACGCTTTAGAAAGCAATACTTGGAGTAGTTGTCTAGAGAGCATTGACTTTACCAACAACCCAATACTGGGAACGTTGAGTGTCATGTTCAAGGTGATAAATATGAACAATCTGGAGACAATTGACTTTAGTGACGCTATACCATCAAATTCATTTCATCGCTCGTTGCTCACTGACCAAAATACAGTATCCGATAACTGGGGCATGCACCGTGGAACTAAAATAAAACCATTTAACGCAGCTCATTCAGTTGAAAGTGAAGTATACAGTAACAATACAGACTCCATGCTAATTCAAAACTCTCACGTAAAACCAAATAATGCAATCAAAATTATAACCGGAAATGAAGTAGAGAGTACCAACAGAATAGACAAACCGAGTAAATCAACTTCGTTTAGCTCATCTAATCAACTACACTTCCCTTATAAAACAGAACAATTACATCACGATAACGAGCTGACTGTATACGTTTCAAAATCAATCAAGTATGTGTATATTTCAAGGCTCTTTTTGCACTTCTCTCTTGACTTTAACGTTACAGTTATCGGCGCAGAACATTTGGTGTATCTAGATGTATCTAAAGGTGGTGGTATGACATTTAAAGGACAAATCAAAGGTTTGACGGGACTTACGAATTTCCTACTTTCTGGCAATGACTTGTCGGAACTGAACTTCAAATTTTTTGACACGATGCCCAGCCTGCAGGTTCTCGACTTATCGGAGTGTAATTTAAATAGCGAGTACATGTCATCTTCCAGCGATCGTCTGTTCCTCAACTTACAAAATTTGCAGCAGTTAGATCTATCGTTTAATTCGTTAACCTCGTTCAGTTCTCGTACTTTCAGCTCTAATACAAATCTCTTTGAGATTCGTCTGTCTAGGAACAGGTTTAGAGCGATTCCATTTGAATTAACAAACACGCCACGTTTAAAATTGCTGGACTTAAGCTCCAATGCATTGATTTCAATTTCAGCCATGGATAGAAGTGAGTTGGACGCGTTGGCTGCTGGGAATGGAGGGTTGAAGCTGTTTCTGGATGGAAATGTCTTGTCGTGTGGGTGCGTGGACATCCAGTTTCTACACTGGCTTCAGATGACCACGGTGGAACTAGACATGGCCAGGAACTTCTCATGTATTGACAACGACGGAGTTTTAACAAACACGGGAGTTTTATCAGACCTAGAGGCTTATTGGCGTCAATGCTTTGGGAGAATGTTCCTCTCTTATTCTCTTATTTTATTTTGTTTACTTATCATTGGATTTGTGTTGTGTTTTTTTGTTACCAAGTATAAGACGTACATCATTTCTGGGCTGCTGAATTTGTTTAGTGAAACCTTTCTAAAGAAACCATCCAACTACGAGATTGGTGTCTTCATTGGTTATGCTGATAGAGATTACCAGTTTGCTTGTCATGACCTCAGGCAGTTTATCGAGGACACTATGGGGTTAACGACCTTTATTCGTGACCGTGACCTCTCACCTTCAACCGACCTGGCGTCTGGGATTATCGATGCTATAAATAGAAGTTGGCGCGTGCTTCTGGTCGTGAACGAAACTTTTCTCGCACAAGACGATTGGTTTCTCTACACATGCAGGTCAGCCATATCCAACCTGACGCCCGCTAATCCTAATCTCATTGTGATTATGGTTGACAGCCAGATACGTCATCGTTTACCACGTGACATCCTTGGGGCGGTGTCTGAGGAAAACATCATCGTCATGAACGAGGGGAGGAGACTCAAGTATGACGTCACGGAGAAGCTGAGAACTCGATTACTAGCCTAACCGTTTTAAAGACTAGTTCACACAAGACATAACTGCTAATTCACACAAGACATAATGGCTAGTTCACACAGGCAAGACACAAATATACAGCAGGACCTCGCCTGATACTCTGAACTATATACGCTAAATGTCTCATTGCTAGAGATATCAACGCTCCTGTCCTTAAAATGTAAAGCTCAATTAGTGTGCTATTGTACAAAATAATGCTTTCTTCCGATGTCTTGTACTGTCTGAATGTTTTAAATATGAAGTGCATAATAACATCATACATCATTTATATCATACAAATGCTTAAGACAAAATAGAGAGCAAGAATAATTCAAATTAAGCCAGACACTATATAGCCGCGAAGAGAAGACTCTCCCGTTTAAAAATACCAATTAGATCTCAAACTTGGAAAAATATAGCCAGCTGAATCATCGCGTTTAAAGTGACCTAGAATTACCGCGACTTTACATAAGTTATACATATTTAAATTATATATTACATTGATCAATTGCAGATATGCCGTAGTGACATAAATAGATACCAGATTGCTAGAAACTTAAAATTAAGGGGTAAAAACGTCAAATAAAAGAGAAATGCAGATAGATTTACCAAACGATTGCTCGACACTAAATGTGTTCCCATTACTACTTTTGACTAGATAGTGAGGTATTAAATAGTTTAATTAATATATAACATCATGTTTTCTTTATAACGATAAGACTCTGACGCTAAATATTTTCATGTTTTAACATAATTCTTTAACAAACTGTATAATTAAATAATGGCAGTTAATGTATATGCACGTTGTTTAGAATCACTTAAAATGTACATGTTTAGGTTTCGAACGTAGATTTATTCACTGCTCTTTTATAGAATCATTTTTATTTAAACAAATAGGCCTATACATGTTTGGGTTGAAATGTGAATTTAGGCATGGCTAAAAATGTCTAGAGCAACGCTGGTTAGCTATATAATACATTGCAAAAATTGGTATATTTTTAATTAATAATATTTATAAATAGATCTCATTCCTCGTGTTTTTCTAAATAAAATGTCTTGTTAATGTTCACATTATTGGCTTTATATTTTTTTAATGTGGTGATGTTAAATTCTAGCTTTTGCTAATCTATGTGAAGGTTTATATGTGAATATTTCTGTAAATATCACATCACTGGCTTTGTACGCCACAGACAGCACAGGCAAGTCCAAATTGTGTTACGAAATACAGGCTTTAAATAAATAAGTGAAGACAAAAAAAACAAGCTGTGTAGGGTTAATACATGTAAGTGCAACTGTTTGATTTTATTTTAAGTGAATTGATATATTTAAAAGCATATTGAAAAGTTTTTTGTTCAATTTTTATCGCCTACATTTTCTCTCGCTTAAAATTTGAAATTTTGTTAGCCAGAAAGATATATAAATTTTCGACTAAATTGTTGTAAAAATAATTTCCATTGATAAGAAAAAAATCGCTTTATATGATCTATATGAAAAAAAACTTTTGCCGAATAACGCTATTGGATATTTTGTGAGGTCGTAGAAAAACGCATTTGAAAGCCATAAAATTCGGTAACGCTGACAAAACTGATCAAAATGACATATTGACTTAGAGGGAAACAGAAATATTGTTTAATAGTTTGCAACCTCCAAACCTTTATTATGTATGTATACATACTATCATATATATATATATATATATATATATATATATATATATATATATATATATATATATATATATATATATATATATATATCTTCTAAAGTGTTGAAAAACGTCTGAGTGTTTTATCATAGCGTTACTAATCCTACATTCTTTGACACATTCTTTCTAACACTGGGTTATTCCAACTTTAACAATACCTGCGTTTTATTTCTTAGATCATATTTGTCGGTACACGGGTTTCCCCCACAGTACCGCCCAGCACGCGGGCTTGCTGTATGAAAGCTTTGTCTGCTAATCACACTTTGTGATAGTGAGGTAGAACACACTTCCGGGACAGCCCAGGTGTAATCGACGTACCATGGCGTTCGCGGAGCCATCGGTTACACAACCGCAAGGCCCGTGTACGATAATTTGATGACCTACTTACAAGAACTATAAATACAGTCAGCACTCTCTGAACACAAAACATGAAGTCATTTAGGCCTTATTAAATTAATGTTCACAGAATACATGCAACTCCCTTACACACATTTCTCCACCCACAACACACAGCACAATACATTAATAGCTCCGATATACTACTTCCCCTCACATATTACCAATTATTCTATTTTGAAGAATTTAATTTTCTATTTTTTTTTTAGAATTACGTTATCAGCAGATTGATACAGTAAATATCATATTCCGATGTTGTTAATTCATTTTTTAACGAACCGATACAAATTAAATGAACTTAACAATACTTTATTATTCATTGCTTAAAAGGTAATACTTTTTCTAGATGGAGATGGTCTTTTGGTCATTCAGGCATGCCTTTTAGTGAACATACACCACAAATCGACCGACGGATATGATACCAAGAGCCAAACCACCGTGTAAGTGTCCAGTGGTCCTTTTTGTCTGCTGCTTCATGGTAAGCCTCAACGTCCATCACGTGATTTGTCGGAGTTTCCTAGCAGACGATCAAACACCTGGTCATCAGACGCTGAGTCATATAATTGACACCTGGCGTCAGTCAACACTTGACTCCAACATTCAGTCAACAATTGACTCCAACATTCAGTCAACACTTGACTCCAACATTCAGTCAACACATGACTCCAACATTCAGTCAACACTTGACTCCAACATTCAGTCACCACATGACTCCAACATTCAGTCACCACTTGACTACAGCAATTTGTCACCAGGTGTTATGGCCAGTCCTTCACCTTGTAATATTGTTACAGACAAGGACGAATTGATCGTTGACTGTCAAGTTCGTTCTTTAACGCAAGTTAGCAGCTCATGGTTTCCAGAAAATACAACGTCTATTTTATTAGACAACAACATGCTGACCTCTGTTCCTGTAAACTTGTACCTTTTACACCGTCTTAGACGTCTCAGCCTATCTTACAATCAAATCGAAGAACTTGATGTAGACACGTTCCGTGGGTTAGAACACTTAGAGTATTTAAATCTGGATTCCAATGGATTAGATCTAACATCCATTCCTAGCAAAACTTTCGACCGTTTTAAAAACTTGGCTGTATTGTCTATACGACAGGATGGAGATTTAAGGTATCGGAGACATGATGGTTATGAGTTCCTCTCTGATGTGAAAAATTTAGAGTCTTTGACCATATCTTCGGTTGGTGAAATTTTATACTTCGGTGTGCAGTTCAACAAACTGGAAAAGTTGGCTGCATTGCAAGTGACAGGGGGGTCAAAAAAAATAACAAATTTAAGTTTCGAAAATTTGAGTCAGGTTAGAGTTCTTTACCTGAAAGAATTTCAATCACTGCAATATTTCAATTCTTCAGCTTTCTGGCCACTGATCAACCTTCAACACATTTATATGCGCAGCGTGCAGGCACACCTTCATCAAGTGCTTGATTCCTTTCAATGCTGGGTAAACCGAAGTATGGAGTATATACTACTGGAAGATATTTGGGTAACACTAGGTGAGCAGTATTCAAGCCTTCTTCCCGCAAAAGGAATCCTAACACCCAACTCCACGATATATTTGAGGCAAATTTGTGTTATTCATTTAGTTTTAAGAAGCTGTCGTATAATTATAGTTCACCTTAACGCTCTGACAAGCGACACATGGGACAAGTGCCTTAAGAGCATTGACTTTACCGACAATGCAATCATAGGCACTTTCAGCGTATTCTTTCAAGTGATGAATATGAGAAATCTGGAGAAGTTTTTTTTTCGTGACAATTTCAAATTAAACTCTTTTCGTCGCGGCTTTTTATCTGCACTAAGCATAGCATCCGATAACTCGAGGAATCACAGTGCATGTAATACCACACGAATTAACGAAGCTCAATCAATTACACTTGAACGTGTGTTCGAAACTAATAACTCAGACTGTATAACAAGTAACAACTATTTTCCTGAAGCAAACCAAGACCCTTTATTTACAGACACCAGCAGTTATGAAGTAGGAAAGACAACCACAAAGGCTCAAGTCAGCGAATCTATATGGTATATTTCCTCTAAGCAACAATTTCCTTATAAAGTAGAACTAATACGTCAAGCCAACGAGCTGAATATATACGTCTCTAAATCAATGAAATATCTGTATCTTTCAAGGCTTTTCATGCTTTTCTTTGCTGATTTTAATGTTTCATTTATCGGCGGGGAAAATGTATTGCATGTAGATGTATCTGACGGTGGGTTGACGGAGTTTACCGGGCGAATCAGAGGCTTGACGGGACTCAGGACACTCCTACTCTCTAGCAATGATCTACTCCAACTGAACCCCCAATTTTTTGACACGATGCCCAGTTTGCAGGCTCTCGACTTATCGGGGTGTAGTTTAAACAGCGAGTATATGTCGTCTTTCAGCGAGCGTCTGTTTCTCAACTTACAAAATTTGCAGCAATTAGATATGTCGTACAATTTTTTAAACTCGTTAAGTTCTCGTACCTTCAGCTCTAATCCAAAACTCTTTGAGATTCGCCTGTCTGGAAACAGGTTTAGAGCGATTCCATTTGACTTAACAAACACGCCACGTTTAAAATGGCTGGACTTGACATCTAATGCATTGATATCGATTTCAGCCAAAGATAGAAGGGAGTTGGACGCGTTGGCTGCTGGGAATGGAGGGTTGAGGCTGTTTCTAGGTGGAAATGTGTTATTTTGTGGGTGCACGAGCGTCCAGTTTTTACACTGGCTTCAGATGACCACGGTGGAACTAGACATGACCAGGAACTACTCCTGTATTGACAACGACGGAGTTTTAACAAACACGGCAGTTTTATCAGACCTAGAGGCTTACTGGCGTCAATGCTGGGGGAAAATGTTCCTCTCTTATTCTCTGATTTTATTTTGTTTACTTATCATTGGATTTGTGTTGAGTTTTTTTGTTACCAAGTATAAAACGTACATCATTTCTGGGCTGCTGAATTTGTTTAGTGAAACCTTTCTAAAGAAACCTTCCAACTACGAGATTGGTGTCTTCATTGGTTATGCTGATAGAGATTACCAGTTCGCTTGTCATGACCTCAGGCAGTTTATCGAGGACACGCTGGGGTTAACGACCTTTATTAGAGACCGTGACCTCTCACCTTCAACCGATCTCGCTTCTGGGATTATCGATGCTATAAATAGAAGTTGGCGCGTGCTTCTGGTCGTGAACGAAACTTTTCTCTCGAAAGACGATTGGTTCCTCTACACATGCAGGTCAGCCATATCCAACCTGACGCCAGCTAATCCTAATCTCATTGTGATTATGGTTGACAGCCAGTTACGTCATCGTTTACCACGTGACATCCTTGGGGCGGTGTCTGAGGAAAACATCATCGTCATGAACGAGGGGAGGAGACTCAAGTATGACGTCACGGAGAAGCTGAAAACTCGATTACTAGCCTAACCCTTTTAAAGACTAGTTCACTCAAGTACAGACGTAAAGACTAGTTTAAACAAGATTCAAAGGCTAGTTCACACAAGACATAAAGGCTATTTCACATCAAGACATAAAGGCTATTTCACATCAAGACATAAAGGCTATTTCACATCAAGACAAGAAAACAAATCTACTACACGACCTAGAATGTCACTAAAAACTAAACAAGTGACTGTTAGAATTATGAGTGCCGGTGTCCTCAAAAGTAAAGCTCCATTATTTTGTTTTTGTACGCTTACTGGGAGAGAAATACAGATAATTTTACCTAAAGATAGATTTTTTCGACACAAATTGCGTGCACATTACTACTTTTAACTAAATAAACATGGTTTTAAATAGTTCTATCTAATATGTAACAATGGGATATCTTAATCGTGGTATGACTCAGAGGCTAATTATTTAGATGTTCTAAAATATTTTGGTAACAACTATATAATTAAATAACGTCAGGTAATGTGTAAGTAAGTTGTTTAATATCACTTAAACTATACGTGTTTAGGTTTTGAACATAGATTTATCC
Source organism: Physella acuta (assembly GCF_028476545.2). Lineage (NCBI taxonomy): Eukaryota > Metazoa > Mollusca > Gastropoda > Physidae > Physella > Physella acuta. Next base: position 331,321 of record NW_026731568.1, read on the forward strand.
ACTGCTTTGTTTTATATGGACTGAGTGGTCTAGCTTTACAGAGCTGGACTGCTAGTCCGTGTCTCGTGTTCGAATCGGGGTGTAAGTTAGTAGACCGTCCCTGAGTTTACTCAACTCTGATGGATACCTAACTCACGCTAGGGAAAGTAAAGGCGGCTGGGCATATTGCTGACCGCACTATCTCTTCATATGCCGAGGTCACTGAAACAAGTGAACTCTACTTCACTTGTCAGGTTTGAAAGTGAACTTTACTATTTTTTATAGAATCATTTTTCTTTAAACAAATAGTATACATGTTTGGGTAGCAATATGAATTTAGACGAGACTAAAAAATTGCTAGAGCAACGCCTAGCCGATACGGCTGGTGTACGTTATAATGGATTGCTAGCTTTGTGTATTAACTTTCTATTAATCTATCTATCTATATACTACTAAAACTCAAGTTTATTTACATGTTTGAATATTTATTTGTTTGTTTGTCTGATTTGGTACTGTAAAGAAACTGCTCTGTATGGGGGGGCTGTAAAATAGTATGTAGGTAGAGAACTATTTTTGATTTGTGACCTACTTAGGTCGAGTCATTTTTATTTTGACATTGTATAATTCCTTATATGGAATGATGGTGTAACACCTGGGGTTTTTCCACTGACTTATTAAGGTGTTTGAGACATAGAAATTTTCCATTAAGATCTGATTGAATGATTCTGATCAGATGATTATCCCAACCAATGGCGACATGAGTTGAGGATAACCTCCCCTGTCACAGAAGTCTTTAATTGCACTGCACACTCGCAACATGAGGCAGTTTATCTTGACCTGGCAGTCTACGAGGTAGTTTTACCTTGATCAGGCAGCCGTCCATATTGTCCGGCTATAGACTCTGACCATTTGAACGTGAGAGTACTTAAGACCTGTGTGTGCCTTGCTTTCTTAAGTTGATTTAGTCTTCTAGTTTAATCTTACTTGTCGCTAAGTAAGTCTTGAAGCTACAGCAGTGTTGTGTGGCCTGTAGCTGTTCTTTAGACAGTGTAGAAATCTGTGATAGTGTTTTTTCCTGCATTTTGTAAGTTGGGTTTTTGATATTCTATTCATTAAATATTTTATCTAGTTCATCCTTGTGTTCTGCCACAACTGTGTTCGCTGATTAAAAGGTCGTATGTAGATTGGATGAATGTTAATTACAATAGTATCACTAGCTTCCCTAGACATTAAATTCGAGCCCTAGTGGTCGTTGTGTTAAGTGTTCATCCACTTAGGCCGTAAGGTATTTGCATATGACCCCGAAAAAAGAATCCGGGGACGTTCTCCTTCTATTTGGCTGATAGATAGGTTAACGTTACAAAGTGGGGGCTCGTCCGGGATCTAATCTGTCGTTCCAGTTGTTGGTTATCAGTTAAACATTAAGTTTAGTCTGATCTAGTTGTTTTTTTATCCAGTGTAGCGCCGTGGTCTTACAACGCGCGCTCAGGCTAGAGTATCTAGGTCAAATAAGCAGACGTGTCACGTCCTACATTTAGAGGTCAAGTACACGGCCCAACGCTGTGTATTAATTTAAAGGATCTAGGCTTGTTGTGATTTGAAAGTTAGTGTTATGGAGTCTTTTTTGGCTAATCCTACTTTTGAAGATGTAGAAAAGTTGAGTAGAAAAGTTTTGGTTAGTGTTGTTAAGGAATTGAAATTGGATTATTCTGTTACGCAGAAGTCAGAGGTGTTGAGAGATAAAGTTGTTGTTCATTTTATTAATGAAGGGGTATTTGATGAAAGTTTGTTGGCTGGTGTGTTACTTCGTGAGGAGAAAGTTGCTTTAGAGAAGGCATTAAAAGAACAGGAGTTAGAGGTTAAAATTGCTTTAGATAGGAGGAGGTTGGAATCAGAGTTTGGTCAAGTTAGTGATGTCACTTCTCTGGTAGATTCAAAAAAGTTGTCGGTAGGGCAAGTGATTGCCAAATTTGGGAAATTAGTTCCTAAATTTGATGAAACAGATTTGGTCGTTTTCTTTAACTCGTTTGAGAGTTTAGCGAAGACATGTGAATGGCCCGAAACTTCCATTACTGCTTTATTAAGCTCGGTCCTTACTGGGAAAGCTGCAAAAACATACCAGGCACTCTCTCACGACGTTCAAAATAACTATAGTTTGGTCAAGACTGCCATTTTAAAGGCCTACGCACTGACGCCCGAGGCCTATCGGACAAAATTCCGAACACTCCGCAAGTTACCCACACAATCATATGTGGAATTTCTCTTTGAAAAGGAGAAAATATTCTCAAGGTGGCTACACTCTGAGGAAGTATCTAAGTTTGAGAAACTCAGGTCACTTATCCTAAGGGAAGAATTCCTATCGTCCCTGCCTGAAGAGATACGACTACACATACTGGATAACAAGATAACTGACATCCAGAAGGCTGCTGAGTCGGCTGACACATATATGTTGGTGCATAAGAAACCACCAGTGTCAGGAAACCGCCTCAACCCCGTGCTTCCCCTTTTTGGCAGCAATCCTCCTGTTGGCCAACATTTGAAGACATCACAGTCCAGAGAGAAACCAAGATCAACTCTCAATCGTCGAGCAGTATGCCAGTTCTGCAAAAGGCCTGGTCACCATGTCAAAGACTGTTACAAACGTCTTCAGAATAACAGAGAGGTGGTGCGTACTTCGGCGCACTATGCTCTATCCCCTCAAGCAGCCAGTTCAACTATGAACTCTAGAATTCAAAAGGACTCTAACCCTAAGTGTCCGCAAGAAGGTAGTCAAGTCTCCACACATTATGTGCAGTCACATTTTGACTGTTCTCGCCACCATCCAGTTTCCTCCGAGTCTACCGATCTCGAGAGATCGAGAAAAGTTGACTTTTCATCTTTTATTGCCGAAGCCATCATTAGCAAACCAGGTGATCCGTTGTCTCAGCGGAATATCACCGTCCTAAGAGACACAGGAGCGTCACAATCACTCCTTTTGAAAAGTTCAATGGACATTACACCTGAGACGAACACCGGAAGGATTTCCATTATCCAGGGAGTGGGGACAAAATCTACTGTCGTCCCTCTACACAAGTTTGCCCTGAAACATCATCTCGTCGAAGGTGAGGTCATTTTAGGTGTGATAGATAGTATTCCTGTCCCAGGAGTACACCTACTTCTAGGGAATGACCTTGCGGGAAGCAAAGTATACCCCTGTACGGTTTCAGACCCTTTGTCAACAGTTCCAGATAATGATTATGAACTGTATCCTGCATGTGCGGTGACAAGAAGCCAGACCAAACAATTGGCTGACACAACGTCTGAACCACACCCGCCATCATCGTCAAGAAATTCGACTCCCAAACTGGAGTCTATGCTTCCAGAAAACACAAGTCTGGGCTTACCCCTGAGGATATCTCAGGAAGACATCATTAAAGCTCAACAAGTCGACGCGGAGCTCAAAGCAACGGTCGAAAAATCTCTATCATCTGACGATGGAGAATATTTCGCCGAGAACGGCCTCTTCTTTCGTCGCGCTATACCAGTGATTGCCTCACCGGCCGAACCATGGTTGGGTAAAAACCAGCTGTGGATCCCTCCACCTTATCGGCATGAAATACTTAAGCTGGCACATGACCATCCAATGTCAGCGCACCCAGGTGTCACTAAAACGACGGCGAAGATCAAAGAACTGTTCTTTTGGCCCAAAATGAGAAAAGATGTGTCGCGTTACTGTAGAAGTTGCACGAACTGTCAGTTGGCCGGAAAGCCAAACCAGACAATTCCTAAGGCCCCTTTGAGTCCGATTCCTGTATTAGAAGAACCTTTTTCTAAAATCGTCATGGACTGTGTAGGTCCCTTGCCTAAAACCAAGGCGGGCAACGAGTACCTACTTACCTTTATGTGTTCAAGTACCCGTTATCCCGAGGCGATTCCCTTACGGAACATTAAGGCAAAGACTGTAGTCAGAGCCATGACCCGGTTCTTCACTACCTTTGGATTACCTAGAATCGTGCAAACAGATCAAGGCAGCAACTTCACCAGTCACCATTTTCAGGAAGCGCTAGCCAAGCTAGGCGTTACCCACATCACCAGCTCAGCCTACCACCCTCAGTCTCAAGGCGTACTTGAGAGGTTCCACCAAACCCTCAAAACCATGCTAAGGACATTCGCTAACAGTAACACCCAATGGGATGAGTCTGTTCCTTGGATTATTTTCGCCGCGAGGGACTGTGTCCAGGACTCTTTAGGCTACTCGCCTTTTCAACTTGTGTTTGGACATTCTGTCCGTGGCCCCCTGAAGCTGATACACGAACGTTGGACAGGTACCAGTGATCATCCAGTGGAAAACTTCGACGATTTTCACGTTCGACTGAAAGCCGTGTGCGAAATGGCTCACAAGAACTTAAGAAAGGCCCAAGTTAGAATGAAAGGACTGTATGATAAGAGTTCTTGTAAACGAACATTCAATCCAGGCGACAAAGTTCTTGTGTTAGTGCCTAATCTGAACAATGCGTTATCCTTGAGATATTGTGGACCCTTTACTGTGCATTCAAAATTAAGTGATTTGAACTATGTTGTCAATACGCCCGACAGAAGAAAGAAACAGACAGTGTATCATGTCAACTCACTGAAAAAGTATTATGATAATTGTAACAATTTTCAATCCACAGCTAAAATTACTTTACCTGTATGTTCAAATGTTTCTGATGATGTGATACATGATAAATTGAAACCCCCAAAATTGGTAAATTCTTCCTTTTTAGATAATTTGAATGTCCACCTTATGCATTTGTCCACAGAGGAAAGCCATAGGTTGTCTCAGTTATTTGAGACATTTCCCTCTATCTTTGGGGATGTCCCCAAAGAAGCGAAGGTTCCACCTCATGATGTAGTCGTAGGTGACGCAAAACCCATTGAACAACACCCCTATAGAGTTAACCCGGAAAAAGCTGCTTTGATAAAAGACGAAATTGATTATATGCTCAAGAATGATATCATTGAGCCCAGTTTCAGCAACTGGAGTTCCCCATGTCTCCTAGTACCGAAAGACGGTGGATCTTTCAGGTTTGTGACCGACTTTAGGAAGGTGAATGCGCTCACCAAAGCTGATTCCTATCCCTTGCCTCGGATAGAAGACGTTATTGATAAAGTTGGTCAGGCTAAGATAATTTCCAAAATTGATTTACTTTCAGGATACTGGCAAATCCCCTTATCTGACCGTGCAAAAGAAATATCTGCTTTTGTAACCCCTAATGGTTTTTATAGATACAAACGCATGCCCTTTGGTATGCGAAATGCTGGTCAAACTTTCCAGAGGGTCATTAACTCTGTCATTGCTGACATAGACCAATGTGAGGCCTACATAGATGATATAGTTGTATTTTCTAATACTTTTGAAGAACATATTGTTCAATTGACTAACCTTTTTAGAAAATTGTCTGAAGTTAATTTTACTGTAAACTTACATAAAAGTGATTTCTGTAAAGCTTCAATTACCTATTTGGGTTATCAAGTGGGAACGAACCAAGTTCGGCCCATTGAAGCTAAAGTAGATGCTATTGTAAAGTTGCCACCTCCCAAAAATTGTAAAGAGATCAAAAAGTTCCTTGGGATGGCTGGTTACTATAGGCGGTTCTGTCAAAACTTTTCAGCTATTGCTGAACCTCTTACTGCATTATTGAAAAAGGGTGTTGAATTTGAATGGTCCAATAAATGTCAAGAAGCTTTTTTAACCATTAAGTCATTTTTATCAAATGCTCCTGTTATGGCTGCACCAAATTTTAGCAAGCCCTTTAAACTTGCCATTGATGCTAGCAACTTAGCCATTGGCTCAGTCCTATTTCAAGAAGACAATATGGGAATTGACCATCCCATTGCCTTTTTTTCCAGGAAGTTAAATGAGAACCAAAAGAATTATTCTACTATTGAAAAAGAAGCTTTAGCTTTGGTTTTATCATTACAACATTTTGAAGTCTATGTCTCTTCTTCAACCAATCCAGTCAGAGTGTTTTCTGACCATGATCCCCTGAAATTTACCTCTAAGTTAGGACAGACAAATCAAAGAATATTAAGATGGTGCTTATATTTCCAAAATTTTAATCTGGAAATTTCACACATTAAGGGTAGTGATAATGTTGTGGCTGATTGTTTGTCAAGGATGTAAAATCTTGTTACACACATTGATCATGTGACATGCTTTGTGGTTCATTAGGACCATAAACAGGTTTTGTTTGAGTGTCACTCATATGAAAATGAGTGGTGTGAGTTTTGAATTTTTTTCAAAATTCCAATCCTGTTGAATATTTTGTTTATTTTTAGGTGAACCTTAATTAAAGGTGGTTTTTGATTATATGTAATCTTTTATAATAATATGTCTCATATGACTCAATTGATATTGTAGCTAGTCATTGAAATAAAGGTCTTACCCTGGAGGGTTTACCACTTTTAATATCCACATGGAAATATTGTAATACCCTTTCCTGAGGGATTTTGATGTATAATTACTTTTTGAAGGGTTACTCCCCTTTCACCAATTGTAAAAGTTGGAGTTACTTCCCTTTTATGTTCAGGGATATTTTCATCTGGTATTATGATTTTGATTGCCTACATTTGTAAAACATTTTTTTTATTTCATTGCCAGATTGGTTCCTTATGTATGTTTTTGTGGAACCTATCTGTCACTTCCAAAAAGGGAGGGGATGTGACCTACTTAGGTCGAGTCATTTTTATTTTGACATTGTATAATTCCTTATATGGAATGATGGTGTAACACCTGGGGTTTTTCCACTGACTTATTAAGGTGTTTGAGACATAGAAATTTTCCATTAAGATCTGATTGAATGATTCTGATCAGATGATTATCCCAACCAATGGCGACATGAGTTGAGGATAACCTCCCCTGTCACAGAAGTCTTTAATTGCACTGCACACTCGCAACACGAGGCAGTTTATCTTGACCTGGCAGTCTACGAGGTAGTTTTACCTTGATCAGGCAGCCGTCCATATTGTCCGGCTATAGACTCTGACCATTTGAACGTGAGAGTACTTAAGACCTGTGTGTGCCTTGCTTTCTTAAGTTGATTTAGTCTTCTAGTTTAATCTTACTTGTCGCTAAGTAAGTCTTGAAGCTACAGCAGTGTTGTGTGGCCTGTAGCTGTTCTTTAGACAGTGTAGAAATCTGTGATAGTGTTTTTTCCTGCATTTTGTAAGTTGGGTTTTTGATATTCTATTCATTAAATATTTTATCTAGTTCATCCTTGTGTTCTGCCACAACTGTGTTCGCTGATTAAAAGGTCGTATGTAGATTGGATGAATGTTAATTACAATAGTATCACTAGCTTCCCTAGACATTAAATTCGAGCCCTAGTGGTCGTTGTGTTAAGTGTTCATCCACTTAGGCCGTAAGGTATTTGCATATGACCCCGAAAAAAGAATCCGGGGACGTTCTCCTTCTATTTGGCTGATAGATAGGTTAACGTTACAGATTGCAGACAGACTGTTAATCACACATTTATTTAAAGACGTTAATTGATTTTTTGATTTATTCATAGGTAGATTAACCACATTAATTTCAAAGTTTTAGAACAATGGCTTAACTTTGACTGAATAGTGACGTTTGATAACTCATTTTTTGTTTGTTTGTTTTTTTAATTTGTTATTGAGGAGAATCTGCATTATGTGAAGAGCTGTAAAATAGGATTTTTGATGGTAAATATTGTTCTTTCTTAAAAACACTGTTAATTACAAGCCGTTAATTAATTTATTGATATATTCATTGGTAGATTAACCATATTAATTATAAAAGTTTAGAACAATGAGTTTAGTAATAGTAAAATGAAATTTTTTTTTCAACAATGTTTTCATTTATTTTTTCTTAAGGCTTAGATCTATATGTTAATGATAAAGTTGACTATCAGGACCTCGCGGGGCACAGGGCAGGTGAAGAAGAGTTCACCTGTTTCTATGTTCTCAACACATGAAGGGATAGTGTGGTCAGACCCATCCTCGACCGGAATCGTTTTTTATTTAAATACAAACATGTCTGAGACTTGGCGGGGCACTGGGCAGGTGAAGTAGAGTTTAGTAGAGTTTTTAAAATTATAAAAAAAACGTCTTTTTGAATGTGGGGTCTGGTTATTTTGGGATGATAAGTGCTGGCAGACGTGATGTCATTTATGGATGACCCCCCGAAACCCACAGTTATCTAAATAGATAACGTGTAATCTAGTATACTACTAAAACTAAAGTTTGTTTACATGTTTGAATATTTATTTGTTTGTTTGTCTGTTTGAATACTGGAGAAAATCGGCACTAGGTGGAGAGCTGTAAAATAGCATGTAGGTAGAGAACAATTTTTGTTTTCAGACAGACTGTTAATCACAAATTTATTTAAAGACGTTAATTAATTAATTTAATTAATTTATTGATTTATTCATATGTAGATTAACCACATTAATTTTAAAGTTTTAGAACAATAGCTTTATCTTGACTGAATAGAGACGTCACAAGTTTGGTTTACTTTTTAGTACAATAAGATGGCGACTTCCGTCATGGCCCACTCAAATGTTTAACGTGTTCTAAAGCTAATTTTCTGTCGGCCATAACTTTAACAATACGTCCGTTTGCTGTTTTTATTAAGTTCCAAAACTTATATAAATTTTCAACTGTCTTTTTCATTTAGTTTTACAATAAATTTCTCTAGCTCTACAATCCGTCCAAGAAAGTTATTTATAGATCTAAAATTATCAGGTGGCCAAGAAAGTTATTTATAGATCTAGATCTAGAATCTATGTCAAACCAAAGATTACGCGGCAGAATAAAGCTTAATTAGATAAAATACAATCCATTTTATAATCATAATACATTTTTAGTCATTAAATACTTGATACAAATCTTTGTGATTTATCTATCTAGATCTAGATCTATCTAGCTAGAATAGGTCTAATGATTAGATCTAGATTCTAGAATATTCTAGATCTAGCAAGAGTTACGCAAAAACTAGACTTAAGACTTAAGCAAATGAGTCGTAGAATCTAGATCTAGATAATTCTATCTAGATCTAGATAATTTCAGACCTTCATTATTTTATATAAATCTTTGTTCATTTAGCTATGTAATTGGCTAATTTAAGATAAAATTTAATTTGAAAGCTACTACTACTAGACTTAGATCTAGATCTATGCGCGTAAATCAAGTTGCATAAGAAGACTCAAAGTATTAAACTATAGTATAAAAAACCCTCAGTGACGTCACGAGTTAAATAGCTTAGTTGTTAGTGTAATCTGCATTCACGCGGGTGGCACCTGTTCTAGACCAATACGTCAATGTTAATTTTTTTTCCAATTTTTTATATATTTTTTAGATGTGAATGATAACGTTGCCTATCTGAACGTGGCGCGATACACGGCAGGTGAAGTAGAGTTCATCTGTTTCCTAAGCATATGAAGGGATAGTGTGGTCAGAGACATGCTCGGCTGGAATCGTTTTTTTTTAAAACGATAAAAGCATGTTGTCTGAGACTTGGCGGGACACTGGGCAGGTAAAGTAGAGTTGAGTAGATCACCTGTGACGTCAGTATATGAAGGGATAGTACGAAATCGGTGTTTTCGGTGTTTTTAAAAGATAAAAACATCTTTTTGAATGTGGGGTCTGGTTTTTTTGTGATTATAAGTGACAGATGTGATGTCATTTATGGATGACCCCCGAAACCCACAGTTATCTAACTAGATAACGGGTAGTCTAGTAATATTTAAATAATAAATATCATTTTACATATTTGTCTAAATAAAGTGTCTATTTAATGTTCACATTATTGGTTTTTTATTTTAACTGTTAATTTTTTTTTAAATCCTCTTATAAAGTTGATAGTGAATTGTAAATAACGACATGAAAATATGATTGTGTACATTTACTCTAATTGATAATCAAATGTTAATGTCTTGGCCTCTAGATCTACATCTAACATTTCTAACTAGGTTAGACATACTTAAGTTGGTGAAAATAAACATAAAAATGCATCTAATTTTTTTTGTCCTAAATCAAGTTGGATATTGTGTGTGTAAGTTGTAGCTAAGTTTAGAAGAACAAGTTAAAACAAGTTAGTTTATATATAGCAAATAAATTGTGCTGAAGAAAGTGCTAAGTAAAGTAAGTAAAGGTCCACTTTTACACCTAAAGATCCACAGTGCAGATAAAGCAGAGTTTCTTCCTGGGTGGACTGGCGGGCGTTCTGTAGTCAAGGGAAATAAATTTGTACGGGAACTTCGGGCTAGCAGTAAGCTCTACCACCCGACCACGTTGCTTCACTGGGTAGTGGTAGTGAGTTGTTTTTTTTTTAAAAAATGTAATTTTTTGTGTATTTGACTGAACGTGGGAGGGAAATCTGGCCTTGTGCCACAGAATATCACATGTTGTGTGAGGGTGTGATACTTGTTATAAGGGGAGGGAAGCATCAGATTAGAAACGTCGTGGCGGTCAAAATTAAAGGAGATTAATTTACAATATCAAACACGGCGATTATTGTGTTTTATTTTCCATTTTGAAATAGTTCAATAAACAAAAAAAGAAAAAAAATACTATAAGCATACTAGAAATATTTAAAAATCTGTGTTTATAAGCATGGGAGATAATAAATAGAAAACATTTGAGAAATTTTAGAAGGAGTTACTCTTGTATATAAGCCAACACACAATTTTAAATGTAGGTTATACATAAGCTTTGTAAAATATGACGTCATTTTTTATAACCTCCAATCTATTTCTTCGTAAGTGCATTAATGAAATAGTCCTATTCCAGGGGTCCTATTGAATTTCTACAAATACATGTCGGATTATACGACACAAGATTCAAGTCACCATGTTAGTGCGATGTCGGATTATATGACACAAAATTCAAGTCATTATTTTGGTGTGAGACAGCTGTAATGAAATGTAGCACTCATGTGTCCTAAGCATCGATGGAAATAATTTGGCGGTAGGGGTGGGGTGTAGAAGCCGATTAGGTTGGCTCATAACTAAAATGTAAAGTAAAAATTGTTATTTCATAGTTATATGTGCGTGGTTGATATATGTATATTCTTCCTACAACCTACAGAAAGTTGTCATTATTGGCATTATCTAAAGATGGAGGATCGTTTAAGTTGATAGCCTTTTTTGTCGAAGGCTTAGGGATAATATTTTGCCGGAACATATGAGTTTTAGACAATTGTCGAAAAACAAACAGCCTGGAGCCATTAAGTTGTGGGACCTATTAATAGTAACCCTATTGGAGAGTAATGTCCTGATGAGGTCCCTCTTAAAAATGACTTTCTTAATACGTGGTGTTTAGGCGGTAGAAAGGACTGGTATGTTTTTTTTTTTTACGGATTGATTATAGGCAGCTAAAAATTTTCTTCACATTGTTGTTTTCTTAAATCATAACCCAGAAATTAATTAGATACATAAAGGTCCCAATCTCTAGTGCAGCAATTATTATGATTATGAGCTTTAAATCGGGATTTTGACGAACAGTTATTTTCTGAATTGCATTCAGACACGGTTCCCAGAAAGAACCGCAACGGAAAAAAGCGCAACGGAAAAAAGCGCAAATCAAAAAGCGCAACGGAAATAAGCGCACACGGAAAAAAGCGCAAAGAGAAAAAAGCGCACACAGAAAAAAGCGCAAAGAGAAAAAAGCGCAAACGGAAAAAAGCGCAAAGAGAAAAAAGCGCAAACAGAAAAAAGCGCAAACAGAAAAAAGCGCAAACGGAAAAAAGCGCAAAGAGAAAAAAGCGCACACGGAAAAAAGCGCAAAGAGAAAAAAGCGCAAACAGAAAAAAGCGCAAAGAGAAAAAAGCGCACACAGAAAAAAGCGCAAACAGAAAAAAGCGCAAACGGAAAAAAGCGCAAACAGAAAAAAGCGCAAACGGAAAAAAGCGCAAACAGAAAAAAGCGCACACGGAAAAAAGCGCAAACGGAAAAAAGCGCAAACGGAAAAAAGCGCAAACAGAAAAAAGCGCAAATGGAAAAAAGCTCAAACAGAAAAAAGCGCACACAGAAAAAAGCGCAAACAGAAAAAAGCGCAAACGGAAAAAAGCGCAAACAGAAAAAAGCGCACACAGAAAAAAGCGCAAACGGAAAAAAGCGCAAACAGAAACAGAAAAATGCGCAACCAGAAAAAACACAACGAAAAATGTGCAAAAGAGAAATTTAGCACAAAGACCATATGGACTAGATGACACATTTATACATGACTGTTAGGGCTGCTGTGAGAGTGTCGTGTTTGATCACGTGATCTACTACCATTTAAAGCGTACCACTACCATCTGCATTACCATCACCACGATACAGGCGATAATCACTTTACACAATGCCTATTATTTTCTTGGTCAATAATTATTCAACTACTATTCTCGTATAAACATAAAACTATCGACACTACACGAAGTATCTTTCACATTCTCCCTAGTCCGAACTACCTAGCTTGCATACTATAACAACCCGTTCCTATGGCAAAACTTCACTCTCTTTCATCCGCGTCATCAAACATGCATTCGTCATATCTCTCGTAACAACATTCATTCGCACCAAAATAACAATTTTGTATTTAATATTTTTTCTCTTTGCGCTTTTTTCCGTGTGCGCTTTTTTCTCTTTGCGCTTTTTTCCGTTTGCGCTTTTTTCTGTTTGCGCTTTTTTCTGTTTGCGCTTTTTTCTCTTTGCGCTTTTTTCCGTTTGCGCTTTTTTCTCTTTGCGCTTTTTTCTGTGTGCGCTTTTTTCTCTTTGCGCTTTTTTCCGTGTGCGCTTTTTTCCGTTGCGCTTTTTGTTTTGCGCTTTTTTCCGTTGCGCTTTTTTCCGTTGCGGTTCTTTCCGGCCACCTTCAGGCACATAGAGCAAGATATAATGACACTAACTTTATAATCCATTCTCTAATGGACTTTAGGATTTTAAAAACATTTTTATTCCCTACCCCCCTCCCTAACGTTCAACATCATTACCAAAAGCCAGAACCCAACACCTAAAATAGTATCATAAAATTAATTATAAAAATGCACAAGAGTTTAAAGCTTTAAAGAAAATACAGGTGTGTAATTGACGGTGAGGGGGTGGGGTTGTCCTAGACCCATTTTAAATGCTAAACTACCATAAGCCTTTTAACATTTTATTTTCTTTGAAAGTAAATTATTCTATGTTGCAGCTTAAAGTTAGCTTTTAGTTATTTTTAGTAATTTTTTTTCTACCCCTTTTGGCGCCTCCGCCCCTAGAATTGACGCCCAGTACGGCCATCGCTCTCCTAGCTCCCCCCCCCCCCCCCCCGCAGCTACCCTTCTGCAAATGTCAATATATTTTATTACATATATATATATATATATATATATATATATATATATATATATATCCTAGCACCCAGCCAAGCATAACGTTTCAAATTATGCCACGCCATATCCTGTTACAATAAACCAAAAATTCCCCACCTGTACTTGCCCTTGTAAGAGATGTCACATTTAGAAGTTGTTATCTACACGTAGAGGAAGAGGAAACATAATTAGACATGTAAGTACAACTGCTTGATTTTATTTTAAGTGCATTAATATAATTAAAAGCATATCGAATAGTTGTTTGCTTACTTTTTAGGGCTTACGTTTTCTCTCGCTTAAAATTTAAAATGTCGTTAGCCGGAAAGATATAGATCTATAATTTTTCGACTAAATTGTTGTAAAAATAATTTCCATTGATAAGAAAAAACATGGCCTGGCTTCAAGATTTTAAAATGAAAGTTCCCAAAATAAACAATTTTTAATACTGTAAACTCTATTTTGTTCATTTGTCAGGGAACTAATTGTGTGCATGTATTTCTGAATATAAAAGTTTTTTTGGCGGTAAATTGATTATTATTGAGTTATTAATTTGTTTACATATAGTCCAAAAAATCGAAAGAAATATTATACTACTAGCTTCAGAACAAGATTCTAGCGTTAGTTCTAAGTTCAAAATACTTTAGATATGTTAAGAATACTATTATTACGTGTTAATCACTTCCTAATTACGTCATCAACTAAAAACTACTTAATCTAGATTCTACTAAGAACTAGATCCCAATAAAAACTAAAATCTATCTTAGGCTAGCATAATATAGTGTTTTATTTTTTTATTTACTATTGAAACCTAAAACTAAATCCACCTACGAACGAGTTATAAGTCTAAGATAGCAAATCATTAGTTCATGTGAAGTGGCTACATCTTTCATGGGGGGGGTGGATAAAGATAACCTTTATAGAGCAAGGATGGATGTATGTAAAAAATTAAGTGTGTGGTTTTAAATTAAGCCATATGATTGGTCACTATAAAAAAAACAATCTTTAAAATGAAGGCACCATTAGTTATATTTAAAACCAATGGATAGTTCGTTTTTTCTCAATATGGGTGGAGCTTCCAATTTTGACTGAAATGGTAGAACCCGATCGCAAAAATAGCCCGCGCATTACCTGTTTAACACAAGTCCAATTAGTCGCCTTTCATCTTCGCACCTTTTTCGTCATACCACTCCTCCCCCCCCCCCCCCCCCCGGTTACGCACGATTGTCTCTGACTTACGTAACATTCGTCTGATACGCTTCAGCAGGTCAACGCTTGGTTTTTGAATCTTGAGTTCAAGGACAGGTCCGGGTAGGGGTTGGGGAAAGAAGGGAGTGGGGATTATCTTTCTTAACGAGATACTGATAGTGTTTTAAAACAAATATATTCAGTGGCAGCATTGGTACAGTCGAATTCACAAATTATAAATTACTGAAATGTAGAAAATAAAACAACAAAATAGCGGGTCGGCTCGTATAATGACTCTTCGTAGAGACATTAAAAAACTTCACGCAGCTTAGCCACCACCCTCATCCCCACCTGTCAGGTGAGCTTTGGTTCACCCCGAAGAATTACAATAGAAGTGACGGCTATAAGGGGCAGAAGTTTAGTTTTCCAAACATAGAACTCTAACACCCAACTCCCCCCCTCTTTTCTTTACTATACGATCGAATTTGAAAAGAACATGGGAGGAAGGTAAAGGGGTGGGGGGGGGGGGGCTAGGCGTACGTAGGAAAGTTTTGAAAAAGTAATTCAGCACAAATTGAGGCTGGTATGTCGTTGTATATTAATCTAACCAGGTTGGCGGCCCACCTTTAGTGTAAAATAAACACGTGGGAAGCTGACCACACTATCTGTGGTCATTTAAACGATTGTAGAAAAAAAAGTCACAGGAAAAAAAACAAAGAAAAAAGTCACAGGAAAAAAGTCACAAACATATATTTGAATGGAATGTGTTAATTTTTTTTCTGAATTAAATATTCAGAGAATGCATATTAACTTAGGATTAATAAAATGCAATTTAATATGTGTAGGTTATATACGCATGGTAATTTTTATAATTCAGCTAAAAATATTTAGTATGAAGTATGTAGATTGTAATTATTTTAAACACAATATTAATGGCGTTTATTAGAATGTTACAAGTTCATCTGACTTGCTGCGCTCAACTCATCGCAACATTAGTTATGATTAGTTCAACCACCTTTACTGCCCACATTTATCACGCTCATTACATAAAAAAGCGTAGGATCAAAACAGAAAGCCGAGAAAATTCAAAGGCTGTCATTGACACCAAACGCCAACAACACACAATATGTTCGGACAAGGCCGACTGAGGACATATGTGCTTCGCCAGGTCTTCTAAACTATAAATGTATGTAATGTGCGTGCTAAATGTGGGCAGTACCTATTGTTGTGATGAGATGAGGGCAGCAAGTCACATTAACTACGTATAAAAAACTGTATGGTATATTATATTTATAAAACACTAGCTGACCCGCGACATAGCATACGCCGCTCTTTAGCTTAATTCCTATTTTTCAGTTATTCATAATTTGTAAATACGAAACTACCAAAGCTGCGACTGAAAATATTTTGCTTAAAAACACAATTAGTAGCTAGTGAAGGACATTTATCCTCACCCTCACTTTCCAATCCTCTACCCCCCCCCCCACACTCCGTAAAAGCAGCCGAACCGAAAAGGAAAAGAGCAAGCAGAATATGTGTTATCTCCCCTTAGTTTCCAATTTTAAAAAAACTGAATTTTCTGCCCTTACTAGCCGTCCCTTTCTTTAGACATCACGCAACAATAGTTATGCTTAGTTCAACCACCTTTACTGCCCAAATTTATCACGCTTATTACATAACAAAACTGAGGATCACAACAGAAAGCCGACAAGGTTCAAAGGATCCTTGACACAAAACGTCAAAAAACACAAAAAATGCCTACTGAGGAGAGGCTGACCAGGGAATAGCCTACGGCAAAACTTAGGCAAAACACGGTGTGCCTAAATTTCTTTTATAATTAACTTTTCTACGTCGTATTTAATTAAATACGTAACAAAAGTTGAGATTGTTGTATGAATTATCTTACAGTATTTTTACTTACAATTGATACAACCATAATGCTTGTAACGTCTATAAATAATTTATGCTATCAAAAAATACAACCCATATATTTTCTATATAAATTATATAAATTTCACTTTGGTCGGCGGGGGGGGGGGCGTTACAAACCCCCCCCCCCCCCCCAAGAGATGCCTGGAAGAAACTCTGCTTTCAACTATAACCAGTTTGAATTGTGTTTGTTCCTCGCTCTACAGCCCCCCCCCCCTTCACAAATCCTTTATTCCTAACAAAACCTGACTGTTTTTTGTGTTTGTTTCTGTGAGTAATTTCCCGTTCAACTAGTTCAACCCCCCCCCCCCCCCGCCCTCGCCTCACAACTTACAATAAAATCCCCATGCCCACAAGCCATCCAACCCTTATCTTACCCCCCCTCCCCCCCCCCACCCACAGCAACGTTGTATGTTTTTTATCTTACTACAGCTTCTCGACCCTCCAACTAGCGGCCCACGTTTTGGACACACGTGGGGCGTGGGCGAGGAAATCTGAACACACAATCCACTGTAAGACGTGGTCATTTAAACAGTTGAACTCAGCTTTATCTGCCCCATGTTTCTTAGGTTCAATACATTTTTATATAATAATTTTATGAACTTTCAATTAGCGTGAGGTGGTGCGGGTGTTATCGTCCTTAACGAGCTACTGACAGTGTTTTAAAGCAAATATATTCAGTGGCAGCATTGGTACTGTCGAATTCACAAATTATGAATTACTGAAAAGTAGAAAATATGTATGATACGCCGGGGGAGAGGAGGGAAAGGGATGAGCGGTCACACAATTACAAAAATTGTACTCTAATTTTGCAACGCAATTTTTCGATGCCCCCCCCTACGTCAGGTAGAGGAAGGGTTAACTTATAGGAAAAAAATTCAAACATGGAAGGAAGGTCAAAGGGTGTGGGGCGGGGGCGTACGGAAAAAGTTTTGAAAAAGAAATGTGGCACATAGTTGTGATCTTGTGTATATTTTTTGCCGTGGGCCTTTTCTCTATTTGCATTAACCTCCACATTGAGTATTGTTGACGTAATGCTTCAACGATTGTAAGAAAAAAAAAATGTTAACGCCAACCTATGTCATTATAATTATCTTAATTTTGTTTTTAATCGAAGAATAGTGTTGAAAATATATTCTCGAAAAGTCAATCATTTTACGTTTGGGTATGAATGGTGAATACCACACCAAAATTTTGTCTGCAGTTTTTTATCTTACTCGGAATCATTCTGCAAATCAAAGAATTCATCTTGTAATTCATCAGGAATGCTGGCAACATCAACGGAAGAACGGGAATGGGTAATGCGTAAATGCAGATTCTTCTTTTTTCAGCTCAGAGAAATAGCGATGCAGTTCATTTTCAAGAGATTCAAGATGCCCAGAAATCGCTTCTTTCAAAATTTTAATTATCTCACAATCAGATTCATCTACCACACCGCAGAGTTTCTCAAATTTACAATATTTCCTAGATTTATTTTCTTTACTGATTTTGCAGCTTTGATAAAAATGCCTATAACTCAAGTACAGACAAATTTTAAAAGCAACACTTTTTTTTCATTAGTATAATAAGTTTAATCAGATCATGTCTAAGTAAATATGAAATATATAACGAAGTGGTCATGTGCCTAATGTCTATATTACAGAAATGGTTCCAGCGTAAATCCTTTATAAACTTGATATTAATTATTTCTTTGTTTGTCACATTAATTACTCAAACATTGTGCATTTACTATGTCGTATTGTGATAATATCAGATCTATTCTAAATCCTTGTGTGTTTTACATATTGTGATCACCTTCCATTCTCTTTATAAAACACAGTCGATGGTTGCTAAATGCAAAACTTTAGATAAAAAAATTAATGACATTTGATGCGAACAAAATTTCAGATACTACAATATAGCAAAAGAAATAAAAGTACATTCTGTAATTATGGGCGTGTTATCAAAAAGCAAATCATTCAAACTGATTTATCCTTGTCCATTACAAAATAACGTTCGACGAAATGCTCTCCGTCGAACAGGCTGAGGTCGAACAGCCTGAGGTCGAACAGGCTCAGGTCGAACAGGTTGAGGTCGAACAGCCTGAGGTCGAACAGGTTGAGGTCGAAAGCAAGCCTAGACGTCTCATCAAACAACGTACTCGTGATGGTATGAACAAGAGGTGCATTTATATATATATATATATATATATATATATATATATATATATATATATATATATATATATATATATATATATATATATATATATATATATATATATATATATATGAAAATAGCTTTTATAATTGCAATTAATAATGATTTAAAGTTACACGTCAGATAAATGAGCTAATTAGATCTTTGACCCACAGTTTTGGTCATTATATGGTAAATTTCATTATTTAGCTATCCGCAACGGTCAATGCTAGTAAATATTCCGCGATCAAAGTCCCAATCACTAGAAAGTTAAAAACAATTTAATGAATAAAATCCCATGCAGCATGTTTGAACAAAAATGTATTATCTAACGCTTGGGAATACCTAACCAACGCTAGACAGTCACGTTCTGCTCACACTACACTTTGTTACTTCACTTTTGTATGAGCTGTGAGTAAATAAACGGGTAGGTAAGTATAAACTTTCGAGCTCGGTGTTGGCCCACGCACTTCAGCGCTGTCATTTTGCTGAATAAAAATAGGTTGATTATTAATAAAACACACTTCACTAAAGCAGACGTACTCCACATCATTACGAACGTTATAGCATGTATTTTGCTGTAGATGAAAACATATATTTGTAATTTCAAACATGTTATGGACTAGTTATGTTTTTAAATAAACCGGGAGTGATCTCCCGTAAACTTTCTTATATAACACTACGGGGATTGGCAACTCGGGATACAGACATGATTTTTTAATTACTTATACTTTTTAAAATAGAATAGAATTTCGTAGAAAAAAGAATTGCGCTCCAACTGAGTGCCAAAAAATGTGTATAATAGTGCGGAATATTATTAGTACTTTATAAATTCACATGCGTTTTTTGAGAAATCGGAAATAGTGTTACTTACTACTCCAGGTCAACGGAAATTAATAAAAATTTGAAAGAAGGCAGAAAAATAGATATTTTACTTATAAGTGAAATTTCGTTCATCTATACGATACAGTATTCAAGTTATAGGCTTTGAAAAATTGAAAGTAGAATCGGTAATAGCTCAAAAGTTGATATAGAACTACAAATTTGATATAATACTTGTATATGAAACTTCATCAACCTGGCTGTAACGGTACTGAAGTAGAGTATATACCACTCACAGTTATCAGAATTCTCTCAAAAGTTGATAGATAACTGCAGACTTGACGCAAAACTTATATTTGAAATGTGGTCAACATAACTGAAATGGTCCTCAAGTTATAGTTTTTAGAGGCATGCAAACACACACAAATACACATACACACACACGCACACACAAAAGGAAAGGACCAGTGGTTCATCATAGACCAGACATTAGTTTTACAAAGACCACAGAGGTCCATCATAGACCAGACGTTAGGTCCATCATAGACCAAAGGTCCATCATAGATCAAAGGTCCATCATAGATCAAAGGCCCATCATAGACCAGACGTTAGGTCCATCATAGACCAGTGGCCCATCATAGACCAGACGTTAGGACCGCCATAGACAACATTTAAATACAACAACACAAATCATACACAATCCCTCATATTAAACACAAGACCACTCCACGAACACTACCCATTAACTTACGTTCACTTTAGCAAGCTATGATCGATGCCCCAACACTGCCCATCAACTTACGTTTAGTCTAGCAAGCTATGATCGATGTCACCAACATTACCCTTCAACTTACGTTTAGTCTAGCAAGCGATGATCGATGTCACCAACACTACACACTTCAGCATAGATTTGACGTCTGAAAATATTCCAGACTTCTAGACTGAAGGAAAAGAATAAAGTGCGTACTATGTCTGTTTACTTGTTGTGTCATATAGTGTAGGTGAACATCTTCATTAAACATATATCTAGATCACACGTTCTCTAAATGGGCCGTAGAAGGAAGTTAATCAAGATTAAAATAAAATCAATTAAATCAATAGTTAAAACATATGGGTAAGTTTAGCGCATAAGTTTAGTGCATTATTACATAAATGCTTGTTGTTAAAACGTTTTTACAAGCTTTAATTTAATTTGCTTCCTCTGCCTGTCTGTCTATTGGTCGTGCTGCGGCCGTATGGACCGCAAATGGCGAGTAAATGTTCACTTCTAAATCTAAATGACCAATTTCTCTGAAACTTCGCACATGGGTCAAAACCCGATGATAATGCAATTGGATGCTTAATTAATTTTTAAAGAATCAATGGCAATTTCCTGTGTAGCCTACAGTACTATTTAACACGCTATTAAGCGCACATTTTTCATGTTCATTTAGAGCGCAATAGTTTTTAGTCATTCAACTCTACTGTATTAAAAATGTTAACCATTCACAAATGAATGTCTTGATTCTAAACCTAACCCAATCAGTGAAACAAAATATAAATTGAAAATTTTTATTTTGAGCTCATTAGCACTCTTTTTAGCACATTTTACTTGCTATGCGTAAACCAACTTCTTATGTTTCAATTATAAACCTGTTCTTGTAAACTAATTAACAACCTACTACAAATATAATCTCCAACTGTAATGACTGCATTACATAGGTTTTAGAAATATGTGTTTTTGTTTGTTTCCCCTGAACTAGATTTAATCCAGATAATTTAAATAGATAAATCAGTGGTGTAGTCCTACAAGACAAAACATCATTAACATCTGATCATTAATGCAATTAAAGCAAATGTACATATATTTACAACACGTTTATCTGCAGCTAAATATAATCTGTTACAACAATATTGCAAAAAAAAAGATGAAACACTACGTTTAAAAAAAGAAACTACATACATTTTGTTTTAAAATTACAAGAACACTGAGAAATATTGTTTTAATAGTAGTAACAGCACATTTCCATTTACAAAGTTTGCCATGAATTTTATTAGCACAAAACTTATTAAGGATTATTTTTTACATCCTGTTCTCCTATAAAACGTTGCTAAATTATGATTTACTTCTCGAATTTAAACAGTAGATTTATTCAATTAAACTACAGCGTTATTCCTAGGAATGACAAGTGACTTCACTCGAAACATTTTAGTGTTGACATTTTTAATTTAGGAAACAGGCGCAAAAATAGCTCTAGTAGTAATAAACTTTTAGTTTTGAGTTTCTAGCGAGATTTTGCAGTTACTTTTTGTCTTGTTTTGTAAGACAAGCCTTTGTCTTTTGTGAATTAGCCTTCGTGTCTTACCTTGTATGAACTTACATTTGAGTCTTGCATGAACTTGCCTTTATGTATTGAGTGAACTAGTCTTTAAAAGGGTTAGGCTAGTAATCGAGTTCTCAGCTTCTCCGTGACGTCATACTTGAGTCTCCTCCCCTCGTTCATGACGATGATGTTTTCCTCAGACACCGCCCCCATGATGTCACGTGGTAAACGATGACGTAACTGGCTGTCAACCATAATCACAATGAGATTAGGATTAGCGGGCGTCAGGTTGGATATGGCTGACCTGCATGTGTAGAGGAACCAATCGTCTTGCGAGAGAAAAGTTTCGTTCACGACCAGAAGCACGCGCCAACTTCTATTTATAGCATCGATAATCCCAGACGCGAGGTCAGTTGAAGGTGATAGGTCACGGTCACGAATAAAGGTCGTTAACCCCAGCGTGTCCTCGATAAACTTCCTGAGGTCATGACAAGCGAACTGGTAATCTCTATCAGCATAACCAATGAAGACACCAATCTCGTAGTTGGAAGGTTTCTTTAGAAAGGTTTCACTAAACAAATTCAGCAGTCCAGATATGATGTACGTCTTATACTTGGTAACAAAAAAACACAACACAAATCCAATGATAAGTAGACAAAACAGGATCACAGAAAGATACAGGAACAAAGTTCCCCAGCACTGACGCCAGTAAATTTGTAGATCTGAAAAAGCTGCCGTGTATGTTAAAACTCCGTCGTTATCAACACACGAATAATTCCTGAACATATCCATATTTACAACTGTCAGCTGTATCCACTGTAAGAATTGAATGTCATGGCATCCACAAGATAAAACATTTCCTTCTAAATAAAAGCTGAACTCCTTGTTTTCTTTAAAAATTTGGTCCAAATTATTTCTTATTTCGACAGGAAGTCTTGTCAGTTCATTAAATCTCATGTCCAAGACACTTAGCTTAGGTGTGTTCTTTAAAGTAAATGGAATTTTCCTGAACCTATTTCCTGCAAGAAAAAGCTCTTTGAGATTGACATTGTTGTAGAAAATTTCAGGGCTAAGAAACGCCAGTTGATTAAAAGACAGATCAAGCTGCTTTAAATATTGAAGATTCTGGAACAATCTTCCCCCAGACTCTGTCATAAACTGACCACTGAGCTGACAACTTGACAAGTCCAGTGTCTCTAAACTTGGCATCGTGTCGAAGAATGTTCTGTTGATGACAGTAAGTTTACTGCCTGATAGAATAAAAGCTTTAATATGTGTGAGTCCATGTAGGTGATGGGTAAACATTGACCCCCCGCCATCCGATACATCTAGATAAACGAGATTATCGGCGTAAACGAACGTGAAATTGTTCTCAATTTCATAATAGCTTATTAAATTGCCAAAGTTCAAACATCGAAGAGACTTGGAAATGTATATCTTACATCCGTTGCTTATATTAGACCTGAACATGTAGCTATTATCGTTTAGATTATAGTTAAAGTTGTAGTTTTGAGCAGGAATAGAGGTTCTGCACATATTGCCATAATCAGTTTTCAACAGAGAATTTTTAGCAGCCTGTGGTTTTGAGCTGTCATGAATGATTAACGTTTCCAAGTTACTCATCTTAAGCAAGTGTAAAACGACAATTGACGTTCCAAATATAGGGTTATTTGTAAGGTCCAGGCTCTCCAAGCACCGATCCCACGTTTTACTAGATAAAGCCTTGTCACGAATGATGTAAAGGTTACAGTGAGTTAAAGCGACATGAGCAACACATATCTGAGTCAAATATTTTGTGTGTTTACGGCTTAAGATACCGTCGCCTTGTAGAATATCCGAATATCTATTTTTGACGAAAAATCGAATATAATCTAAGACGATGGTATCCATGGTTAGGTCTACTAGCCCACTTAAACTTGCAAGAACTACTTTAAGCTGAACTCGAAGATTGCTGATATAAAGCTGATTTAAATTTTTCAGTGGTTGGAAAACACCAGTATCGATTACTTTTACCGTTCGAATTATGCTCAGATCAAGTTGTTTGAGATTTCCTAAATTTATAAAACTATCGTTTGGCAAGTTTCTTATATTTCCTCTCAGTGTTAATTCAGAAAATGTCTTTAAATTTCTGAAATCTTCACCGAAATTTATTGATTCACAATCAACGCTTACTTTCAACGACTTCAAGTTTAAAATGCTTGAGAACGCTTCAATGGGGTAGGGTGTAATTGGCAGTTCTACATCTTGTAGCATAGACAACTCAGTCAGACTTTCAAGGGAGGTAAATGTGTCGTTAGAAATGTGGTATATCTTTAAGGGATTGTAATCGAGATTTAGATATTCTAACTGCCCTAACCCAGAAAACATATGTGCTTGTAGATCTGTAATGCTGTTGTTTGACAAGCTGAGACGGCGAAGATGACGTAGGTGGTCAAAGGTCGCGGGTACAGAGGTCAACAGGTTGTTATCTAATAAAATGGACATCGTATTCTGGGGGAACCAGGTTGGTAAAACACCTGTCAACTGTAACGACCTACAGTCAACTGTAAGTCCTGTATTCTCCACCAATTGCACACATGGCAAGTGGCTGGGTACTTTAGGAGCTGAGTGACTCAAAGCGTCATGAGTTGGCTGACTCGTAGAGGCATCATTAGTATGAGATCTGCTTGTTGGTAATATGAAGCACATAACTCGGTTTGTTGAACACAGGAGTAAAACAATTAAGCACGAGTAATTAAGGGTGAGTGGTAGCAGGTTGTTAATCCTCATCTTCGTCTGTGACGGCTAGCGTAAATAATGATGTTAAAAACTTGAAACCTTAACATCTACTTTCTTGGAAGTTTGTTTTTTATTTCAGTTTTATACTTTTTAAAATTTGATTGGGTGTTTACCTGAAAATACATAATTGAAACAATGTATCTTTGTAGCGAAATGTAAAAATTGATTAACTACTTTACTGTTATTATTTTAATGGGTATAAAAGCACATAAAATAAATTTGAATTATCTTTATTCTGATTTTCTAAATGCCCATAAATATAAAAAAAATATTTTTGCTAGAACAGAAATCGTTTGAATTGATTTAGTCATCAATTTTTTTAAAAGATGTCAAAATCTTTACAAGGTAGAAGCTTATTACGAAAACAGTTTTATTTTTTTTTTTTTACAAATTTACAAAGTGGAGAATTATACTTGCATTACTGCAATCATCCTTAAGAAACGTATAATGCAAATGGTTGTAAGCAGGACATTACATTACCCACCTCCATCATTCTTTCCTTCCCCCCCCCCACACACACACACGGAAAATTATTCATTAAGAGATAGAAATACGATAGAATAAGCATAAAGATTAGTAGGAGTTAGGGTTCAGGGTTAGGGTTAGGGTTAGGGTTCAGGCTCAGGGTTATGGTTAGGGTTAGGGTTCAGGGTTCAGGGTTCAGGGTTCAGGGGTTAGGGTTAGGGTTAGGGTTAGGGTTATTGTTAGGGTTAGGGTTAGGGTTCAGGGTTGGGTTAGGGTTAGGGTTAGGGTTAGGGTTAGGGTTAGGGTTAGGGTTAGGGTTAGGGATAGGGTTAGGGTTCTCGGTTTTCGGTTAGGTTTAAACTTAAGAACCTTCCCTAAGAAAATAGAAATTTTGAAATCGATGTTTGTGTAGTTAGTTTTATATTCAAGTTTTAAAATTGATTTTAGTGTCATTCTTGATCTGTAGAGGGAAATAATTACTTTGGTTGGTAATGACAGGGAGGTAATTGCTCTGGAATGTAACGACGTTGTTGAGTGGGGGGGGGGGGGGGCTGGGAAAAGTCCGGCGTTAATTGGTTAATTGACTATATTGAGTATCATTCTGGAATTAAATGGTTAGTTAATTTGGATACAACGAAGTCTGAAATCATTGTGAGTATTCAAATAAATGCTTAAAAAAACCCACAAAACATACCAAATTGAAGAATGCTAAGTTTGATCTGTTGTCGGCTAGACTTACTAAGAACACAGAAGCCTTAGAGCCACATCTAATAGTGGCCACTGACGGAAGTTTAAAGAAGCCGACGCTGTCTATCTACAATGTTGCAAAGTGGGTTGCCACGCTCTGCTAGCCCTTCATTCAAAAACCGTAAAGATAATAATAGATTTAAAACTACGGATGACTGTCTCAACTTACAAGCAGACATTTATACATTATTTTAAATACCCCAGGATATCAAGGAAGTGAGATATCCCATGCATTTTAAACTGTCATAGATGTAGATTCAATATTTCCCTGACAGACAAGTAAATTAGTGTCTGTTAAAATTATGTCCTTGGAATTAGCTTTTAAAACTCTGAGCTGGGAGAAACGATTAACGGACAAATTATTTAAAAACCTGGGCATTTGTATATAAACTTTTTACTTCCATGGTAAATAATTTCAGAATCGGCCTACTTAGAAGATTTTAAGTAGGTTTTTCGATTGTATGTTAAAAGATGAATGTTATTCATAGTCCGGTGTCCTAAATATCAGCAGTGTCAAGGTCAAGCAAAATAAAAACAAATTTAAGAGTTAAAGTTTATAACAACGCTAGCGAACACGTAGTCCACATAATCTAGAATCCGCCAATATAAATTAGCTCCCCCTCCCCCCCCCCCCCCAACCATCAAAGCTTTAGTAAAATAACAGGGGCAGTTGGTTTAACAAACGCGAGATATTTTAGACATTAGATTCTGCAGCTTCATCAAGCCATATCGAGCATTAGATCCGGTTCCTTCAATATGTCGCCAGGAATGACATCATTCTATTACTATACGTACGGAAAACACAGTTGTCTTAAAATGCAACTTAAAACGAACACAAAATAACTTTTTAAAAAAATGCAAACACCATATCTAATTTCCACTCAAATTAACGGGGTTTCTTTCAGATGGAGGAGGGGGGGGGGGGGGGTTAAAACTTTGGGGAGGGTGAGAAAAGGGAGGCTCTTTAAATTTCTCCTAAAGGGGCGGGGGTGCACTTGAAACTTCCGAGGGCCGAGGGGTTGCAACATTAAAAGCAATTAGATGCTTAAAACAATATTTAAAACAAACGAAAAAAAAGTTTTAAAGAAATATTTCAATGTGTAGAGAACCGTTATGTTACTGATAGTGTACAACTATGCATAAAGGTAGGTATTGGCTTTATAAAATTACAAAAATATATTTTTTTTAAAATTAGAATATTAAATAATTTAAAAATAGTTGCCATAACAAGACTATTCCTGCAGCCTGTAGTACACGTAATACTGGAGCATAACGGCTGACGTACGTGACGGATCCAGCAAGTAGTCCAAACTTTGTTATTTACTCGTAGCATCTGATTTAGAGCATGACATAAATGAAAACAAAAAATCAACTTCAATGAAAATAACACTAGGGGAACTAACCAATAGAATTATAAAGTTAGGTTTTTACTGGGTTCCTCCCCCTTTAAAGATTGATTTATTGAAATGGCATCTATTGAGTACGGGACCACAAAATAGAAGTTTTAAAATTTCTAAGCTAATTAAAAATCAATAGGGATAATTAACACACCACACGTATCATACATTTATGATGAAAAAAACACTACATATATATTACAATTGTGATATATCCGTAGTCTATAATGTCAAAGTTATTGTGCCATTACGAGTGGCAAATTGAGAAAGGAATAAAAATTAATATCATGATATGAGCAAAAGTTGAAAAAATATACAATTTTAGTAATCATACAACCAGGAATCTAGTTAAAGTATGATAGAGATGGGGTGAATTATTCCCGGGTTATGTCCCTTTATGTGGACAGATTCAACATTTTAGTTGTATATCTGTGTTTCAAGTTTCAAGACGTGTTGTACAGTTGTACAAGCAAGACTGCTGCAAGGGGATCTGTGTGTCGGGACCTGGATCTGTGTGAATTCGTTTTTTAAGATAAGTGCCACCAGTTTCTAACTATTTAGAGTACATCTGTGGGGTGTTTTACCACATTGTTGTTTGGTTGAGCTATCATTTATATTATTGACGAGCCGACCCGCAGTGTATCATACGCCGCTATTTAGTTGTTTTATTTTCTACTTTTCAGTAATTCATAATTTGTAAATTCGACAGTACCAATGCTGCCACTGAAAATATTTGCTTTAAAACACTACCCCCCCCCCCCACTTTCCCCAAACCCCGACCCTACACCCCCCCCCCCCGTGAAAGCAGCCTCCTCTTAGTTATTTCTTAGTTACCTCCTGTAAGTTTAAAATCGAACTAAATTATCTGCCCCTAATAGAAACCCGGCTCTTCGATTTGTAAACATTTAGCTTTGTAAAGTGATAGTGATAGAGAGAAAGAGAGGGGACTGCAAGGAGGCGCTTGCAGCTTGTTTTCTAACTGATCCCAGAAGAGAATTATATATACGAGCCGACCCGCTGCGTATCATACGCCGCTATTTAGTTGTTTTTTTTCTACTTTTCAGTAATTTATAATTTGTGAATTCGACAGTACCAATGATGCCATTGAAAATATTTGCTTAAAAACACTACCCCCCCCCCCCCCCCACGTGAAAGCAGCCTCCTCTTAGTTACCTCCTCTAAGTTTAAAATCGTTTCAAACTAAATTATCTGCCCCTAATAGCCGTCACCAAACCCGTCTCTGTGATTGTAAAATGTAAACAGAGTGAACACCGCTCACCAGATCATGTGGGGGTGGGGTGGGGGTGGTAGTGATAGCGATAGAGAGGAATGCAGGGGACTGCAAAGGCGCGCTTGCAGCTTGTTAACACGTTTTTCTTAACTCAGCTTCGCGTTTGTTTGTTTGTTTGTTGTTAAAATTGACATCGAAAATTAGCCCACTTCTGATTGCTCTAGAGACCTGACATTTGGCATGCATGCTACTTTCGCCTAACAATTTCAGATGCAATCATAAAAACTAGCAATTAGTGACCGTAATTAGCTTAATTTAATTACGCCCCAAGGACCATAAAATTGAGGACATGATTTCTAAAGATACCGACAAGACTTGAGGCCTATTGACACAGTTACTTCGGCCCCAATCGATGTGAGCGCGCTGGCCGTGATCGTATAGTGGTTAGTACTTCGCGTTGTGGCCGCGACAACCCAGGTTCGAATCCTGGTCGCTCAAGATTTTTAGTCCGTGTATTTATAAACACTTTTTTAAAAACCACGTTTTTTCATGTGTAGCAACGGACTAAAAAGGAGAAAATAAAATACTTAAAAAAAACTTTTTAAAAAACCACGTTTTTTATGTGTAGCAACGGACTAAAAAGGAGAACGGACACGGTAACACATTGTTAACGGTGACACGGTTGGTACGCTGGGCATGCTAAAATACACATAAACACGTTTTTCCTTAACTCAGCTTCGCGTTTATTTGTTTGTTTATGGGAGATTTGATCACGTGATTCGTGAGTAGATCTCCACGCCAGCAACGTAAATTACACCCTTTCTCTGTTTAAAGCGTATCGGTCGCTCAAGATTTTTTTAGTCCGTGTATTTAAAAACACTTTGTCAAGTCATACTTAATCAAGTGATTAGATAAATTAGAAAATAAACTATATAAAAAACTTTTTAAAAACCACGTTTTTTATGTGTAGCAACGGACTAAAAAGGAGAAAATAAAATACTTAAAAAAAAACTTTTTAAAAAACCACGTTTTTCTTGTGGACTAAAAAGTAGAAAATAACTATTTACATACATTTGATGACAAAAAACGTGGGTCGGGCAGATGGGTCGGGAAATTTGATGGTGAAAGTACCCACGTTTTTTGTCATCAAATGTATGTAAATAGTTATTTTCTACTTTTTAGTCCACAAGAAAAACGTGGTTTTTTAAAAAGTTTTTTTTTAAGTATTTTATTTTCTAACTGATCCCAGAAGAGAATTATATATATAGATATATATATAGATATATTAGTTTTGTATACGTTAGGAATTGGATCTAGATCTAGATTCTGTGTGTAATCACAGTTTAATAAATTTAATGGTGATCTAGCTAGTAGACCTACATATTATAAGTTGAAGGGTCGTATATTGTATCATATAAATATTAAAAAAGAGTGTTGTTGTGCGTAAGAAGGTGATTAGTCACTTCTTAAACAGGTGAATCTAGGGCTTAGATCTAGATTGATTTGAATCTATTGGTGGATACTTTTTGTTGGATCTAGAATGGACACAGAATAAATTAGGAAAATGTATAAGTTAGGACAGAGTCTGGAATATAAGGGTGAAGATTTAGAGAACTGGGTAACAAGGCAAATGAAACTAGTAGAGGAGACAGCTAGTAGGGCCTATAAATGTGAAATAGCTAAACAGGAATTAGATATAGAGAAAGTTAGGATTGAGGCTAATGAGCAAGCTAGAATAGAGATAGAAAAAGTAAAGTTGGAATATGAAGCAAAATTGAAACAGGCTAAATTAGATAATGTGGGCAAGCAAGTAACTAAGGAGGTGAGAAATTATGAAAGTAATATTTTAGGGAAGATTCCAAAATTTGATGAGTGCATGGACAACCTTGACTCGTACATAAGGACATTTGAAACGATAGCAAGAACTACCAATGTTCATGAGTCACAGTGGGGGACACAGTTATTGGTATTGATAGGAGGTAAGGGATTGGATGTATGCCAGGGTTTAACAGAAGTTGTGCTAAACCGAAAAGTCTCGAGTTCGAACCCTCGAGCAGATGAGGCTCGTTAGCTGGGGACAGCGACTCTTCTAGGAGAGACAACTCCAAAATCCAACAACTGCTGCCTTGTAGATTGTTCTTGGTTGGACAAAGGCTATGGAAGCAAATCCAAAAAGAAAAGCAGGCTGAAATCGGAGTCAATGGCCTCAATGGCGCATAACCAGTTGACACGTAACGCTTAATTGTGTTGGAGGCGTGGCCGAGTTGGCAAAAAGCTCATGGTTGATTAATTCGAACAAAGTCTCGAGTTCAAACCCACTGGCTGATAAATCTCGATCCCCTTCAACACTAATAATTAAGAACGAAGAAGAAGAAACAGAAGTTGAGATGAAAGACTATAGAATTCTCAAAAAGACTTTGTTAGAATATTACCACCTAACGGAAGAAGCCTACAGAGTAAAATTTCAGGAATTATTGCCAGAAAACACAGAGGATTTCAAAATCTTTTCAAATAATATTAGAACAAGTTTCGATAGGTGGTATGATGCTTCGGGGTTAGATTTGACAGTGGAAAATTTGAAAGAATTTATTCTAGTCAACAAGGTTTTGACCTCAGTCCATAAACATTTATTTGATTATCTCCAAGAAAGGAAACCCAGAACCTTAGCTGCATATACTGACCTATGTCAAAAATATCAGGCTGCCCATCCAAATAAAACCATTAGGAAAGAGACAGAATATGGTCATATGTTTTTAGCTCAGGGAGTAGAAAGAAATTGTAGTAAAATGGTAGACAACAAGAAAATCAGAAGGAATAATGCAAGTCCAAATGTAGTTTCCCAGGGATCATATAATTGTTATAATTGTCAAAAGGCAGGTCATTTAGGGAGGAATTGTACTGATAGGGTTAGAGTTAGGGATGAGGTAGGAATTAGACCACAAATTAGATGTTTTGGTTGTAATAGGTCTGGGCATATGAGGAAAGATTGCAGGGAATTTCAAGAGTCAGGGAGAAATAGTTATAATCAAGACCAGGATAGTGTATACATAGCAGTGCTAAATAAAAATTGCCAGGGGATGAATACTTTCAAAGCTTCTGTGAATAGGATGAATACAGTGACAATCAGGGATACTGGTGCCTCCATTATTGCTGTTAGAGATAAATTTGTTAAATCCCATCAGTACACTAATAAAAGGAAGCGTGTGAATGTGTTCGGAGGTAAGAGCTATAGTTGGCCTGTGGCTAGAGTTTTTGTCAGATCAAAACAGACTACCGGATATGTAGATGCTGTGGTTTTTAGGAAAGGCCCGTATGACTTGATAATAGGAAATGTTCCTGGGGTAAGAGATTATAATGAAAGTAGTAAAGTCCAGAACTTAGAAAACAAAATCAGCATCCTTGAAAAGGAAATAGGAAAACTTGTTGGTAAAGTACATGAGTTGACCAGTCTAATAAAGTATGATGGCTCTGACAAGGTAGATAGCACTAAGATTAATATAGGAGATAGGAACCAGAATAGAAATAGAAACAGAAAGTGGTGTAAGAAAGATGATACAGAACAAAGTAAGGCACAATGTTTTATGGCTAGTGATGGGGATGGGGAATTGAATGACTTAGAGTGTGCTCTAATGACCTCTGCTGATGGAACTGAGACAATAAAAATTAATGATCCAAATTGTGTTTGGGCTGACATATTTAGAGCAAATTTGCCTGATGCTAGTGATTGAATTAAAAAAAAAAACTGAGGTAATTGTCAAAGAAAAGACTGTAGTGTAAGGTATGTTATATATATATAAACATGTTGATATGTTGAGGTACTTGGTTGATAGCACTCTGAGTTTTGTTTGATTAATATATGACGATGTGGGTTGATGAAGCTTTGACATAAAAGTTGTTCTAGAGATATTATACTTATGATAATAATAAGTAATGATATGATAAGTTCTTTTTGTTGTTGCATGATGATTACACTAATGTTATGAACTAATGATGTCTATAGTCACTTTGATGGAGTTTGATTGCTTATGATATGTGTTGATGTGATTATGTTTACTTCTCTAGGTTGATGAAAAATCTTAAGTTACCTCATCCATGATGTGGAAATATTTTGTTGTACTAAAATGATATACTGAATTTATTATTTTTCTAGGTTGAGAAGTTTTATGCTGAGTTGATATGGTTATATCATGTGTTAATAGGACTTTATTACAGGAGCTGGGAGATCCAGTGCCACAATGATTAAGCTGTATTAGTGATATTGTATGTAAAGATGGGAACAACCACAGATGTCCACTAAATGGTGGCACTGGGGGCTCTGTTCGCCATCACAAGTTGTATTGGTCTAAACTAATGGGGTGTTGGTTATAATTTTTCTTTTATAGCTACTGGTGTCAAGAGATGGACATTGCAGAGTGTGATGATGATGAGAAGTGTGTGAAAACCCAAGAATACTTATCTGAGGGAGAGATTCCAAGAGAAACTATTTGTTGAATGCGAGTGATTAAAATAAAATTGTGTGGGAGTAAAATTACAATGCAATGTGATAATTAGGATTGGGAAATAGAATGAATGTTCATGTATAGCACCTAGTTGATATTGTTAGATCAAAAGTATGTTGGAGATGATATTTGATATGTTGGTAGAAATAAGTTAGACTTGATGGAAATGGTCGAAGCTAATGGGATTAGCTTGAATGGAGAGGGGGGTAATGTTATGTATGTTTGACTGGGGAAATCGGTGCGCATGGTTGATGGTGCGGCCGTATATTGAACGAGTGAATGTGTGATGCGATACGAAAGATAGTGACGTTTTAGGTTAGAGAGTTGGTTGCTATGAGTTTATGTGTGAGCAGTTGAATCCTTATCGTCGGTGTGAGAGGACGTGTGTTTGTTGACAGGACTCAAGTTGAGAGATAGGGTTTTGGAAGATAGACATCTGTAGATACAAGATTAAAAGATTTGTACAAGGATTTCTTGGTTCATCTTATTCCTGATCGTTTATCGTTGATCTGTCTGAATGTAACATAGCCTTAGTGACTCTCAAGGTTTAATACTCTCTCCCTGGTATTGGAGACGAGTGAAATGGTAGTTGGCTGAGTCAAGTCAATCAAACCCTTTCACAGCAACCTAACCGGAACACATATGATCATAGCCAAAGTTCCAAAACACTGTTTTGAAAAGAGCTATCGTTTTTTTTGGACAATTAACAATGTTTATACAGGGAAACTTCGGACCGGTCAGTTCTAACGATCTTCCCGCGAGATTTCCGGAACATATCATAGTTTTTTTTTGCCATCCCCGAGGGTCGGTCTACGACCTCAAGAGTTGTGAAGAGGTTCCTACGTGGGAATTTGTCTTCGATATATAGCTTTTGTTTTGACCCCCTTTTCGTGGACTTGTTGGCCAACCGGCACTGGCCCTCGTGTTCTGTCGCCCCAAGGCACGATACTGCCAAATTTGAAGCGCCTGCGGCACCTGGAAGTCCCCTACCGGCACCCGACCACTTTGCTTTATAAATATAGATTACATTCCTATTCATAACTCTGCTATTGGTGATTTATTTTGTTCTCCTTAATCGACGCTGTCAATTCAATACTTTGCTGTTTGAATTAACAACAAGATATAATAACTGGTATGGATATGACAGTGTTATAAAGTTATAAGTCCATTGTTGATGCTAGTGGGGTATCCCCCCAACCCTCTCGATCGCCTGGTCTTTGACCTGAGTACGTCCCAGCTGACTTGGTATGCAAATTTTGGGAAACACGTAATGAGATACCTTATTGTGGTTGGGTGGTGAGGGCCAGAGAGATAGGACAGTTCAACTTTAGCCTTGCTAGAATGTAAACGTTTTTTGTTTTGTCAAGTGTGGTAGGGCTGACCACTAAGGCCGGGCGCTTCTAATGAACAAGTTCTCTTCCTTTTTAGGCCATATTAAGACTATCATGTATTGTTTAGTCTCACCATCTACCGAATTAAAGTTGCTGTGTTGAAATTGTTTTGGTGTCTTTTCTTTAACCTCTCACTGCAGCCAACAGTACCAACCATACTGATGACTTCATAACACACAGAATGAACTATTCTATGAAAAAGCTATTGATAGATATGCGATTATATATTAATCCGTAAATATGCATTTTACTTCCTGGATGAATAAGCCTGCAATCGAAATATTAAGTCGGTAAAATCAGTGCATTAGATACTTCCTTTTGCCTTTAAACGTATGCCTTCGTTAAAAAAATATCAATGAGATATATTTCCTATAACAAAGGTTGAAAAATTACAGTACGACGCCCAAAACATAAGTGTTACCAAACAGGACGTAACAATAAGCACACAATGAAGGCAATCAGAAAGTAAAAGAAATAAATAAAACGTGCCGCAGCTTTCTTGAGTGTTGGTTTCACATGGTCACAGCCCACCTATCACAAATGTAAAAACCCACACAGATCAAAGATCTGTTCATAAATATCCTTTTAGCAAACGGAGACTCCGTTGGCTAACGCAACAAAAAAAATCCCCACTTTTTCTCAAACTACCGGGTTCAATAAGACATCCTGCTTTACTGCAGTAGATGTTTGATTCTAGACTTATTCTTATCCTTACCCTAAACCATACCCTCACCCCTTACCTCTTTTCCTTACCTTTTACCCCTTACCCCTTACCACTTACCCATTACCCATTACCCATTACCCATTACCCATTACACCTTACCATAACATTACCATTACCATTACCATTAACATTACCATTACCATTACCATTACCATTACCGTTACCGTTACCGTTACCGTTACCGTTACCATTACCATTACCATTACCATTACCATTACCATTACCATTACCATTACCATTACCATTACCATTACCATTACCATTACCATTACCATTACCATTACCATTACCATTACCATTACCATTACCATTACCATTACCATTACCATTACCATTACCATTACCATTACCATTACCATTACCATTACCATTACCATTACCATTACCATTACCATTACCATTACCATTACCATTACCATTACCATTACCATTACCATTACCATTACCATTACCATTACCATTACCATTACCATTACCATTACCATTACCATTACCATTACCATTACCATTACCATTACCATTACCATTACCATTACCATTACCATTACCATTACCATTGCCATTGCCATTGCCATTGCCATTGCCATTGCCATTGCCATTGCCATGACCATGACCATGACCATGACCATGACCATGACCATGACCATGACCATGACAATGACCATGACCATGACCATGACCATGACCATGACCATGACCATGACCATGACCATGACCATGACCATGACCATGACCATGACCATGACCATGACCATGACCATGACCATGACCATGACCATGACCATGACCATGACCATGACCATGACCATGACCATGACCATGACTACTGCCATTGCCATTGCCATTGCGATTACCATTACCCGTATCCTTATAAGATTAACAACACAATACATAAACTACTATGATCGTTTAAGGGATAGTTCATATTGAAAGGAGACGATATGATTCGAGAGTAGTTGCGATTTTTAAACTGCTTTGTATAATGTGGTTAGTGTGTATATGACGCGACTAGTAGAAAAGAAATGATGGCAAGTTGGTGAATATAATCGTGACAGGAAGGTTTTTTTTTGTGTTGACGATGATAAGTGGCATTAAATCGGATTAATTCGGATAAATTGGAATAACAATTCTTGTATTAAAGAATACTGAATAATTAACTTTAGCAACATTTATAGTTAATTTTAGGCCTTTTAATACTGAACGCTGTCAAATTATTTCTAATTATTTCTAATGGTCTATAAAACATTACCACTTATCTGTGTGTATTAATTTTGTTTATTTATGCTATAATTTTAAACATTAAACGATATAGTATATAAATTAACATAGTAAAAAATAGAACCTTGCTAAAAGTAAAGAGACTATGTTGGCATAATAGTTGGTTTTGTTATCTACAAAAGCATGATTGTTACAACATAGAAACAAATATAGACCAACACAATGAGAGATATTCTAAACTGATTTTATGTTTTATTTTCAAAGTAAATGTTTTTTTAAAAATCTGAATCTTTATCTTAATAGTAAACTTAAATCAGTTTAAACGTAGTTATGTCAAAGTGTATAAGAGAATCTCTGTGAACATTTTCCTTTCAGTTCTAGTTAATAACTTGTATTTATTCTACCAATCGTGTTCTTAGTTTTTCCGTCAGCGAATAGTCTAAGAAATTTCCTCTGGTAACAACGATGTTATCCTCCAAAACAACTCTCGACAGTTCGGCTGGCAGACGGTGACGTAACTGGTCCTCAACAAGAACGACAATCCTTTTAGGGTTAGCAGACGTCAAAGCAGATGTGGCTGCTCTACACATGAACAAGAACCAACGGTCAATTGACAAAAACGTTTCGTTCGTTGACAACCAGAAGAACGCGCCAACTTCTGTCTATTGCATGCACAGTGGCAGTGGTAGAGGCAACGTCAGTTGAAGGTGAGAGGACACGTGCCTTTGTATCTTTTTGAACTATTCTTTATGTCTTGTGTGAACTTGCCTATGAATCTTGTTTAAACTATTCTTTATGTCTGTACTTGTGTGAACTCGTCTTTAAAATGGTTAGGCTAGTAATCGAGTTCTCAGCTTATCCGTGACGTCATACTTGAGTCTCCTCCCCTCGTTCATGACGATGATGTTTTCCTCAGACACCGCCCCCAGGATGTCACGTGGTAAACGATGACGTAACTGGCTGTCAACCATAATCACAATAAGATTAGGATTAGCGGGCGTCAGGTTGGATATGGCTGACCTGCATGTGTAGAGGAACCAATCGTCTTGCGAGAGAAAAGTTTCGTTCACGACCAGAAGCACGCGCCAACTTCTATTTATAGCATCGATAATCCCAGACGCCAGGTCGGTTGAAGGTGAGAGGTCACGGTCACGAATAAAGGTCGTTAACCCCAGCGTGGCCTCGATAAACTGCCTGAGGTCATGACAAGCTAACTGGTAATCTCTATCAGCATAACCAATGAAGACACCAATCTCGTAGTTGGAAGGTTTCTTTAGAAAGGTTTCACTAAACAAATTCAGCAGCCCAGAAATGATGTACGTTTTGTACTTGGTAACAAAAAAACACAACACAAATCCAATGATAAGCAAGCAAAACAGGATCACAGAAAGATACAGGAAAAATGTTCCCCAACACTGACGCCAGTAAATTTGTAGATCTGAAAGAGCTGTCGTGTATGTTAAAACTCCATCGTTATCAACGCACGAATAGTTCCTGAACATATCCATATTTACAACTGTCAACTGTATCCACTGTAAGAATTGGATGTCATGGCATCCACAAGATAAAACATTTCCTTCTAAATAAAAGCTGAACTCCTTGTTTTCTTTAAAAATTTGGTCCAAATTATTTCTTATTTCGACAGGAAGTCTCGTCAATTCATTAAATCTCATGTCCAAGACACTCAGCCTAGGAGTGTTCTTCAAACTAAATGGAATTTTCTTGAACCTGTTTCCTGCAAGAAAAAGCTCTTTGAGATTGACATTTTTGGAGAAAATTTCAGGGCTAAGAAACGCCAGTTGATTAAAAGACAGATCAAGCTGCTTTAAATATTGAAGATTCTGGAACAATCTTCCTCCAGACTCTGCCATAAACTGACCAATGAGCTGACAACTTGACAAGTCCAGTGTCTCTAAACTTGGCATCGTGTCGAAGAATGTTCTGTTGATGACAGTAAGTTCACTGCCTGATAGAATAAGAGCTTTTATATTTGTCAGTCCGTGTAGGTGATGGGTAAACATTGACCCGCCGCCATCCGATACATCTAGATAAACGAGATTATCAGCGTATACAAACGTTCCATTCGATTCAATCGAAAAATCCGTGATTAAATTTCCAAAGTTTAAACATCGAAGAGACTTGGAAATGTATAACTTATACCCGTTGCTAATATTAGACGTGAACATGTAGCTACTATCGTTTAGATTATAGTTAAAGTTGTAGTTTTGAGTAGGGTTAGACGTTCTGCACATATTGCCATAATCAGTTTTCAACAGAGAATTTTTAGCAGCCTGTGGTTTTGAGTAGTCATGAATGATTAACGTCTCTAAGTTACTCATCTTAAACAAGTGTAAAACGACAATTTTCGTTCCCATTATAGGGTTATTTGTAAGGTCCAAGCTCTTCAGGCAACGATCCCACGTTTTACTTGTTACAGCCTTGTCTAGAATGATGTAAAGTTTACAATTAGTTAAAGCGACATGAGCAACACATATCTGTGTCAAATATTTTGTGTGTTTACGGCTTAAGATACCGTCACCTTGAAGAATATCCGAATATCTATCATGGACGAAAAATCGAACATAATCTAAGACGATGGTATCCATGGATTGGCCTACTAGCCCACTTAAACTTGCAAGAACTACTTTAAGGTGGACTCGAAGATCGCTGATATAAAGCTGGTTTAAATTTGTCAGTGGTTGGAAAACACCAGTATCGATTTCTTTTATCGTTCGAATTACGCTTAGATCAAGTAGTTTGAGATTTCTTAAATTTATAAAACTATCTTTTGTTACCTTTCTTATATTTCCTCTCAGTTTTAATTCAGAAAATGTCTTTAAACTTCTGAAATTTTCACCGAAATTGAGTAATTCATAATCAACGCTTACTGTCAATGATTTCAAGTTTAAAATGCTTGAGAACGCTTCAATGGGGTAGGGTGTAATTGGCAGTTTTACATCTTGTAGCATAGACAACTCAGTCAGATTTTCAAGAGAAGCGAATGTGTCGTTAGACATGTGGTGTATCTCTAAGGGATTGTAATCGAGATTTAGATATTCTAACTGCCCTAGCCCTGAAAAAGTATCTGGTTGTAGATCTGTAATGCTGTTGTATGACAAGCTGAGACGTCGAAGATGACTTAGGTGGTCAAAGGTCGCGGGTACAGAGGTCAACTGGTTGCTATCTAATAAAATGGACATCGTATTCTGGGGAAACCAGGTAGGTAAAACACCTGTCAGCTGTAAGGAACGACAGTCAATTGTAAGTCCTGTATTCTCCACCCGTTGCGAACATGGCGAGTGGCTGGGTACTTTAGGAGCTGCGTGACTCGGTTGCTGACTCGTAAAGTCATCATTGGAATGAGATCTGCTTGTTGATAATATGAAGCACAAAACTCGGTTTGTCGAACATAGGAGTAAAACAATTAAGCACGAGTAATTAAGGGTGAGTTGTATCAGGTTTTTAATCCTCATCTTCGTCTGTAGCGGCTAGCACAAATATTGATCTTTTAAAAACTTGAAACCTTAACATCTACTTTCTTGGAAGTTTGTTTTTTATTTCGGTTTTATACTTTTTAATATTTGATTGGGTGTTTACCTGAAAATACATAATTGAAAAAATATATCTTTGTAGCGAAATGTAAAAATTAATTATCTACTTTACTGTTATTATTTTTAGTGGGTATAAAAGTACATAAAAATAAATTTGAATTATCTTTATTCTGATTTTTATAAATGCCCATAAATATAAAAAATTTTTTTTTGCTAGAACAGAAATCGTTTGAATTGATTTAGTCATCAATTTTTGTAAAAGATGTCAAAGTCCTTTCAAGGTAGAGGCTTATTACGTAAACAGTTTTATTTTTTTTTAATTTTTTTTTTACAAATATACAAAGTGGAGAATTATACTTGCATTACTGCAATCCCCCTTAAGAAACGTCTTATGCAAATGGTTGTCAGCGGGACATTACATTACCCACCTCCATCATCCCCCCCTCCACACACACACGGAAAATTATTCATTAAGAGATAGAAATACGATCGAATAAGCATAAAGATTAGTAGGTGTTAGGGTTCAGGATTAGGGTTAGGGTTAGGGTTCAGGGTTAGGGTTGGGGTTAGGGTTAGGGCAAGGGTTCAGGGTTAGGGTTGGGGTTAGGGTTATCGGTTTTCGGTTAGATTTAAACTTGAGAAACTTCCCTAAGAAAATAGAAATTTTGAAACCGATGTTTGTGTAGTTTGTTTTATATTCAAGTTTTAAAATTGATTTTAGTGTCATTCTTGATCTGTAGAGGGAAATAATTACTTTGGTTGGTAATGACAGGGAGGTTATTGCTCTGGAATGTAACGACGTTGTTGAGTGGGGGGGGGGGGGGGCTGGGAAAAGTCCGGCGTTAATTGGTTAATTGACTATATTGAGTATCATTCTGGAATTAAATGGTTAGTTAATTTGGATACAACGAAGTCTGAAATCATTGTAAGCCGAGTATTCAAATAAATGCTTAAAAAAACCCACAAAACATACCAAATTGAAGACTGCTAAGTTTGACCTGTTGTCGACTAGACTTACTAAGAACACAGAAGCCTTAAAGCCACATCTAATAGTGGCCACTGACGGAAGTTTAAAGACGACGACGCTATCTACAATGTTGTAAAGTGGGCTGCCACGCTCTGCTAACTCTTCTTACAAAACCAGAAAGATAATAATAGCTTTAAAATTACGGATGTCTCAACTTACAAGCAGACATTTATATATTATTTTAAACACCCCAGGGTATCAAGGAAGTGAAATATCCCATACATTTTAAATTTATATGTCATAGATGTAGATTCAATATTTCCCTGACAAGCATGTAAATTAGTATCTGTTAAATTTAAGACCTTGGAATTAGCTGTTGAAACACCGAGCTGGGGGAACGATTAACAGAAAAAATATTTATAAACCTGGACATTTGAAAATAAACTTTTTACTTCCTTGGTAAATAATTTCAGAATCGGCCTACTTAGACCATTCTAAATAGGTTTTTTTGTTTGTATGTGTTAAAAGATGAATGTTATTCACTAGGTTTTTCGATTGTATGTGTTAAAAGATGAATGTTATTCATTAGGTTTTTCTATTGTATGTGTTAAAAGATGAATGTTATTCACTAGGTTTTTCGATTGTGTGTGTTAAAAGATGAATGTTATTCACTAGGTTTTTCTATTGTATGTGTTCAAAGATGAATGTTATTCACTAGGTTGTTCGATTGTATGTGTTAAGAGATGAATGTTATTCACAGTCCCGTGTCCTAAATATCAGCAGTGTCTTAGTCAAGCACAATAAAAACACATGTAAGTGTCAACGTTTATAACAGCACTAGCGAACACTTAGTCCACACAATCTAGAACCTGCCAACATAAATTAGCCCCTACCCCTCCCAACCCACAAAGTTTTAGTAAAATAACATGGCAGTTAGTTTAACAAACGCGAGATATTTTAGACAGCAGATTCTGCAGCTTGATCAAGCCGTATCGAGCATTAGATCTGGTTCCTTCAATATGTCGCCAGCAGTGACCTCATTCTATTACTATATGTACGGAAAACCCAGGTGTCTTAAAATGCAACTTAAAACGAACACAAAATAAATAAAAAATGCAAACACTATCTATAATTTCCACTCAAATTAACGGAGTTTCAGGTGGAGGAGGAAGTGGGGGTGGGATTAAAACTTTAAGGAGGGTGATAAAGGGGGGCACTTTAAATTTCTCCTAAAGGGGGGGGGGGGGGTTCACGTGAAACTTCCGAGGGCCGAGGGGTTGCAACATCAAAAGCAATTAGATGCTTAAAACAACATTAAAACAAAACTAAATTTTAAAGAAATATTTAAATGTGTAGAGAACCGTAATGCTAATGACAATGTGCAGCTATACATATAGGTTTGTATTTGCTAAATAAAATTACAAAAATTTATTTAAAAAAATTAGAATATTAAATTATTTAAAAATAGTTGACATAACAAGACTATTCCTACAGCCTGTAGCACAAATAATACTGGAGCATAACGGCTGACGTACGTGACGGATCCAGCAAGTAGTCCAAACTTTGTTATTTACTCGTAGCATCTGATTTAGAGCATGACATAAATGAAAACAAAAAATCAACTTCAATGAAAATAACACTAGGGGAACTAACCAATAGAATTATAAAGTTAGGTTTTTACTGGGTTCCTCCCCTTTAAAGATTGATTTATTGAAACGGCATCTATTGAGTATGGGACCACAAAATAGAAGTTTTAAAACTTCAAAGCTAATTAAAAATCAATAGGGATAATTTACACAACACACGTATCATACATTTATGATGAAAAAAAAAACATATATTATAATTGTGATATATCCGTAGTCTATAATGTCAAAGTTATTGTGCCATTACGAGTGGCAAGTAGAGAAAGGAATAAAAATTAATATCATGATATGAACAAAAGTTGAAAAAATATACAATTTTAGTAATCATACAACCAGGAATCTAGTTAAAGTATGATAGAGATGAGGTGAATTATTCCCGGGTTATGTCCCTTTATGTGGACAGATTCGATATTTTAGTTGTATATTTGGTAAGGGTCGATAATCGATTTTCTGATGGGAAAGTGTGAATATTTTCCTATTATCCTACTCGATTTTTTTTTTCTCCAGTACGATTGCTGTGTAAGCAATTATTGAAAACTGAATGAGTAGGGGGTATGGGTGAAGTGTCAGCCAATGAATCGTGTCATTACAATGTTTATTTTTGTAGGTTTTGTGACTGTTGAATAGGTAAAGCTAGGTGTAAAGTAGCCAAGATACCTTTCATGGTGAGTTTTTGGGTGTGTTTTGTGTCATCGTCTGTGTTTAACTTGGTTACATGTGGGTCTCAAAGTTAAAATATGTTTTGAAGTGTTCCGATAAAAAGATTTTAAAAAGAGTTAATGACAGTGAAAAAATATATTAAAGCTGAGTTTACAGTTATATATATATAGACTTGACAAGGGAGAAAACAATACATAGACTTGACAAGGGAGACAAGAATACATAGTCTTGAAAAGGGAAACAACCGTACATAGACTTAACAAGGGAAACAACAATACATAAGCAATGTATTTCTCACCTTAGTTTATGGGTATCAATCATGTGGTTGGCATGTAAAGAAGGGGAGGTGATTGTGCAGGTTGTATCTAGACATGCATTGATCTATGTTGGTTGTTTAACCCCTGACGACCTTTCATGATTTGAAT
Source organism: Physella acuta (assembly GCF_028476545.2). Taxonomy (NCBI): domain Eukaryota; kingdom Metazoa; phylum Mollusca; class Gastropoda; family Physidae; genus Physella; species Physella acuta. Next base: position 374,731 of record NW_026731568.1, read on the forward strand.
AACAAGACGTAAACAACAGATTGTGTCACTATACAGCTGGGGAAGTTAGAGAGTAACTTGGACATGTATCTGATTTAACATGCACTTCTTTAGAAAACATGGCTATACGAATCTTCTAGACTTTTCTGTTTGTGCGTGTGTGTGTTAGAGAGTTTTTATTTGAGTAAATGCGTTTATGTGTGTACGCAATGTGTATGTGTTTGTGTGTATGTGTGTCTGCGTATATGCGTGTGTGTATGTTTGTGTGTGCGTATATGCATGTGTTTGTGTCGACTATCGATCTAAAAGCTCAATTTTGTGTTACTGGGTTGTTTGCAAACCTTTTTTCTTTGGACGTGTCATAGGGTTAGGTTTTTGGGTTTGGGTTTGCGTGTTGGCTTTTTGTAAACTTTTTATCTTTGGACGTGTAACAGGCCACTCGTCACAACAGAATGCCGATGAGGTAACCCCAATATTGTTTTGGCTAAAATAAATGCTTTAAACTATAAACATTGGTTAGTAAACCTAAAATATTGGTTGTTATTTTTAACTTTACAAACTTGATACACAAGACACATCATCAAATTGTCTCATGATTACAAGTTTAAATACCAGTACAATTAATTTTTTAAAATGTAATTAATAAAACTCTACTTCATTATTCCCACCAGTTGGTGGTATTTAGCGATGTGACTTATGATCTATTTAAATCAATGAATTGGAATAATTAATGCGACATAGCCCAACAGCGGAGCGAATGTTGAAGGCCACAGGCTGTACATTTACAATTCTAATATCCGAGGACTCAGTTATTTATTGGTCGGCCAAGTGTTCTAAGAGGCCAAGTTCCCACCTGGTATAGGAAGGTGTCCGCTGTTACATGGTGTAGTAAGGTTGCGTTTTTACTAGTGTAGCTAGGTGGCCTTACTTGGTATAGTGAGGTGACAGTTTTTACTAGAGTAGCTAGGTGGGCTTACCTGTTGTAGTTAGGTGGCCGTTGTAAGCCTTACCTGGTGTGATAGACAGGGCCGTTACACAATTCAATATTTGTAATTTAGGTGACGAGAAGGGAAGACAAACCGAAAAATCTTTAGTTGTCAAAAGCAAGTTAGTTGCAGAAACATGTTAAGTCCTATCGTTTTATGTTTTCTCTTCTTTCTGTGGGGAACACATTCTGGTAAGTTTTTACTAGCTTTTTAACACGTTTTTATTAACTCAGCTTCGCGTTTGTGTGTTTGTTGTTAAAATTGACATCGAAAATTAGCCCACTTCTGATTGTTCTATAGTTCTGAAATTTGGCATGCAGGCTACTTTCGCCTAACAATTTCAGATGCAATCATAAAAACTAGCAATTAGAGACCGTAATTAGCTTAATTTAATTACGCCCAAAGGACCATAAAATTGAGGACATGATTTCTAAAGATACCGACAAGACTGGAGGCTTATTGACACAGTTACTTCGGCCCCAATCGATGTGAGCGCGCTGGCCGTGATCGTATAGTGGTTAGTACTTCGCGTTGTGGCCGCGACAACCCAGGTTCGAATCCTGGTCGCTCAAGATTTTTTTTAGTCCGTGTATTTATAAACACTTAGTCAATTCATACTTAATCAAGTCATTAGATAAAGTAGAAAATAAAATATATAAAAAACTTTTTTAAAAACCACGTTTTTCATGTGTAGCAACGGACTAAAAAGGAGAAAATAAAATACTTAAAAAAAACTTTTTAAAAAACCACGTTTTTCTTGTGGACTAAAAAGTAGAAAATAACTATTTACATACATTTGATGACAAAACGTGGGTCGGGCAGAAGGGTCGGGAAATTTGATGGTGAACGTACCCACGTTTTTTGTCATCAAATGTATGTAAATAGTTATTTTCTACTTTTTAGTCCACAAGAAAAACGTGGTTTTTTAAAAAGTGTTTTTTTAAGTATTTTATATTTAACTTGCTTTCTCTGCCTGTCTGTCGTGCTTTTTGTCAGGCGTTTGAAATTTTGGGCACTTCTAACCAGCCAATTTCTCTGAAATTGGGCGAGTGGATAAAGATTTAAAATCAATGCGATACGACATCAAAGTTGACGTAATTGGACGGCTAACTAATTTTTTTATGAATCAATTAAAAATTCTAAAATTAGTGGCAGCCCTACTACTCTTTTTGCACTATTATAAGTGTATTATCATGTTCTTTATCTGTGCAATAGTTTTTAGTCATGCAACTCTATTGTAAATTTTTTTAAAAATTTAAGTAGCCTACTGAAAAAAATGCATAAAAACGTTTTAATAGCAAGCTTTTATGTAATAATGCGCTAAATATGTTAAATTACTTTATTTTCTTTAAATATATAATAATACACTACTATTTAAATAACTATAGAGAAATGCGTGGGTCTCTTCCTAAATATAAGAAAAGGTATCCAATAGATAATATAGTGACCCACGCTTGTCTTCATAGTTATTTAAATAGTGGTGTATTATTATAATATTAAAGAAAATCAGTAAGTAAAAAACCTAATTCACTACCATCAGTCAAATTTTGAGTAATTTCCGTTGACCGGAAGTAGTAATTTACGCTATTTACGCTATTTCCGATTTCCCAAAAAAAAAAACGAATGTGAATTTATAAAGTACTAATAATATTCCGTATTATTATACAATTTTTTTTGGCGTTCACTTTTTTTACGAGATTCTATTCTATTTTTAAAAATTTCAGTAATTAAAAATGGATTTAAAATATTGTCTTTATCCCGTGTTGCTATCACCCGTAGTGTTATAACAATATTCGAGAAAGTTTAGGGGAGATCACTCCCAGTTTATTTTTTTGATTATGTAGCAAACCCAAAGGTCATCTTTAGTAGAATCACTTCAAATTTATACATTCAGAAATGATTACAAACTTATGTCAGGGTATTTAAAAGTCGTTGCGGATAATCCTCGGATTAGAGAAACGTGCACTACCTTAAGAAATTCTATTAGGGCTTTAAATTTTTGATCTGGACATACTAGGGCGTGTATGATCAGATTACAATCACTGTATGAGATAAACAAAAGTACGTGGTGTACGTGATTGCTTCACGTCGTATTTTAAAACACCATCAGATGGTGATAGGGTAATATGGTAATATGGTAATATGGTAATGATTTCATACGGGGCTAGGGTGGAGGTAACGCGATGTATTTTTAATTACTTTATCTAACTGAAGATCTCAACAGTTAGTAAAGATGGGTGGTGCTAGATTCAATCTGCGAGAGATCAATGTTAAATACATTGAGGAAAAACGTGTTTTTAAATTTTATTTTGTTTTCAAAGCGGCTGCAAACAAATTTAAAAAGCTAACTTAAGCTTAAAAATCATTTAGAAATTTTGTATTTTTAGAATCAATGTTATAAAAGTTGCAAATTCAGGGAACTTGAAAGTAAAGTGGTTTTTTTAAAGCAATATTTCTATTTATTTTCATCAAACCTAAGCTGTAAACAATTTATCTATTTACTTCTTACAAAATGTCTCACAATTCACTTATTCACTTCCAACAAATGTCTCACAATTCACTAATTCTTCCAGCCAGTGGTCAAACTATCATCAGCCCAAGTGAGATAGAGGAGGGAGGAGCTTTCACTGTGACGTGTGACGCGTCACGTGCTGGTGTTCCAGAAGGTGCTGCCACCATTAGCAGACTGACCATATCCTGGACCAACGGGACGGCACCACCCACAACCTACGCCAGATACAGGCTGTTCCCGGCACCCTACAGCTCCACAGTAATCACTTTTCTTGAATTATGTCAATCATTACAGCTAAACAGTAATCAAATTTCTTGAATTCTGTTAATCTTTACAGCTCCACAGTAATCACTTTTTTAAAATCATATCAATCATAACAGCTCCACAGTAATCAAATTTCTTGAATTATGTCAATCATTACAGCTAAACAGTAATCAAATTTCTAGAATTCTGTTAATCTTTACAGCTCCACAGTAATCACATTTCTTGAACTCTCTCAATCGTTTTAAAGTAAAGAAATTAAATGGTAGCAATTTAAACACAAACGCTTCTACGCTATTGACGTCTATCTTTGCTTGGTCAAAAATCCTCTATAATAAATTTATAAATAAATGTAACCCTTTAATATACGTGTATGGTTTTGATAAACATAAACATTCATAAAGCTAACCCTTTGGTTTCTGAGTTTTTAAATTGTTACAACAGACAAAACATGTTTGTACATGTATAATATACAACTTTGTTGCCAGTTTAGTTTTATTTGACTACATGACACGTTTTAATTTTCTTGTTTATCCTAGTTTCCACCACAAACTTCCCTATCAAGAAACTGGACCTTCACGTTCAATGGAAGCCAGCAAGGAACATCAGACGCACCCAGCAACAGGAACACGATGCGGATAGAGATGGTGGTCAACGATGCAGTGGCTGACGACGCGGGCTTGTATTACTGTAACGCCACCTACCTGGATGTAGCGGGGGATTTAGTGACGGTCATGGAGTATCAGAATGTCACAAGTACAAGTAAAATCACTTTCTCTTTTTGTAGAGTTTGTCTCGATTTTCTTGGACTGGCTCAACTAGGTACAGCTGCCCAAATCAGAGTCCAATTATAAAGCTACAACATCTTCGATTTGTAAAAACAAACCTTAAAAAAAGAGATTAAATAATTTAATATTGGCTATTTTTAAAGTTAACAGAGCAATATGAAGTGTATGATTTTAGTCTGCATTAAGATAATCAATTGAATTGAGTTAATTTAGTAATAACATTTTTAATCTTCTCAGCACTGAGTTAACTCAGCTTTGAAGTTTTATGAAGTGGTTTAATATGTCAATTAGCACATGAAGTAACTAAATCAGTTAGTTAAACTAGCGATGTAATTTTATGAAGTGATTTAGCACATGAAGTAACTTAATTAGTGTCACAATTTGCTGAAGTGTTTGAACATGTCTATGACCTGACCATCAATTCCTTTAGCTAGTCCAGCCACTGACGACAGAGGCTCTCTGACCGCTGCATGCAATGCCACAAACGCTGGCGTCCCAGCGACAGCCGCCACAGTGGTAGCATTAACCATCAGTTGGACACCAGGACCCTCAAGCCTGCCCACAACACTGGCCAGATACAGGATATTTCCAGCACCGTACAGCTCCTCTGTAAGAACATGTCTTCATCTCTTGTTAGGTCAAGTTAGATTCTTTAGTTTGTGCTCTTTAATTGAATACTATTTAAAGTGACACGAAAAACGCAATCACAATACAATAGCAGCCTTGTTATAAATATAATGATAGAAGGCACTCCGGATTGGATGTAGGGGGTGTTGGAAGCGGTAGAAAAGCTGGTATCATAAAATCACTTTCAGGCGTTGATTGGGTCTCGGATAAAACAATCAAAGTAAGCCTCATTGGACTTTATACACAAAATAACACCCTCTAGTCAAGTCATGTTCCCTTTCAAACCTTACGGTCTGTAGGTCAAGTGAAGTAGAGTTCACTTGTTTCTGTTACCTCGGCATATGAAAAGATATTGTGGTCAGCACTATGCCCAGCCGCCTTTACTTTCTATAACGTGAGTTAGGTACCCATCAGAGTTGGGTGGACTCAGGGACGGTCGACTGACTTGAACCAGGATTCGAACTCGAGAATTACTAGTTAACAGTCCAGCTCTCTACCGCTAGACCACTTTGTCCCCACAAACACCCTCTAGCCTTTCAAATATTAGTAACCACAAACTGATGACTTTAACTGAAATGTTATGTTATTCTATTATCAAATCGTGTTTTAGATTTATTTATTCGTGTAAAATAGTAATCAATTATTTCATGACTGTTGTATTATTTATTGTCATCATTATCACGTGACTGTCGGCCATTAAACAGTTTACACCACAAAACTCTACCGGAAAGAACTGGACGTTCACACACACGGGAAGCTTACAAGGGTCATCAGACAACCCAGCCAATAGGCACACGATGAGGATAGAAATGGCGGTACATGGCGCTAAATGTACAGACGCCGGCTCGTATTTTTGTAACGCCACGTACATTAATTCATTCGGTGATATAACGTCGGCATGGCAGTCCCTTAAGCTCACCAGCAGAGGTTAGTGATTTACTATCCCATCAAGTTTCACAGTCGCTGTTCTAAAGACACGATTAACTTTAAAGTCACTACAAACAAAGCAGTTCAGTGATTGTTTAAAATTTGACACTTTCAACGTTTAGGTTGGATTAGGTGTGGGTACCGTGGAGCCTATCAACAAGATATCTGCACTCTGAACTTGGACTTTTTTTATAATTTTTATTTTTTTTCAAACTATGCTTCAATTTTTTTTTTCAGCCAATACGTGTAGTTGTAATGACTGGAAACAGCTACATACAAACTAACGTTAAAAAATAACAAGTGATTTATCACTGATGTTTTGTTCTATTTTTAGATGCCTCAGTCGGGAGCCACCAGCTGTACCAATACATGGCTTTTCCAACTATCAAGGGCGACAACCCATCAAATTTCACTATGATGTGTAAAATCAACGTAAGTTTACATTTAATGTACTACTAAATTCACTCAATGTTAGTTTAATTATTAAATTAAGTAATGTCATACATCAGTATTAATGTGTTGACATTCTGAACTATTGATTACTATAATTTAAATAATATACATATATTAATGGACATTACACTTCGTGAATTGGTAAGAAATTTTATAATTTTCCCACCGATATTTAGGATTCAGTGTATTTACCACATCTCAAACAATGTGTTAACCTTTATATAGTCAGTTCAGTTTATTTTAAAAATAAAATTGTAATTAGACGTTTTGTATTAGATCTATGTATACGTGAACCATCTTAAATGAATGAAAGTAGGCTACAAGAAAGAAGTATTACTATTGTAAATCTGAATCAGTTCCCACAAGCCGATGATGAAAACTGTAATACTAAAGCGAACATGCAAGGCAAACTGACACTGTAAATTACTTGTCTGATGCAAAGAACAAAAACAAACAAAATATATTCAGTCGATACAAGTAATTAATTATTTGCTTTAAGTGAGACGTTTCTTTAATTAGACAAATTGTTTTTACAGGGCCCAAAGACTCTGAGACTTGACTGGGAACAAATTCTCCCACCAGCTGAAGGTTTCGTCCCCTACCCCAACCCAGCCCACATACTCAGAAGTGAGCCCGTACCCATAGGCTCTTGTGACAGCTACGCGCATGCGTCAACTCTACGCTTCGCCATGGCCGACCGGCTTCACTGTTTTATTTATAGATGCTCAGTCAGGGACGGAAACGTGACGGTCAGTCAAGCGAATCTTATGCCAGATGTACACCAGGGCTGCTTTCTTTAAGGGGGGGAGCTTTAAACTTTACATATTTACACAGTAATTGTCTACGTCACATGTTTACACAGTAACTATCTACGTCATAGATTTCTAACTCTCTACGCATCTGATAGCGCTAATTGTAATGCATACTACACATACCTAAACATATAATCTATTTATATTTTTTCTTTGATTTAATTATTGATTACATTTTTATTTTTTAAACAATAGAGAATCGAAATGTAGTGTATTGAGATTTTATTATTTCTGCCCCTTCCTTTGTAAAACAAAACATTATACAACATTAATATCATATGATGTACTATTTGAAAATTACCAAATGTCAAATATGTCATAGAAATAAAACAACTACAACAAACGGAAGTGTGTAGCTTTTGAACGTTGATTTATGAATACAGTGTCGAGAATATTATATTTACATTCCTTATTAAAAGTTTGTAGCAGCTGCTGTTGGTGTCATGATGTTGCTCAATGCAGCGTCGGTTGGTCAATTGAAAAACAGAGTTAAACAGTGCCAAACAATGTTATCATTCATTCATTGTAAGTTGAAGCATCTGTTAGTGGCATTGTCTTGCCCCACGAGTTGACAGACAAACGATGCTAGACAGATTGACCACTCAGTTGACAGACAAACGATGCTAGACAGATTGACCACTCAGTTGACAGACACACGATGCTAGACAGATTGACCACTCAGTTGACAGACACACGATGCTAGACAGATTGACCACTCAGTTGACAGACACACGATGCTAGACAGATTGACCACTCAGTTGACAGACACACGATGCTAGACAGATTGACCACTCAGTTGACAGACACACGATGCTAGACAGATTGACCACTTATTCAGAGCCCCACCAGGGGGGTGTGTCTCCAGTGTCGCCAGCGGAGGTAGAGTCCTAGAGCCGTTGCCATGGCAACCAGAACCAGTACAGCGACGATAGGACCAGCTATGACTCCAATATTTGTACTCGAGGCATCACGTCCTGACTGTGGGGCGTCTGGCACTGAAAGAATATTTTTTTTAAACATAATTCTTTTAAAAACCTTGATGTATACATTCAGAATTACTTTCCACAACGGCGATTTGTCGGTCTCAACGTTTAAACTTTTATATTTTTTTTACTTATTTTCAAATTATTCAAATTTTTTTTATTAACATTTAAATAAAAAAAACGTTACTATTACTAACGATAAGAAGCTGTAATTATTAAAAAGATGTTCATTAGCTAAATACCATAAATATTTTGATCACCGTATATACTGAAACGCTTTAAGCCTAAAGAGTATAAATAGATCTGTTATAAATGTGTATTTATATCTCACCTTGTATAGTGTATATGGTTATATTTCCAACATTTGTGTCTTCATTGTTTTCTGTAGCCACACACACATACATGTAGCCATCATACATGTCTTCTGTTTGAAACTTCAGTGTTGACGTATGACGGTACTGGACACAGGTTGTCCCAGAACTGACCAGCACAGGTTCAGCAACCGATATAGCGTTTTGTACAGGATATGACGTGAAACTGTTGACGTCAGAGCTACTGTTTGAATATTTCCATTTCAGCTTTAAATCTTTGGGGCCCTGACATAACAATGCATATATAGATACGTATTTGTATAAGTTTATATATGTTTTAGACATATTAATATTTAATTAAAGTCTAAACATAATATTAGCTTCATTAGATGTTCTTCATTCGAAAAAGACCTGGTTTAATCAAAGTTTTGAAATATCTAGAGCAAGTTCGCGTGTATATTATTTTTGGTCTGATTTATTTATTTTTTAAATATGTTTTTGAAATAACAATATCATATGAAGTACAGCTTGCTTTAGAAAAGCGGTTTTAATTTTGAAGAAACATCTATATATATAATTCTCTTCTGGGAGACGCTACAAAACAAGCTGTAAACGCGCTCCCTACCAGCCCCACCCCTACATGGTCTTAGTGAGCTGTGGTTCACGCTATGTTTACCTTTATGGAGTCGGGTTTAGTGACGGCTATTAGGGGCAGATAATTTAGTTTGAGACGATTTTAAACGTTGGGGTGGGGGGGGAGGAAGGGGGGGGGGGTTATCGTCCTTAACGAGCTACTTATAGTGTTTTAAAGAAATATTTTCAGTGTCAGCGTTGGTACTGTCGAAGTCACAAATTATGAATTACTGAAAAGTAGAAAAAACAACAACTAAATAGCGGCGTATGTTATGCCGCGGGCCGGCTCGTTTGTATTAAAGTTCTAACTTACATGAACAGTACACGTCAATGTAACACGAGATCCTGTAAGATTGACAGAGTCGAATGGTCCCAGCCCCTCCCCATGATGGGGATCTATGGTCAGTGACTGAGGCGCTACTCGTGCTGTTCGATAGAAACATTGATTGTCACCAGTGGCGTCGCTAGGTCGCATGTCACCCAGTGAGACACCTGATGGTGTCACCCTTTCCTCCACACCAATGAAAAAATACGCTTTATACATACATACTTAATCGTATCAGGTACTCATCAGAGTAGGGTTAAGTCAGGTATTTCACATACACCTGAGCCCGAAAACTGAACTCGAAATTTTACTTTTCGGCCATTAAATGTAATCGCCGCTATAATGAAAGCTGCAAATACAAACAATTATCTTTGATTTAATTACACAATTACTAATTTGGCTGAAACAATATGGCGTAGTTGAAAATACTATGCCTAGCATGAAAATCAACAACTTGAGGCTTAATATTGAATTTAATGTTGAGAAAAAACAAAACAAAGATTATAAAGATATAAGGTCGATAACCGGGGTACTACCTGAACTCAAAGAATAATGGTAATATTTTGGAATACTAATCCAACTTACGTATAATGGTGACATTTTGGGTCACTACCTCGACTTACGTATAATGGTGATATTTTGGGTCACTACCTCGACTTACGTATAATGGTGATATTTTGATACTGATAACTTGTTAGTTCGGCTCCGTATGAAGTGACATATGAAGCATTACAGAAATACAGTCCAGCATCTGAACACAAAGCACCGTCCACAACAATTTCAATCTTCATTGTCTGCCTGTTGTTGGGACGGTCTAAGGTTCCCTGCATGTTCCCGCTGAAGGTGAAGTTCCAGTTCCTTTCTGATTGTGACTGGTGAGACAATGATTTGAATGTACAGATATAATGGACGACATAAGTCCTGGTGATCTAGCAGTGGTGAGACAATCGTTTGAATGTACAGATATAATGGAAGACGTAAGGCCTGGTGATCTAGTAGTGGTGAGCTATATATAAATGGTGAGACAATAGTTTGAATGTACAGATATAATGGAAGACATAAGACCTGGTGATCTAGCAGTGGTGAGACAATGGTTTGAATGTACAGATATAATGGAAGACGTAAGGCCTGGTGATCTAGTACTGGTGAGCTATATATAAATGGTTAGACAATAGTTTGAATGTACAGATATAATGGAAGACATAAGACCTGGTGATCTAGCAGTGGTGAGACAATGGTTTGAATGTACAGATATGATGGCAGTCGTAAGGCCTGGTGATCTAGCAGTGGTGAGACAATGGTTAGAATGTACAGATAGGATACAAGACATAAGGCCTGGTGATCTAGCAGTGGTGAGCTATATATAAATGGTGAGACAATGATTTGAATGTACAGATATAATGGAAGACATAAGGCCTGGTGATCTAGCAGTGGTGAGCTATATATAAATGGTGAGACAATGGTTTGAATGTACAGATATAATGGACGACATAAGGCTAGTGATCTAGCAGTGGTGAGCTATATATAAATGGTGAGACAATGATTTGAATGTACAGATATAATGGGAGACGTAAGGCCTGGTAATCTAGCAGTGGTAAGCTATATATAAATGGTGAGACAATGGTTTAAATGTATAATATAATGGAAGACGTAAGGCCTAGTTATCTTATAGCAGTACATGTGATTTAACAGGATAAATACACAGATGGGTAACGGACATAGTGGGAAGCTGTGGTCAAGGCTCTATGCTCTATGCGTCGCAAGTTGGAAAGAGGACAAAACCCCGTAACTCAAATATGCGGGTTTGCTTCATGCATTTTAACTAGCGTAGTAGACCTTACTTACTAACCGCAATAGCAGTCAGCCCTCCGCACCCCTCCTCCACCCACAGCATATAGAAAAAGGCGGCCTATTCACTAAAACTTTTCAGAAGGCCATTCTATTCAGTGAATGTTTAGGCGCCCCTCCCCACACCCCCACCTATCTGATGTTAATAACTATTTTAGACATTTACTATAAATAATAATATAGTAGGAATAATTTTTAATAATTGGAATAATACTTTTAAAAATATCAAAGGGATATTTAAACTAAAGGATAAACATATAACAGAGAATGTATTAAATAGTGTCTCTGAACTTTTAAATATCAAGTATTGCTATGTAAAGTTTTACAGCTGCAAATAAAATGTCTCACAAAATACGTGTAAGGTGACTGGAATGCACTGTATCTCTTGTACTGTTCTGCTGGTGTTTGTACACCTAACCAGCCAGCTGGTGGCGCTAACCAGCCAACGCCCACTCTAGAAATGTTTGTAAACATTCTGAGAACACCAGCACGTGACGCGTCACATGACACGGTGAAGGTCACTCCTTCCTTAACGACAGCTGGGCTGACGATTGATTGGCTGGACATCTGACTAGTCACTGTAGGAAGAGAAGTTTAGCTTACCAGAAAGCTTAAGAGGTAACTACCTTTAAAGTAAAATAATTACAAAATAACATTATCATTGAACAATTGGTCTTTGAAAATTCATTTATATTCTAGTTCGACTTATATCAACTTAAAACTTTACTTGTATCATAAATGCTTACTTTACATACAAAGTATGAATCTTTAGTAATATTTCATTTTAAATTAATCTTTAGACTACATACATTTAAACTTAAAAAGACAGCTTTAATTTTAAATGGACCAGAGCATACCTGTTGTTAAAACACAGCTAACCAAAAGAACTACCACCATTTTGTTTTCCGACATTTTGAAACTAACAAATACAGAAAACTGACAGCGTCAAGAATATAAGTCTTCTCTTCTCTCATCCAATCAACGATCATCTAAACAGTTCAGTTCACATAACCACTAAACATATGGCTGTTACTTTTCTTAAGTATTAAATGGTGTGTGTTAAAATATTCCAAATCTTTATCATTCTGTCTTGTGTCTATACAGTTCAACTAAGTCACCATAACACGTAATACTTCGAAACAAAGTTCAAATCTAAGTTGCTGAAGTTTTATTATACGATGATAAAAATTTGAAAGTTGAACACACCGTCTTTATTATCACATATTGACTAGTTTACCAAAGTTATAAACAATCTATACAAACAAAAATAAAGTGCTATTTCAATAACATAGACTAATATTTTATTTCAAACAAAACCACAGTGAATTATTAAAACGATCCCACAATTCCACTCTCAGATCGTTCATACTTGTCAGGTCAGCTTAGAGATACAAATCGATATGTTTACACTGTAATCAATCGAACCAATGCTATCCTTACACTCAATAATTATATCGATATGTTTACGCTAAAATCAATCTAGCCAGTCGTATCATTACACACAATAATTATCTCAGTCCTCGGCTACCCAACCTCAGCACACCAATTAAATTATAGTTCTAATTTTTTACATCGTGCAGTACTACGGCTTGGGATTTATTTTATTTTTAGATTAAAAACTCACTCTGTTTATATGGGTAACTTTATTTTAAATGCAACTATTGGTTGTGTGAAAATAAGTATTGCGTTTTCGATCCAAATACATTTGAGTACATCGATATATATTGTACTACAACATAATTGGTAATAAATCTAGTGTCATTAATCAACTAAGTGAAGCATCAATATCTTTTAAAATACAACAATCAATGTGAAGAAACAATTATATTTGTTTAACATCCTTCAATAAAAGCAGCAGTTTTAGACCTATGCACACATACTTTTTTTATTAACTGACGCCCTACAACACTAAGGGTAATTTGTATAACTACCAATGGCTATATGGCCATTATATCTTTTTTGTTTACTACTTTACCCTTCAATGTCAGAGTCCCCCAATCCACCCTCTAGTGCTAAACAGCCGACTATATATATATATATATATATATATATATATATATATATATATATATATATATATATACGTATACATATACATATACCTATAAACAATTAGGGACTATTTGCATCACCACAACACCACACTGTAGTGACTTAAATCTATTGAAAAGGAAACTGAAAGTCCAACTAAGTTTCGGGAATTCCTGTAAATGATTTATCTCTGGTTCTATTGTACCCGGATGTGTGGGCGTTCACCACACAAGGGGTTGAACTATAGCCTGCATTAGAAACGTTATTTGAAACTATATGAAACATAAATTAAGTGTGTGTGTGTGTTGGGGGGGGGGGGGGGGTTCGTCGATTGGGTCTCCGACATTACTGCTGCCGGAAGTTGAGCTAGGACAATATTACACAAGTTAGTTACGGGAATATGGACGCAAACATTTTTACCATAAACAAACTCAGGAGGATACAGCAACACTGTGATCGGGTTTTTATTGGGGGTCATGGATGGTTGATAACACGCATAGGTTTACGCTGTGTAGCCTAGCTCAAAAGTTTTCAAGCGACCACCACCACACATTTCACACACCACAACCACCACCATAACAACACCACCACCACCACACCCTTCACCACACTTTTCAAACCTTTCACATATCTACACCACAACCACATCTTTCACACACACACACACACACACCCCTCAACCACCACCGCACCCTTCACATACCCTCACCACCACAACTAGAAACCCCCCACTACACCACTCTTCACTCACCCCAACCACCACCATTAACCGCACCCCCACCTTCACCACCACACCCCTACCCCACCACCACACCCCCACTACTACCACACCCTTCAAACCACCACACTTTTCAAACCTTTCGCATGTCTGCATCACCACCACATCTTTCACACACACACATACACACACACCCTATAATCCCACTCACAACTCACCAATACATTAACAGTAAACAGAACAACAAAAAGCATAGGAAAAAAATTTCATTTCACACTGTCATTCCGTTTGAACTCGCTACTATTCAAAACGAACAGCAATTTATTTTTATTGATATAGTATTTTAAGGTGCATAATGTACAATGTGCTGAATAATATTTAATTATTCACTTTTGTTAAAACAAAACAAAAAGTTGATTTAAATGTCGATGTTAATCTTACGTGTTGAGTTAACTGTGTTGTTCATCTAGACTTGAAATCTAGACTTGAAATCTAGACTTTAAATCTAGACTTGAAATCTAGACTTGAAATCTAGACTTGAAATCTAGACTTGAAATCTAGACTTGAAATCTAGACTTGAAATCTAGACTTGAAATCTAGACTTGAAATCTAGACTTGAAATTTAGACTTGAAATCTAGACTTGAAATCTAGACTTGAAATCTAGACGTGAAATCTAGACGTGAAACCTAGACTTGAAATCTAGACTTGAAACCTAGACTTGAAATCTAGACTTGAAATCTAGACTTGAAATCTAGACTTGAAATCTAGACCTGAAATCTAGACCTGAAATCTAGACCTGAAATCTAGACCTGGAATCTAGACCTGAAATCTAGACTTGAAATCTAGACTTAAAATCTAGACGTGAAATCTAGACTTGAAATCTAGACTTGAAATCTAGACGAAATCTTGACTTGAAATCTAGACTTGAAATCTAGACGTGAAATGTTGTTCATCTAGACTTAAATCTAGACTTGATATCTAGACTTGAAATCTTGACTTGAAATCTAGACTTGAAATCTAGACGTGAAATCTAAACTTAAAACCTAGACGTGAAATCTAGACGTGAAATCTAGACGTGAAATCTAGACTTGAAATCTAGACTTGAAATCTAGACGTGAAATCTAGACGTGAAATCTAGACTTGAAATCTAGACTTGAAATCTAGACTTGAAATCTAAACTTGAAATCTAGACTTGAAACCTAGTCTTGAAATCTAGACTTGAAATCTAGACTTGAAATCTAGACGTGAAATCTAGACGTGAAACCTAGACTTGAAATCTAGACTTGAAACCTAGACTTGAAATCTAGACTTGAAATCTAGACTTGAAATCTAGACTTGAAATCTAGACCTGAAATCTAGACCTGAAATCTAGACCTGAAATCTAGACCTGAAATCTAGACCTGAAATCTAGACTTGAAATCTAGACTTAAAATCTAGACGTGAAATCTAGACTTGAAATCTAGACTTGAAATCTAGACGAAATCTTGACTTGAAATCTAGACTTGAAATCTAGACTTGAAATCTAGACGTGAAATGTTGTTCATCTAGACTTAAATCTAGACTTGATATCTAGACTTGAAATCTTGACTTGAAATCTAGACTTGAAATCTAGACGTGAAATCTAGACTTAAAACCTAGACGTGAAATCTAGACGTGAAATCTAGACGTGAAATCTAGACGTGAAATCTAGACTTGAAATCTAGACGTGAAATCTAGACGTGAAATCTAGACTTGAAATCTAGACTTGAAATCTAGACTTGAAATCTAAACTTGAAATCTAGACTTAAAACCTAGACTTGAAATCTAGACTTGAAATCTAAACTTGAAATCTAGACTTAAACCTAGACTTGAAATCTAGACGTGAAATCTAGACTTGAAATCTAGACTTGAAATCTAGACTTGAAATCTAGACTTGAAACCTAGTCTTGAAATCTAGACTTGAAATCTAGACTTGAAATCTAGACTTGAAATCTTGACTTGAAATCTAGACTTGAAATCTAGACTTGAAATCTAGACGTGAAATCTAGACGTGAAATCTAGACGTGAAATCAAGACTTGAAATCTAGACGTGAAATCTAGACTTGAAATCTAGTCTTAAAACCTAGACTTGAAATGTTGTTCATCTAGTCTACCAGACTTTAAATGGAACAATCAACGTCTTTTGTACTCTCTTACAGCCTGTTTTTGAAATAATAAAAAGTGAAACTTTTATAACATCATAGTGTAACATTTAAACCGGTTTGATTGCCATAGTTTTTAATGGGAGACTTATATCTGAATGTGTGTGTAGCTACATGTTTGTGCTTTTGTCTGTCTATATTAGTTTGTGTATGTGTCCATATGTGATTGTGTCATAATCCATATTAGTTGTGTCTGTGAGTATATTAGTTTGTGTCTGTGTCTATATTAGTTTGTGTATGTGTCCATATTTGTGTCTGTGTCAATATTGTGTATGTGTCCATATTAGATTATGTCATTGTCTGTATTAGTTGTGTCTTTGTCAATATTGTGTCAATGTTCATATTAGATCGTGTCTGTGTCTATATTAATTTGTTTCTGTGTCTATATTAGTTTGTGTCATTGTCCATATTAGTTGTGTCTGTGTCAATATTGTGTCACTATCCATCTTAGATCGTGTCTGTGTCTATATTAGTTTGTGTCATTGTCCATATTAGTTGTGCCTGTGTCAATATTTGTCACTATCCATCTTAGATCGTGTCTGTGTCTATATTAGTTTGTGTCATTGTCCATATTAGTTGTGCCTGTGTCAATATTGTGTGACTATCCATCTTAGATCGTGTCTGTGTCTATATTAGTTTGTGTCATTGTCCATATTAGTTGTTCTGTATCTATATAAGTTTATGTCTGTGTCTATATTAGATTGTGTATGTGTACATATTAGATTGTGTCACTGTCCATATTAGATCGTGTCAATGTTCAGCCAAGCTAGAGTGCTCTCTCTCCTTCACCTACCCAGTTTAAAGTACACCACACACACCAGAAACATGACGTTAGCCACCACAGCAGCAGCGCCCAATACAGCGAAGGCAGCATTGCTGATACCACCGTTCACTGGTAAGTCGGAAAAAAATATTTCGTCAAACATTCTGGGTAAATAAATTTTAATTGTCACATTTTGTAATAAATAAAAACAAAGAAAGACAATGCCATTCTAGTGAATGTAAGCTATTTTAAGAGGCCCTGGTGCAAATAAATGGAAGTATTTCAACTCAGGGTAAGCGAGCTCTTTGTTGTTTTATTCTCGGACTAAAACATACTGTAGACAGTTAGACTGCTAACCCAAAAGCCTCGAGTTCGAATCCAGGTTCAAATCAATAGACCGTCACTGAGTCTACCCAGCTCTGGTGGGTACCTAACTCATGGTAGGGAAAGTAAAGCCAGCTGGACATAATGCTGACCACACTATCTTTTCATATACCGAGATCTCTGAAACAGAAGAACTCTACTTCATCTGCCCCATGTTTCTTGGGCACCAACGGGAAAGATGATGAAAACATACTGTATTGTAAAACAAAATTACAAACAACTTTAGAGTACTTATAAATAATATTAAAATGAATGCACATACAAACATACCTACATACATAATTGAGTTGCATACACATAAAGTAATATAGATATATATTTACTTCTTATTTCTAGATTTCTATTCTTAAAAAAATGTGTGTTAGGTATTTTTCAGGATGTATTTATCTGATTTTCTTTGGACAAAAAACATACCATTTGTTAGGAGTTAGGGTTAGATAAGAAAATAGATGAAACAGATGTCCTGATGACACCTACTCTCTCATCTCATAAAATTAAGCGTCTGAAAATCAGCGACAATGTAAAAACATTCAAATAACATTAGACCAAATTACCGTCAATTGTGATATGTTGATACTGGTATATAGATATTTCCTCATCTAACCAAAAGAAATACGAAGCGCCACAAATATAAAACCCGGTGTCTGCCAATTTAGGGTCGTGGACAACCATTTCTATACGCATTGTGTTCCTGTTCAGTGGTCTATCTGAGGTTCCTAGCAGACTTCCGGAGAACTCAAATGTCCAGTTCCTTGATGGCGGCGGATTCTGGTCAATTTATACATGTAAGGTAGATTTATGTGCAGACTAATATTGAATAGAGACCAGTATAATGAACTGCAATATAAACATAAGTGCCCATATCCTGCACTTAAAAGGAGAGGACCCTCAAATCACTCATACACAAACACACGCATACACACACAAGTACTCACAACCACACGTACACGTCCCCACATACACACTCACAGGAAAATTACAGGAGGCGCACACACACACACACTCACACACACACACACACACACCCGCGAAACACACACACTGACCGTAAAGTTGTACGGCGGTAAAAGACCGTATCCAGAATATTCTGTGGGCGGTGACCTCCCGTCCGTCCAACCCAAGGTCAGGCTGGAAACGGTTGAAGCTATTTCTGGAACCCCGGCACGTGATGCGTCACATGACACGGTAAAACGCCCACCTACGGCAACCACTTGTGGAGTGACAATCACGTGACTAACACCTTGGCCATCAACTGGCAGAAAAAAACTACTGACAAATAACACAGAATATAAACTAAAACGTTTCTCACATTATAACTGACCGTTAATTATCTGAATTTATGTTAAGCCTTTTTATTCAAAACAAAGGTTATTTAAATATATTTATTGGTTGCTTTCTGTAGATTTTAAATACTAAATAGAATTCCATCGTACTTAACTGAAACTCCCAAATCAAGAATACAGTTAACACTGGAAGACTAGGCATGTTTCTGCATTCAGTTTCCACCATTAGCACCTCTACACTTCAGCGTTAAAACAAAACGTTTGTCTCCCCTTTCTCAGGCCACCAAATTGAGTGTTTAGTTCTGAGAATAACATTTCGTTTTATCCTTATCACCGGATGTTGAAGGCCGATAAGAAGTGGATAGCTGGCTAGCGTATGATTTACTGCGGGCATTCAAAGGCCCGGAACTTTTATGTTGGGTACAGAGTTTTTTCATGTATCTCTTCTTTAGGGGTTAAAACAGTGTCACACCGCCCCCCACACCCCACCCCAACACGACGTCAGTACCTAAATTAAATAGAAAAATATAAAATTGATACAGAAAATGTAACCAGTGTCCGCCCTCCACCTCCGGAGAAAAATGTCTGAAAGCCACACTGGAAATTTTCACAAATGAGTGGTAGAGACGGGATTTTATTGTGTGGTTTTACTTTTCATATAGTGTAAACATGACCTTGTTTGTTTTTTTAGAAATAAAGGTTATGAAACGCTTATTGGGGAAAGTGGAATAACTCATAATCAACTAATTATTTGGGCCAAATGGGTTATAGTTTATAACTCCCCCCCCCCGCCCCATTATCAGTTTTCTCCCATTGACCACCTGTCTAACCGTATGTCTGTATGTCTATCTAATCTTCCGTATCAACGCTTTTCTTTAATGAGAAGTTACTCACGTTAGAGATTCTTTCATCAGTTAGTTAGCCAGAGTAGTGTGAGCAATACAAAGGCGACAGGTAATAGATTTCACCTGGCAATATTATCTCATTAACAGTTGCCTCCCTTTGCCGCTGGATCATCAACACATTTGGTACATAAAATCTACAGATCTGAATTTAAACTAACCGTGACTGCTTTATAAAACAATCAATTGCAATTCTAACAAAAGTCCATCAAATTTTTAAAAATCTTTTCATACGTCTTTCTTTCTAAAGTACTCAGTAAGAAATATCAAAATTAGGTATATTAATCTAATTTTATTGTTGTTTACAAAATGTCTTATAGAAATTGTTTAAATAACTGAAAAAAGCAATAGTTAAAAAGATAAAATTTTAATTTGGAACTTAGACGTCACTCTTTTTGCCCCTGTCAACTTCACCATAGTCATAAAAGCCCTCATGCATCTCTCTAAGACATGTGATTTCATTTTTATACCACCCTTCACCAACACAATTTTTTTACATATGCGACTTTAATTTCATGTACTTTGTAAAGCGGAGCAGCTCCATTAATGCCGTCAACATAATCACTCTTGCGTAGTTATATCCCTTTACGTAAGGCAGAACTCAGTTAATACGTTAAGCAGGAGTTGCATGGGGGGGGGGGGGGGGTACGGTAAAATACACAAAAAAACGCTCATGTTGTTCTTCTAACAAAAAAACATGAATATACATTTTCATGACTGTAGTGTGATGTTTTCTTTTTATGTAGTTGATTTGTGAGTTGTTAAACTACAAGCTTCTATGAACATTTCGAAAAAAGAATTTCCACATATTTCAAAACAGAAAATGGAGAATTATTAAACTCTAAATGTGTTAGATGTATATGCTTCTTTCTTTAACTTTTTAACATATTACTAGTAAGATATTCGATCTTTACCCAAAGTACTGAGCATTACATGAATTTCAATTGTAATTTCGGAGTAATTTTAATTTCGAAAAAAGAAAACAGAGAGTTGTTTATTAGTCAGAGAGAAAACAAAATGCATGGTGTTTATTGACTCATTTAAAGTGAAGGTAAATTATCGATAAAATAAATTAGGTGTGACATTTTTTGTGAGGATAAGCACTAAACGACAGTTCACAATTAATTAACCAACACACCGATATAAAAAAGAAAAGAACAAAAATTAACTCGTATTTAATTGTGTAAATATACCTATGTTTATTGTATGTGTTTGTGCTGAATGTCAAAGGGAAGGTGCGAAAATTATTGGGTTCCGTGAAAGTACACTAACTTTTAGATGAGTGAGAGAATATCTAAAAACATACACATACAATTAATACATACATTAATAATATTTATTGATCATTATAAATACATATATATATATATATATATATATACATATATATATATATATATATATATATATATATATATATATATATATATATATATATATATATATATATATATACCCCGGCTAAATGACGAACTATCTCATAAAATAAATGTTTCAAAATTATTGGGGCAGAATAGTTATCTGTGTTTGTCTTTCTTTGTCAATTTTTCTCGTCAAGTTCTTCATCTAATTTATTGCCAGTTTTTCTCTCCGTAGAAATGTTTGGTTCTGTCACATTGGCAGTATCACCAGTTGTGTCATATAGTTCCAGATAATCATTAATTACTTGAGTTGGGACAGAATAGTAATCTGTATTTATTTGTTTGTCTCCTTTTTCATCCAAGTTATTGGCATGTTTTCTCACTGAATTAATGTTGGGTTCTAAATAATCTGTCAAATTAAAAGTGTCTGCATTTGTGGCATATAGTTTCAGATAACCATCAATATCATGACTTGGCACATGATTGTAAACTGCATTCGTTTTTTTGTTAAGGTTTTCATGAAGGTTAATGTCTAGTTTCCTCTTCGAAGATAAGGATGGTTCTAAATAGTCAGTGAAATAAGCAGTAGCTCCAGTTGCTTCATATAGTTTGTTATAACCAAGCATTTCCTGAGTTGGGGCTGATTTGTAAACTTCGTTTGTTTTTTCGTCAATTTTTTCATTTAAGGTTTCTTCAAGTTTTCTCTCAGATGAAACGGCTGCTTTTAAAAAGTCTGTCGAGTCAACAGAATCATCATGTATGTCCTGTAGCTCTTTACAATCATCACTTTCGTGAGTTGGAACAAAACTGAATTCTGTGTTGTCTTTTTTGTCAAGCTTCCCATCCAGAGTATCGTTACGGTTTCTATCAGAAGCAAAGTCCAGTCTTCTCTCCAACTCAATGTGAGGTTTTCCGTCAACGATAATTTCAAAGTTTTTCGTTGAAGCTATACCAAGTTGTATATTCGAAGTAATGTGACCATTTTCTTCATCTAGGTTAATGTCACGTTTTCTTTCCGAAACATTATCGAGTGTTATATCCGTAATTGTTTCATATAGTCCATCCCTTTTCGTTTTACATTGCATTTCGCTTTCAATGTTATGTTTCATATTTGTAACACCCTTACATTCAAAACTTTCAGACACATTTACATCAGTCATTGGATTATGTCCATGTTCGTATGTGTCGTGGGGCTTTTCAACACTTGTAGCATTTTCTTTTGTTATGTCCAGGTCGTTAATAGTACTATAGGTGTTTTCTTCATACAGGTCATATACCGAAGCCTGATTTAAAGCATCACTGTAAAAGACGTTTCTAAAATTGTCCCGTATTACTGCATATCCATCATCTTCATAGCGTGTAACCAGATGTGTACTGCTGTCCATTGGTTGAGAGGTTATCCTTTCACGGCATGGTTCAGTAGAAATAACTTCATTTATTTTCATTATTTCTCGTTTTCGATACACTGGGGAAAGTAATTGAACGCTACTGGTTAATATTAAATACATAAAGCTTAATAAAATACATGTAACACATATGGTTACCAGCCAAAGGGGGATAAAACTATGAAGTTTTTATTCATTGGGTTGCGGCCTCTGTGGGACTGCAACTGAACTGTTGACGTTTTTTTATGCTTTTGTGAGCGAAATTACCTGTGTTCCATGTCATGTGACATGGGATTGTGGGTAGTTTCATGCCTAGCCGTGTCAGTCACACGCAAGCCTGCTGTCTGTGGACCAAGATGTAGACCTAATGAAGGGCTACAGTTTCTGTTTCTTTTTCTATTTTGATCTTTTGATCTTTTGATCTTTTGGTCTTTTGGATTGTTTGGATCTTTTGGTCTATCTTGGCTAGTTCGTTTTGTACTACTGTGTTGCATCGCCGTCATGGCTCGATGCTATAAATAAACGAGTACTGGACAACAACTGTCGGCGTCGGTGTGTACTTAATCTCTACTTAATACTACACCTTCATCCAATCGCCATGAAACTTTAGGAAATTGTTGAAAATACACCTGGGGAAATTTCGTTGGAAAAATCAAATTCCATGGGGGAAGTAATGTCCTTAGTGTACTTAAAAACCGCCACCAGCAGATCACTGGACTCTTTCCAAAAATGCGTGCAAAGGATAAAAAGCATCTATTAGGCTAACACTATATCCAATGCAAGACTTCAAGGAAAGATAGCAAGAGAAGCAGTTCCAAAAATACTCGAAAAAAATTCATAAAAAACGTTTTAATAACAAGCTTTTATGTAATGATGCACTAAAAAGTAGAAAATAAATTATAGACTACTATTTAAATAACTATAAAGAAAAGCGTGGGTCACTTTAGTATCTATTGGATACCTTTACTAATGTTAAGGAAGACACCCACGCTTTTCTTTATAGTTATTTAAATAGTAGTCTATAATTTATTTTCTACTTTTTAGTGCATCATTACATAAAAGCTTGTTATTAAAACGTTTTTTATGAATTTTTTTTTCAGTACTTTACATGTTTTATTTACAATAGAGTTACATGACTAAAAACCATTGCGCGCCTACTGAACATCACGTTCAGTAGGCGCGCAATGGTTTTTGAACGCAGCCATTACGTGATGGCGCAGCTATTGAAGGTGATGACGCGTGTGGTGTGGTTGGCTAGACATGCCTACTAATTCGGTCCAAATTTTTATTAATTCATAAAAAATTAATTAGGCATCCAATTAAGTCAAATTTAGTTTCAGATTGCATTGTCTTCATGTCTTGACCCACGTGCCAACTGTGAATCGTATCGGTCAAGTAGAACTGTCCGAATTTTCACTCCTGCGTTTCCGTCTAGACAGACTGACGACAGACAGAGGAAGTGAGTTAAATAAAAGCTTGTAAAAATGATGTGGCTGGACATGGGGCATCCTATTTATGAACCCAGATAATATAGCTGGAAAGGCGCTAAAATAAACGTAACCATGAAAAAGAAAACAGTTAAGGCCAAGACAGACGGGGAAGCTGCTTACGAAGGCAGGACTGTCTTAGGGACTGTCGAGAAAATGGCCGGAGACCTATATAGTGGAGGGAGCTTTTGTGGCGGTCTCGTGGGCACAAAAAGGATAAGAGGATTGATAGTTCGATGTAGTTCCCTGTAAAGTATATCCATTTGGTTTTTCAAACTACAAAAGATGATACTCAACCTTTATCAGGGTCTAAACAAAATAGAGTTATTGAGTTTTAAAAATGATTGTATCTCATTTCACGCCCTAGAAAGTGTAAAGATAAAACTGTTTAAAATTGAGTTTTAATGATAAAATATAAAACGTCCTCAACAAAAACCTACTTTAAAAATTAAAAATTCCTTAGTCCCGGTAGTAGCTCTTTGCCCGCTATTCTGTAGGTAGGTCGGTTATACGGTGGATGAGGAGGTGGGCGGGCTGGCAGACAGGTTATTTGCAGAGTCGTAGCAAGGGAGGGTAATTGGTGCGACGCCCTTGGCGCCAACTTTAAAGACGCAGAACGGGGTTAGAAAAATCAGCTACATTACTAAATGTTACACAGTCTAATAACTGTTTTCTACATCAAGTGTGTGTACACCCACATAAACACCATTTAAGGGAAAGTGACTGGTAAAAATTGCCCCGATCTCTCTTAACTGGGAGTGGGTGTGAGTAGGGTATGATGCTCTGTTTTAGCCAGTTCCAATGTTAACAACTATTCAAATTAGGGGGTCGCAAAGTTGATAATTCTCCCCGGGCGTCGAAAAGGGTCGCTACGCCTCTGGTTAGCAGTTAGGTATATGGGCAGTTGGGTAGGTGGGTAGATGGGCAGGTGAGTTGGTATATAAATGTCAAAACAAAGCGACCAACCTTTAACAAGGCAAACTGCAAGTACGACTCCTACAACAACCACTGTGGCGATTGGGATAGCGTAATACAAAAAGCTGTAGTCTAGTGTTGTAGACTCTAGGGGGTAGGCTTTATAGATAAAAAGTTATCATGCACACAAAGTAAATGTTAAATCTATATGGAAATATTTGAAGATTAATCATCCAGTTACCTGAAAGTAAAACTTGACAAGAAAAAAGCCCCACATGTTACCTTTAAATTCCAAAGGGTCTTCAACAATTTATCTTATAGAATATGTAAATCTTGGAATATTATAAGCAATAGATTACAGTTTGATTGGCCTTCTCGATATTATTATTCATATGAGAATAATGATTTAAATAAATAAATCAATTAAAGAAAGCCAAAATCACTAAAAAATATTTAAGTCGGTTAGTAAAAAACACTTACTAATTTCTTTCAAATTTACACTCTCGTTTGTAACAGTTTGAGACATAAAAACTGTTTTCTCTTCATCAGTTTCATCATAATAAGTAGCAGAACAAATATACACTCCTTGGTCTAATGTGTTAGTGTCCTTGACTTCTATTTCTATTTTCATTGTATCCCTGTTACTCGGTCTGTCTGTTGTTTCCCGCTGGCTCCCACTGAATGTAAATATCCAGTTCCTTGGAGGAGAAGTTTGTGGTGGACTCTGTACAAACATGGTTACCAAAAGTCAACTTATACCTATCAGTGGCATGGCAGTAAGTATTAATGAACTAGGCATACTGCCAAGTTTCACTTAGGTTAAAAAAAACATTTGAGAATTTGAATAATTAATTAATATGTGATTGGCTGTTATATAATGTGACTAAGTTTAAACAGTAATTTTAATAACGCTGGCAGAGACATAGCGAGGGGGGGGGGGGGGCAGGGGGGAGACATATATCCCCGGGCGCCGACCTTAGGGGGCGCCAAAATGGGTTGGAAAAACAAATTAAAAATTTGAGGGGGGTGCAAATCGAAAGTTTGAGGGGGGAGGGGCAAATCGAAAGATTTAAGGGGGTGGGGGTGCAAATCGAAAGTTTGTCCCCGGACGCCGGTAAGGGTCGCTACGCCTCTGAACGCTTGAGGAATAACTCGCAAACTTATTACTTGCAAAGTATTACTCATAGATTATATTTCATTAACTTTTAACAATTCATGCTGAAACAAATGCTATACTTAGTTGTTTTCTGTTTTTGTGGTAAATAGTATAAAATTAAATTGAAAAATAATTACTTTACAAAGTTACTTCCCGTGTACATAGATCAAATGACGTAGTCTTTATTCACTCTTTTCACAAAAAAATGCTAAGCATATGTAAGAAAACACAGCATTGGGCTAAATCTAACGGCCCTAAGGGTTTTTTCCAACAGGCCTAAAGTATTTTTGCTACCCTTCGGCCTACGACATTACAAAATATCAGGGGGAAAAGGGGTCTTTTGGCAAATTATTATTTCAATATATAGCTCATATAATGAAAATTTCACTCGGGGTCATTGTTTTTGGCCCTTATCGAGGGCTTCGATTCGTACCGAAAGTTTTTCTATACGGCTTATTCATTCACCGAGTTGCATGCACAAACTTAGCCAGATGTACAGACGGTAAGTACCCAAAATACTTTGTTATAAACACCCTGATTCGCCAAAAATAACATTATAGGGAAATACGACTGGTCAGTTTTGACCGATTTACCAATTTTTCTAGATATGACTTTTTTACTGGCACTCACTGCTATTTATCTGCAAACTCGCCAAATGTAGGGGGAGGTGGGGTAGAGCATTGTTTATATATACACACATATATACATATGTATATATATATATATATATATATATATATATATATATATATATATATATATATATATATATATATATATAAGTATGTACTGAAAACTATGCATATATATAGTTATGTAAATGCATATATATATAGGCCTATATATGCATAGTTTTCAGTACTTTAAATTTTTTTATTAAAAAAGAGTTGCATGACTAAAAACAGCTGTGCAATAAGTAAACACGCAAAATGTTATTATAATAGCTCTTTAAAACATGCTTTTTAAATAAATTTTATTTAATTTTTAAAAAACCTTTTTATTCAGATTGCATATTCATCGGGTCTTTATGTCTTGCCATACAAATACAACCTATGCCATTGGTTCTAAAGGTTTTTGAAGTACAGAACCCCTGAACTACTCACATATATCTTAAATATTTATATTACATTTAATTAATCGTGTGTTTAGTTGCACCTTTTGAAAACATAAATATTATTAACACATTTCATGCAAATACACATTTGTATCTTTTATTTACTAACAACGGCTCTGCGTCCCTATTCTTAAATTTAAAATGAATCTTGCCTTTAAATTAGGCATAAGAAAAACGTCCCAGTCCTAACCCTAACCACAATCCAACCCACAAAACCAGACTCCAACCCAAACATTTTCACAATTTTTTTAAAAATATGCCCTACCCATGCTTAATATGTTGTCACAAAATAACATACGTATGCACGAATAGTAAGACCTCCCCCCTCCACAATCGAATAAGTAGCCTAAATTGCAAGGTCTCCGATTTGTAATCAATGTTGCAGTAATTATGTATGAAATTATAGGACACTTTCCCCACAGCAGTTGGATTTATATACGTTTTGAAAAACGTAAAATGTAAATGAAAACAACAACAACAGAACAACGATGGTACAGTGGTTTATTTTCTTGTACAGTGATTTGAGATGTACTCAAGAAACATGTCAATCAAACTCTAAACTTAACGCAAAATTCTCTGTACGCGATAGTTTTGGGCTCCGTCTATTTATTCTTTTACATGTTTCCATTCTCTAACGAATTTTTAATTTTAATTTATTATTTTATTCTGCTGTTTGTTCAATTGATTTACTAAAATGATTTAAAACACCGATGATGCTCGTATAAACAGAAATATGAAATCTATATTCTAAAGATACAAACAAGCATGGACTTCTTAACTGAGTAATAAAATCAGTTTGTCTTTATAGCTACGTCGTTATTAGAAAGCGTAGCAAAGTATTGTTCCAACTGCAGAAATGAGGCCAAGGGAAATAATCAATAAGTTAACACGTCTATTGCCAGCATCATTTGAATTTTTTAAGTTTATTTTTCATATAAAATGTTAAAAATTTAAAAATATTATCAATCGATAAAGAATTTGATTCAGCTCATTTTAATGTATCTTAAAAGTATAAACCATTTCTATGCTAGTTTCTAAACATAAGCGGGATAGAAGTATACTTCCTAAACATGTTCGTATTTCATTACACATTTTGATACAGGGATTATGCTTCTAGAAAAACTAATGTTATATATATATATATATATATATATATATATATATATATATATATATATATATATATATATATATATATAATATGCCATTTTAAATCTTTTCTCACCGAAATATTGTAAGGTTTTAAAAACATCCTGTATCTTGCATATTTAGTTTGTTGTGCTGTCCCGTTTGTCCAAGCAATAAACAAAGAGGAAATCATGGAAGCAGTTGTTGGTACCTTAGCCCGTGTAGCGTCACATGTCACGGTAAATGGTTCACCTATTACGATCACACTTGGGCTGACGATATCTGTGCTATTCGAAGTGAGTGTCTCTGCAATGTTTGTATAAAATTAGCTTCTGTTTTATATAATATAAGTGATAGTTTTAATTAATCTGAAACAGTTATTCAGCTTTCAGGTCACATTGTATCTGATATGAGAATATTGGCTTTCAATAAAAATCAGTCACTAATTATCAGATTTTATGGGTTGTCTTAAACTAATCATCCCATAGATTTGTAAAAATCAACTTTGGTTGATGTTATGAATATATTAACGATTTGGTCAAAGAATAATTGTTATATTGTTTTCAAAACAGTAGCACATTAAAATGATTTAGTGTGTCATCAAAAGACAAAACTACAATTCAAATTATCATTTTCTTACACCAAACAAATTACATTGTTAATTGTATTCACCACATTTCACACTCCACAGCCAAATTTTAGCTAAAGTATTTCTTAATACACCCACTGGTCATATGCCTAGCATCGCAGAGGTATAGGCCTTAATCAAAATGTTTAAGACCTAACCTAATTTGAGCCTTATCATTCACACTATTGTTAATTTTAAACCTGCTGAAGGCTTGAATTTATAATTGGTTTTAGAGCTGTGCAATAATTTTTAACTAACGTTTTAAAAGATTTGAAATTGTGTTTAAATTGTGTAGTGATCAAGTATTATGTCATTGTTTTTGGATAGCCTAAACTCTTAAATTAAACGATATTAACTTAAACAAATTTTAATGAAATAGTTCATTTCTTCGTATTCTAAAATTGGAAGATGACGCTATTAGTTTTTGAGAACTTTCCGTACTTCAAACATATGACATGTGACGTCATCAATTTCGGCGTTCTTGTCACAACTATAAACATTTTTCCGGTTGCATAATTAAAATTGTTTTTCTACATTCAAATATGCCTTTATTTTTTTATTTTTCTTCTTTAAATAAAATTTCGTTTATACATTTAAAACATCTACCATATTTTTTAAAACAAAATTCCTTATCATGTTCTCCATATATCGCTGAAAATACTGATATGATAGCCTGTGACAATATTATATTCTAAAATCGGAAGATGACGCCATAAGTTTTGTGTACTTTCCTTACTGTAAACAATTGGCATGTGACGTCATTTTTTATGCTTTCTTTTTCACAATTATAAACATTTTTCATTTTTTTTTCTTCTTTAAAAAAACATTGTTTATACATTTAAAACATCTACCATATTATTTTCAACAAAAGTCCGTATCAAGTTCTCCATATATCGCTGACGATTCTGATGCGATATCCTGCGAAAATATTTTGCGGACAGAGAGAGAGAGAGAGAGGGAGAGAGAGAGAGAGAGAGAGAGAGAGAGAAAGATAAGTGCGCCCATGGACTTTTATATATAAGGATGATTCGTACCAGTTTATAAAGTTATTTATTCCGATACATAAATCATGCAGCTGAATTGAAAATGTATCTCAACACCTTGATTTTAATTTTGACGAAACAAAGTCAACTAACATTTATATATGTATAATACTTAAAATTAACAAAGCATAGCGTAGGCCTACACACGTAATTAGTTACCAAAAAAAATATTCGCTTACTCTTCTTGGTATATATCGTCATATTTCCAACATATGTGTTCTTGTTATTCAATGTAGCCACACACAAATACATGAAGCCATCATACTTGTCTTCTGTTTGAAACTTAATTTCTGACGAATGATTGTACATAACACAGGAATCCTCATCAGTTTTTTGATACACATTCTTGATATAATCACCATCATATGATGTCACATTGCTCACATCCGCATTAGTGTGACCAAATTTCCAATTGATATTTAATTCTTCTGGTCCCTATTTCTCCATGTACAATTAGAAGCATTTTAAAACGATAGAAACATAATTATCAGATTTCCAACTGAAGTAAACTTTAAACTGAAGTAAAATTAGAAATGCTAGTTGTTTGTTGCAGATTTAGTAATACTCACATTTACTGAACAATATAATGTAACAATAGATCCTGCAGGATTGAATGACTCATATTTACCATAGCCCACTTGATTGAGGGGATATATATCCATTTTCTTGTAACCAATAACGTTTCCTTAAAAAAATAAAGAAATTATGAACTTAATTAGCCATACTACATAGTTTCATAATATTTACATAAGCTGTGTAATAATCAAACCAATACTAAATTTAGCACTATTGCTAATTTAACACCAACATGTTAAACGAAAAATTAATATTTTAGTGATAAATAACCAAGATATTTCCTTCCTTTTTACTGATTGAATAAATGCCAGTGGGAAATCTGAAGAGCGCGACGGGTTACTATAGTCATTCACAATGGCGCTTATGTTCTTTCAAAGGAGAACCCTACAAAAATGACACGGTGGCACACGACATTTGATGAATATACCGAACCAGATGCCGTACACGGCCCGCCTGGTGTGGTGTAACGGGAGCTCCCGAGAGCGCCCGATACGTTCATGACATCCGGGCGGTCGCTAAAGTGTATTATACCTATTACGGAATAAGTGAATAACGAACACTAAAGGTTTTCAATAGTGTGGGCAAACCCGTGCCCCGGCAAATATAATACAAGAAATATAGAGAGAAGGTATTGTTTTCATTTACATTACTAAGTTTTAGAAAACAGGGTAACACATGTAAGAACATATAATTGGTAACGCATTGACGAAACCCTCTCAAAATATTACCTCAGTCTTTCTTTTTGAGACCGCGGCAACGCAGCAGGAAGGTCGCGTTAGTGTTAATATAAGGAATACCAACTGTTACTAATTAAAGCCTACCGAAGTTTTACTGAAGATAACATCTAAATTTTGTGACTCCCGCGTGTGGCTCTACAACATCAAGAGATATGATGGGCTTTATAGGTTGGAAAGTTGTTTCGATATCTCATCTAAAGCGTTGTCAGTCGTGGTCAGTTTTGACCCCTTCATCGTGGATTTTGTTGCCGATCGGCACTTGCCCCGTGTTCTCTCCGCCTGATGCGAGCGCAAGACAAATTTCGATTTGCACCACTTTTGATTTGAAATTCCCCCCGCTCAAACTTTTGATTTGCACCCCCCTCAAACTTTCGATTTGCACCCCTCCCCCCCCCCCCGCCCTAAAACTTTTGATTTCCACCCCCCCCCGGCAAATTTTTTCCAACCCACTTTTTTTCGCCCCCTAGGGTCGGCACCCGGGGACATATGCCCCCCCCCCCCTCGCTACGCCTCTCCTATAAAACCCCCCAGCTTGTCCGCAAACCGAAAGATAGAATAATAATAAATAATATACAATAAATAATAGGCAGTATTTAAAATATCCGTGTTTTACCTACCATATATCACTTTATCAATTCACGCATTTTTTTTTTCCAGTACTTTAATTTTTTTAAATTTACAATAGAGTTTCATAACTAAAACCATTGCGCACCCTATGAACGTGATGACGCGTCTATAATAGTGCGAAATAGTTGATTAAAAATTGTAAGTAGTAAACAGTACATTCAGTGAATAAAATAAAAAAAAAATTCATAAAAAACGTTTTAATAACAAGCTTTTATGTAATGATGCACTAAAAAGTAGAAAATAAATTATAGACTACTATTTAAATAACTATAAAGAAAAGCGTGGGTCACTTTAGTATCTATTGGATACCTTTACTAATGTTAAGGAAGACACCCACGCTTTTCTTTATAGTTATTTAAATAGTAGTCTATAATTTATTTTCTACTTTTTAGTGCATCATTACATAAAAGCTTGTTATTAAAACGTTTTTTATGAATTTTTTTTTCCAGTACTTTACATGTTTTGTTACATGACTAAAAACCATTGCGCGCCTACTGAACATCACGTTCAGTAGGCGCGCAATGGTTTTTGAACGCAGCCATTACGTGATGGCGCAGCTATTGAAGGTGATGACGCGTGTGGTGTGGTTGGCTAGACATGCCTACTAATTCGGTCCAAATCTTAATTAATTAATAAAAAATTAATTAGGCATCCAATTAAGTCAAATTTAGTTTCAGATTGCATTGTCTTCATGTCTTGACCCACGTGCCAACTGTGAATCGTATCGGTCAAGTAGAACTGTCCGAATTTTCACTCCTGCGTTTCCGTCTAGACAGACTGACGACAGACTGACGACAGAGGAAGTGAGTTAAATAAAAGCTTGTAATAAAAGATTGCCTTTTATCAATCCATGCTAATTATAATTTTCTAACAATAATTTCCTCTTACACATCCACATAATTTGCATTCACATTTTTAGCGTGAGTTCAATTTATTTTTAAAATACCTCCCTTGGCAAAATTACTGAACAGTTTAACTAGATTTTTCTAACCTACAGTTCTTATGTTATTAAAATGTAAGTCTATCCACTTTTTCTAGGGATATTAACGAAAACAATATTTGACATTAATATGTTTTAGCAATGTGCGTGTATTTAATATTCTCTTTACGTTATGCAAAATTGTACAAACAGTGGAAATTATAAAATTGCTCTATGTCGTTATATAAACAAACCCTACTTATAATAAGACAATGCGATGCACTGCAAAGCACTACATGGTGCGATGTTTAAATTTATGGTTCCAAAATCTATAGCAATGACAGAAGGAAGGACTGACACACTACCAGCCTGCTTATATTATTACCAGCCTGCTTATATTATAGATATATATCGGGTGCACGATAGGGCACTTCCCGGCGCCGCATGCACTTCAAATTTGGCGTGAGTCTGCCTTGGGGCGATAGAACACAAGAGCCGAAGCCAGTTGGCCAACAAGTCCACGGAGAGGGGTCAAAACTGACCTCGACTGACCGGTGCCTTATATATTACGAAAAAATTTTTTGCCCTTCTTGAAATTTTGTGAGGTGGTAGGAGAACGCCTAGTGGTGTCATAAAAAAATCGCCATATCCGGGGGAAATATGGAAATGTGTCAAAACTTATCAATCTTAATTCCCTATATAATTTTGTATTATATAGGAAAAACAGGGTAATTTCAAGACAAATTTTAGGGTACTCAAACTCTATTTATCTGGCCATTTTTTGCATGCACCTCTATAGATGACTAGGCCGTATGAAAAACTGTTTTTCAGACTCAAAGCACTCGACGAGGGCTAAACAGTGACCGCGAGTGAAATTCTCCTTATATAAGATATATTTATATTAATTGACGAACGACACCCCCCCTAATATTTTGTGAGGTCGTAGACCGACACTGGAGGGTAACAAAAAACTTTATTCCCGTCGGAAAAAACCTTTTACGTTCGTTAGATCATTCCTTCTTGTATAAACAATTTTCTGTGAAAAGAGTAAACGTTTGGTCTTTAAGCAGGGGCGGTAACTTATTAAAATAAAAATTTTAAAATAATTTTTATACTGTTTTTAATGAAAAAACAAAAACACCAAGTATTGCATTTGTTTAAATAAATATTTCGTTATAAATTTAATTAATTATTGTACTGAAATTGTAAAACATTAATTGCAAAAGTCAATTTAATATGATATAAGATTTATACTATTATTGAAGCCTTTGCAGTTCTAATAACTTTGGGGATAATAAGTTTACGAATACTCCCCCCAATGTTTGCATGACATGAAATTACCCAGACTGTTTAAACTTAGGCCCTAAGCATTCCACATAACTGCCAAACACCAATTAATTAATCATTTAAATTCTCATATATATATATATATATATATATATATAGAATTCAATTTGAATTTTTGTAAAGTTGAGAATTCTTTTTCTATTACAATATGCCAAAATATTCGATATTGGTTATACATAACCTCT
This sequence comes from Physella acuta, assembly GCF_028476545.2. Classification (NCBI taxonomy): domain Eukaryota; kingdom Metazoa; phylum Mollusca; class Gastropoda; family Physidae; genus Physella; species Physella acuta. The sequence goes on from NW_026731568.1 coordinate 409,046, forward strand.
ACAAAATCTGTAGTTTAAACAATGATGCTTTAATCCCTTTCCAGTCTTTAAAAACCTACTATTTATTGCAATGTATTGTTGCTGATATGTTGAGATTTTCTCATCAGTTTGATCAAAGTATGTTGCGTTACAAACATAAAAGCCACTATCTGTACATTTAGCATCGTACACCACCATTTCTATTCTCATCGTGTTTCTGTTGTTTGGTCTGTCTGACGTTCCTTGCTGGTTACCAGAGAAATCAAATGTCCAGTTCCTTGCTGGATAAGTTTGTAATGTATTCTGTGAAAATATATTATACAAATTATAAAATTGTACCATTTAGAACGAGTGTAAGACGTTTCAGTAACTTGTTCTTAAAGTAATGAGTTTTTCTAACGATTTCCCATTAACGTTAATAGTGTTTCTCTATATTTTGCCTTGAGATATTTCCATGATATTATTTGCCTGGATGTATTTTGACCTGATATAGTTTGTCAGTAAGATCTTTTGTCCGAAAGATAATTTGTCTTTGAGGTAATTTGTTTGGGATATTTAGCATGAGATCATTTGGCCTGAGATGATCTGTTATGGACCGTTGATACTTCAAAGATAAAAAAAAAACTCGTACCGAATTACTGTAAGAGTTTATGTAAGTAAAATATGTCGCATATTCTGTTGGCAGGCTTTCATAATCATGTTTAAACGCTATGGACAGTTGTATTATAGTAGTTGCATTTGTTGGAATACCAGCACCTGACGCGTCACATGTCACTATTAAAATTCCTTCTTCTTGTGCGTTACTTGAGCCGAAAAATTCTTTAAAGAAAAAATATGTGTAATAGCAATAAACAGATAAAATGTATAAAGAAAACTTAAAAGCAAAATTCGGCTTGGTTATTGGCCGAACGTGATTGAAAGGAACAGTTTTAGTGAAGAAATCAGGTAATCAAGCTACATTTTTATGAAACACGCAAAGGTGCACAATATTTAACTCCCTGTTTTTAACTTCAAACTTTTACGTTCTCATATACAGAATATAGACGAAGTATTGTAATCGTGTACAAAAATCACAACACATGTTGACTTTATCCATCGTTGTACACCTTAGTGTTTAACATATTATACGAAACATATTTTTATCGGGCAAAAAATCTGAATCCAGATTTATTAAAATCTCGGCATTTTACATGTCGTCAAGTCGGAAAAACAGGGCTTTGCAATTTTTTCTGTGTGTGCCTGTGTTGATGTGTGTCTGTGAACAAGATAACTTGAGTGCCGCTACAGCTAGGTTGATAAAATGTTATATATATATATATATATATATAAATATAAATATAAATATAAATATAAATATAAATATATATATATATATATATATATATATATATATATATATATATATATATATATATATATATATATATATATAATATCAATTTTGTTGATCTGTATCAATTTTTAACGCGATTTTCGGTAACCGGAGGTTAAACTTATTCTACCTTCGGGTTTTCAAAGCCTATTACTTGCATACCTTTTCAATAGATAGACGATATTTCAAATATAAGTAAAAGAAAGTAACAGACAGTTTTCTGTGTGACCGGAAGTAGTACTTTACTGTTATTTCCGATTTATTGAAAAACGCGTATGTATTTATAATAATAATGTTGCGCACTAATATACACGCATTTTATGCTGTTCACTTGGTGCGCAGTTCTTTTTTTTTTCAAGATTCTAATCATGCCTAGATCTATAACCCAGTTGCCATCCCCCGTAGTGTTATATAATATCGATAATAATAGTTTCGCTGTCTGTCTATGTATGTCTCTGACAAGAAAGCTATAGAAAAAACAAAATGCAGAGTAAAAACTTTCATAGTAAAACGAAAACGAAACGTGACGTCACATGGAGCATATAGTAGGAAAGAGCCGACAGCCGGCAGAGTTACTTTTATGCAGTGCTTCGGATAAGGGGCAAAGCCCCCCCCCCCCCCTCAAAAGAAATGACGTCATCGATACTCTATAATAAAAACATTGAAATTACCGCCGATTCAGGTCAGAAATCCGTTTTCAATAACATTTTTCGTTTTCGGTTAAAATTTTCGTTTTCGGTTAAAATTAAAGTTGAGGTGGTGATTTTGTTTTAATTTCGATTTAAAGGTAGGGACAACACTATCATCCTAGCGCCCGTTGTATCTCTAACTCAACGGGCAAATTGTCTCGTATAAGAACATTGTACAAAGTGTAGGGGAGATCATTCTGGATTTATTTTAAATAGAATTGCACACATGAACGCAAACTGTGTGTGTATAACAGAGAACAAAACTAGAATGTATGTATGCATGTATGTGTATGTGTGTATGTGTGTATGTGTGTATGTATGTATGTATGTATGAATGGATGGATAGATGGATGGATGGATGGATGGATGGATGGATGGATGGATGGATGGATGGATGGATGGATGGATGGATGGATGGATGGATGGATGGATGGATGGATGGATGGATGGATGGATGGATGGATGGATGGATGGATGGATGGATGGATGGATGGATGGATGGATGGATGGATGGATGGATGGATGGATGGATGGATGGATGGATGGATGGATGGATGGATGGATGGATGGATGGATGGATGGATGGATGGATGGATGGATGGATGGATGGATGGATGGATGGATGGATGGATGGATGGATGGATGGATGGATGGATGGATGGATGGATGGATGGATGGATGGATGGATGGATGGATGGATGGATGGATGGATGGATGGATGGATGGATGGATGGATGGATGGATGGATGGATGGATGGATGGATGGATGGATGGATGGAGCAGAACATTAACTTCTGTCAATTATCACCCATCAATTTAAAACGGATAGATTAAGCGTGAGCTTTGGTTGGGATCAGGGATTAGGAAAAAAATATGAAGGTAGGTGTGTTATAAGGTAGGATTGGAGATAAGCAAAAGGGGTAAAGAGAAAATGGTTAAGTGCATTGGTCAAATTGGGGGATATGGTTAGAAAAATGGCTATGACAATATATCTGAACGGCATTGAAACCAAACGGGCAAATTTTCGTATACACTGCTCACATTAACCCACCGTCTATAGTGTATATCGTCATATTCCCAACAATTGTGTCTCTACTGTTTTCTGTAGCCACACACAGATACATGTAGCCATCATACATGTCTTCTGTTTGAAACTTCAGTGTTGACGTATGACGGTACTGGACACAGGCTTTCCCAGAACTGACCAGCACAGGTTCAGCAACTGATATATCGTTTTGTACAGGATATGACGTGAAACTGTTGACGTCAGAGCTAGGAGGGCCGTACTTCCAGGTGAAGGTTAAAGCTTTTGGACCCTGTTATCAGATTGTTACGCGTTTATATGATTTTAATTGTATTATCGTAAAGAAATCAAAGTACTGTTTTTATGTGCTGACTCGAACTTTAAAATCAGTAGTACTAAAAGAAATCAAACTCACATTGACGGCACAAGTCAAAGTAACATTGGACCCTGCAGGATTAACTGACTTGTATGGACCCAGCTCCTCTTCATACTGGGGAACTATCATCAAGATCAGAGGAACTGCTCGGACTGTGTGAAAATAATTACACTTTGTTATATTTCAATTGTATAGTTAACAGTTATTTTTTAAATATTAGCAGTTTTTCATGGATATGTGTTTTGGTCTAACAGATATGTTTTGATATCGGGAAATGTTGGTGTCGATGAAGTTACGATCATTGATTAATTTAGCTTGTTGACATTTAAAAAAATGCAAAATCTGAAAATACTTACTGATGCTGGAGACGTTTTGATTCTGGAATGCTAGTATAATGTCACCCACTGAATTTACGTATGTAGCGTTACAAAAATACAAGCCAGCATCTGTACATTTAGCATCATAGACCACCATTTCTATTTTCATTGTATTCCTGTTGGCTGGTGTATCTGATGTTCCTATCTGGCTTCCAGTAAAACTAAAAGCCCAATTTCTGGCGGGTAATGTAAGGGGTGGAAACTGTAGAAAAAAAATTAAATATATCATAAGCATTAAAAGGAACACACCCATATATATATATATATATATATATATATATATATATATATATATATATATATATATATATTGTAATAATGTAACACCAGATTTAATTTTTATATCCTATAATGCATGTTTACATATGATAATAAGAAGGGAGAGGCTCCGGTAAAAAAGAAACTTTGTTAATACTCGTTAAAAAAAACAATTATTTTTTACAGCTTTATTAAGATACAACCGCATATGCATTTCCACATTAAAAAAATTAGAGGAAAAATCTTGGTAACTATGACAACGGCCGCCATCTTGAAAAATTAACCCCTTCGTAGGTTTTCCACCATTTATAACTATTATATTTTAAGCCCAATAAACAATGAATTCTTAATCTTCCATATGTTGGGGTACTCAGCTAAAGATTTTAAGTGCATATCTTCAAATTTATTTTTTTATTAATTTTCAAACTGTGGGTACATTAAAAACACTCATTTTAATGCCCCAAAATTCCCCAAAATTTTTGAACGGACACACATTTTGAATATTTATAATAAATTAGTTTCAAGATATGCACTTAAAATTTAGAAATAACTGTTTTCTAAAGAGTATTTAAAAAGTTTTTTTTACCAGAGCCTCCCCCCATAATTATGTAATAATGCAACACCAAATTTATTTTAATATCATATTATGCATGTTTACAATTAATGATAATAATAGAGTCTAGCTCTCACAGTAGAATTATAAGGAGGTGGAAACAGCCTGTATCTCGCATATATTGTCGGCACTGCTGTCCCGGCTGTCCATCCTATGACTAAAGACACAACACTTGTGGCAGATGTTGGAACACCAGCACGTGACGCGTCACATGTCACAGTAAAAAATACTCCATCTTCAATGAGTCTTGTGTTTACTATTTCTTGACCTAATGCTGTAAGAGATTAACAGCGCGAAGTTGTCGCACATTATAAATTTAGTGCTGTAAAGTTAACACGTCATGTATATAAAATTTAAATTAAAAATAAAATAGTTTCTGGAAGAAAAAAAAATTATTTTATAAATATATCTTTAAAAAAAATCATTTCATGTATAAACATTTCAGTGATTTAAAAATGTATTTTTCAATTTTGTAAAATGTTGAGTTGTATTTTAAAAGTTTTATAACTTTGACTTTAAAACAACATTTAACTCCTCGGTATACTAAGCGAGAATGCAACTGTGTCGGGACATATATCCGAAAGTTGGTTTTAACCAGTGGCGTAGCCCGGGGGGGGGGGGCGTTAGGGGAGGGGTTATAAACATCCCCCCCCTATGTACCCCCAATATGACTACCTTTTTATGTTAAGCTACAGCTATCGACTTGTGTCGATATTATTTAGGGCTTAAACACTAAACACTTAAGCCTGGCAGCCTCTAGAACAACAATGTATATCATTGTGATGAGAATTGCCTGTAGAATTTAGTAACGCTTTTTATTATCGTGCCAAAGTAATGTATAATAAGCTGGAACGCAGTAGGCCAAGGGAAAGTTGGCCAAGGTTAGATCAGTTAAGGAGTGTCGAATGAGGATAGGTGGGCTACGTGGGTAGGCCGTTGTTGTCTAATATGCTTGTAGTGCAACCCGAGAGCGTCTAGAAAAAAAAGGAATTGATTATTATTCGCATCGAGGTTCTATAATGTGTATGATTTTTCTACCTACTTTAAAACATTGGAAATTCATTTCACTAATGGCGGATGAAACAGGGAAACTGAAAACTATTTAATTTTTAAAAAGATAAGAAAACTGAAAATGATAAAGATGGCAGAGGACACAATGTTATCAGAAAAAAAATTGTACCTATTAACATTTCCTTGAACTCATCATTAAGTCAACAAATTCTAGCAAATCGTTTAAGGTTAGCGCCCGTAATAGAAACTATAATTTTTTGCGGCCGACAGGGTCTTGCACTTAGGAGGCACAGGGATTTCGGAAATTTTCAGTTTGAGGATCCTGATGGAAAAATGATGGAAATTTTCGAGCTCTTTTGAGATACAAAGCCATGAGTGGAGATGACACACTTAAACATCATCTAGAAAATTCTTTAAAAAATGCAAGATATTAAGCCCCACCATTCAGAATGAAGTGATAAATGTGTGCAATAAATTAATTATTCAAAAGATTGTTGCGAAAATTTTCTGTTAAATTGTTTTCTGTCTTAGCCGATGAAACTAGTGATATAGTTGGTATGGAGCAATTTTCGTTATGTGTTCGCTAATATGATAACGACATAAAGAAAATAAGGGAGGATTTCCTACAGTTTGTATGTGTAACTGATCTAACAGGCAAAGGACTTGCAAATGTTTTAATGGACACTAGCAAATTTACACATAGACGGTAATTTTATGATTGGTCAAGGATATGATGGAGCCGCTGCAATGAGTGATGGACTACATGGGGTGCAACAATATGTTGCTGAGAAATTTGATTTGGCTATTTACGTGCATTGCGCATCTTACAGTCTAAATTAAGCACTTTCTGACGCCTGCGAACTACCAGCTGTGAGAAACAGTATAGGAATCCTTAATAGCACATACAACTTTTTTAGCACACCAAAATGACAATCTTTGCTTGCAAATTAGATAGAGAAATTATCACCTAAAGCATCAGCATCTCGACTTAAACGATTGTGCGCAACAAGATGGATTGAACGTCATGATTCTGTCAACATTTTTATACAACTTCAAAAAGCAACTGTTGATGCACTGGAAATTATGTCATCCTGGCACGATACAACAACTTCTTCAACAGCGGTTCAACTTTTAGGAGCAATTAGGAGTCTTGAGTTTCAAGTTTCTCTTAGAGTTATCTCAAAAATCTTTGCAATAACACTTCCTGTCAGCAGAATACTCCAAACAGAAAACTTTGATCTATCTGCGGCTCTAAAATTTACAGAAGATTCAAGTAGCCTACTGGTGAATATGCGGAAGGATGCTGAATCAGAATTTGCTACCGTATTAATGAAGTCAAAGACATTTGTGAGGACTTCGACATAGATATACTTATTCCACGTCGAGCTGGAAAACAAATTCAACGCTGCAATGTGATAGCAAATACGCCTGAAGAGTATTACAGAATAGCTGTATTTATTCCTTTCCTTGATTCGGTTATATGTCAAATAGGAGACAGATTGCTAAAACATAATTCTGTTTTGGGGGGTTTTATGTGTCTTTTGCCCAGAGACTCGGGTTTTACCAAAGAACAAGAAAAGAATGTCATAACACTTATGCAAAAATATGAACGTTTGATTAACAGCAGTGTCATCGATGAAAGCATTGGAGAACTGAAACTGGTGGCGCCACATTATTACAAGTGGAAATGTAGCGCAAAACTCTCATCAAGCTTTTTTGTGTGACGTAAAAATATTTCCAACAGTACACAAACTACTGCAATTATTTGTAACATTGCCTGTAACAACTGCCGTTAGCGAACGCTCTTTTTCCACTCTGAGACTACATGCTTCCAGTGGCGTAGCGAGGTCGGGTGTCACCCGGTGCGGCACTTAATGGTGTCACCCCCCCTGAAGGGTAGCGACCCTTCCCGGGGACAAATTTTCGATTTGCACCCCCCCCCCCTCAAACTTTCGATTTGCATCCCCCCTCAAGTTTTTCTCTATATATTTTGCTATTTTTTGCCTTGGTGTCACCCCCCTAAATGGTGTCACCCGGTCCGTTCCGCACCCCCGCCCCCCCTCGCTACGCCCCTGCATGCTTCTAAGGCTGACGTTCCATTGTCCTAATTTATTCTCCCGGCAGAAGCTTCACCTTCAGGACCTTAACACCTGCTTCACCCTGGCAGTCCTGCGAAGGGGAGGGGGATGCGGGCGCCCTAGCGCATAGCTAGGTGGGACGGGGATGCATTCGTATCAGGTTACGGCTGTCTCAGTTCAGGTGTAGGACAGGAGGGGGGTGGGGGAGGGGGACTCAGTTATAACAGACGGACACAAGTTAAAGTTTATATTTTGTATATGAATCTCATTTCGTCTGAGCCGTGGTGAAGGGTGCTTGGCTTGTGTGGTGGTACCCCAGAGATAGGCATGAAAGAAACTAAGCTTAACAACACATTCTTAAAATAATTTCTATGTTAGTATTTCTCTGTTTAACAATAAATATATTGTTGAAGTAGTGGGCCCGTTACTGTAAGACAGTTATTATTACAAGTTTTAATTTTTTTTTTTTTTTTTTTTTTTTTTTTTTTTTTTTAGATTTGTTCATTTGTGATTTATTTTCACAACTAGTGATGTACTGTACATTTTAAAATGGTAAATTGTGGAAATAAAGGGAGCAGGGCATTACAGCCCAGTCAATTACTTATTGACCCTAAACCCAATGGGAATAAGGTAGGCATAAGTTAGTAAAATTTCAGGATGGAGTAAGCTTATTCTGCACATTGCTGGTTTTTGTTTAGTATTCGACATATGAAATACAATGTATTTAGTCAGAGGCATTTTCAATTTTAAGCACAATGTATTTATAACTTGAAAATGTTGCATATTTTTTAAACTCAAATATATTTCTTATGTTTTCTGTTGTATCATTTGTTCTTCATTTTATTACACGTAAAATAGCTAATTCTACAAATTTAGACCACAAAGAAATGGAAATACCATCCAACACCTGATAACATTTTCTATCAGCAACTGTATAGGTCCTGATGTGTATTATAACAGTTTAGATCAACTATATTTCCATGGTATACTAGGAGAGCTAAGAAAAAATCTTAACATGTGTAGGACATCAAAATGATGCTTTGAGGTAATCAATATATTTTTAGTAGGGGCTTTCCATAAATAATTAGCAGATTTTATGCCTATTCCCCTCCCCCAATCTTTATAAAATATCCAGGCATTTTCTTACTACCCAATAGGCTTGAAAAGTCTATGTAATCATACTAATTTTTAAAAAAATATTTTAGAAAATATGGCAAGCGATAAAATTTTAAAAATTAAATCTAAAATTTAAACTGTTGGTGAACCATTGATTACAACCTTTTTAAGTTTTTGTATTGAATATAAGTTGTTGAAAAGCCATTAAGAATTAATTTGTCAATTAAAATATTTTTTAAAAACGCAGTCAACATCATGTTTAAGTCAGCCGAATGACCAGGAGCGTAAAACAATAAGTCAGAATGATTATTTTCCCCATGATAAAATACACAATAGTGGTCTATGCTATAAAGCATAGTTTTGTATTTATATAAAACAATATAACATCTCCTATCACCACAATACCATTACTCTACTAATCCAAATTAAAAAAAAAGTGTTTGCTAAATTACAATAATATAACTAGTAATTATTTATTTGTCTATTTCTAGCCTTTAATAAAAACAGGTAGTCATTTTCCACTTATTACACAAATGTTATTAAATATTCAATTTTGGTTGAAAAATATGCTTTCTAGCAGCAAAAATTTGGAATCAGCTTTTCAAGTCTCTATTGTCATATACTATGATATAGTTCACAATGCCTTATACAAAGTTACAATTTATTTACCCAACCCAATCCATAGTTAAATCAATTATGTAGGTCCAGAAAAAAATCTATTAGCTGTATTTAATTAAGTATGATAATTTTCTAATCAGTCAGTAAGAATTGCCTGTTCAATATTATTTATCATGAATGATAAAGATGTTGTCTTTCAAATTGTGAGTTACTACAGTGTCCCTAAGTCAACACTGTTATTAACAACTTACATTATAACCTTCTAAATGTATATTTATCATTATATTACTGCTAACCACTCAACAAAAATGAATGCATTTGCTTTAACAATAAAATATAAAAACAACAATAAAATGAGGAAATATTTATTAAAATCTAAGATTGTCCATGCAGAATACAGATTAAAAAGTTAATAAAAATTGTCCTTAGCATATTTTTATAGAACAAATCACACTTAAAGCAAAATGGTGAAGTTTATTTTTGCCAAGATTAATTGGAATTAAATCTCTCTGAAAGATGGAAAACATCAACGATAAGTTGTAAATATTATAAACATTTTTTCAGACAACCAAGCATGCTCACAAGTTAGCTACAATATTTGGTTTAATGCAGTTTAAATAAAGCTAAAAGTTTATGTACACAGTATAAGTAGAGATTAAAAGAAAATAAAACATTAAAGCGACTTAGAGGCTTGACTTAGAGAATACATCACAAGTATCTTGATAGCTTTGAGATAAGAATTTTGTCATCTTTTTTAAAAAAATATATAATTGATTATGAGATGTTCACAGACTTATACTCAGAAAGATTAAAGAATACACAATTTTTAAACAAAATGTTTCAAAAAGAAACAATTAACTAAATATAGTTTGTAAACTGGAGCAATAAAAAAAACGTATTAAAAAATTTTAAAAATCACTTTTAAGGATTAAGTACATTCATCTCTTTAAAATCATGAGTTTTCCATTCCTACTTATCAAAGGGAAAATTCAACCTTTAGATTCAACTGGAAGCTTGACAAACATGTGATGAATCCTCTGTTGCTACTATTAGCTTTGTTCATCTTGTTGTATGACTATGAGAAGAAACTCCCTATCAGGCGCGCACATGATCTCATTCCTACGGGAACGAATGCGCAAGAACTTGAGGTCATTAGAAGGGTCAATATCTCTTACAGTGTCCCTTTTCAAAAACAGTAATTTATAACATACAAATATACCTATATCTCAAAATATAAAATACAAAGTTCAAATATAAAACTGTAGGCTATACATGTTATGACGTATTTGTATATTGGAAATGTTATAGTTTTTACTTAAAAGTTATTTGAAAAATATTTATGGAACACCCAGGAAAAATAATTATTGACCCCAAAATGGGAACCTCTCTAACAACAGTCATTCTTTCTCAGTCAGGCACAGTAGCGAAGTAAAGCTGTTAAAATTTTGTATGCACACACACACACACACACACACATATATATATATATATATATATATATATATATATATATATATATATATATATAAATATATATATATATATATATATATATATATATATATAATTATAACAAATTCTGAAGACGCAATAACAAGCAGACTATTTTTGTGGTTATTAATAATTAAACCCTGCCTGACGGTAGAAAAAGTCATACGCGGTAAAAATGTTTTGGTGGCATAGTCCAACATGTTAAAGGTTAAAGGTTACAAGTGAAGGGGTCTTACACTGCGATAATTTTAGGATACAGCATACTATTAAAACGTGTGATAATAACTGTCTTACATTAATGGGCCCACTATTTCAACAAATCTATTTATTGTAAAATAGAGAAATACTAACATAGAAATAATTGTAACAATGTGTTATTAAGCTTAATAGGTAAGTGGTACTAGTTTCTTTCATGCATCTCTCTGGGGTACCACCACACAAGCCAAGCACCCTTCACCACGGCTCAGACAAAATGAGATTCATATACAAAATATAAACTTTAACTTGTGTCCGTCTGTTATAACTGAGTCCCCCTCCCCACCCCCCTCCTGTCCTACACCTGAACTGAGACAGCCGTAACCTGATACGAATGCATCCCCGTCCCACCTAGCTATGCACAGTGCGCAGGCTAAGGCGCCTGCCCCCCCCCCCCCCCCCCACTCGCAGGACTGCCAGGGTGAAGCAGGTGTTGAGGTCCTGAAGGTGAAGCTTGTGCAGTGTGAATAAATTAGGACAGTTGAACGTTAGCCTTAGAAGCATGGAGCATGTAGTCCTGTTTTGTTTTGTAAAGTGTGGTAGAGCTGGCCCCTATGGCTGGCCGTTATTGATGTTCAAGATTATTTCCTATTTCATCCAAGACTAAAGTATCAACTGTTAACATTAAGGAGCTAAAATTGCGTTTGTTTTTTCTTGAACCTCTCACTGCAGTGATCAGTACCAACCATACTGATGACGTCGTAACACCGTCCCCTCCCCGTGGAAATTTAAGTACACCACACAGTCACCCCCTCCCCCCACCCACCCCCGAACGTTTCAAGTGCCTCCCTCGGAAAAAAAATGTCTCAAAGAAACACTGAGTGGTGTGTTAAGAGGTTATGATAGGGAGCTCTTGTGTAAAGAAGGAGTGGAATACGGTTGGGTAGACATGTGGCTGCTCATGTAAGAATTGGCTAAGCTTGCCATCTGTCTGTATGAATCTCGACATAAATAAGCTACTATGATAAATCAACGGGTTTTCAATAATACAATTTGCAGCTAGTTTATCTAAAATGTCGAATATATGAAAATTTGTAGACATTTCAAATTTGCAATAATTTGTTTGATAGAGATTTAAAATGTAACACTAATATTAATTTAAAAAATCAATAGGTACAATATTTAAACACAATAATGATAATGGTTCATGATTAAGTAATACTTTCAGGATGTGTTTTATTCTTCTTTACCTATCCATAACATTAACTGTATGTGTAATCATATCCAAAATATAGTTTAAAAAACACAGAGTTATCGTTCATCCTGTTGGTTCTCGCTCACCTTAAATAAATTGCTGGTAGAATAAATAAGTATCAAGAGAATTATTTTTTGCTAATTAACAAAAATGATTAGGTCTATAACATCAATATAATGTATATCAATGTTTTATAACACTACACTTATCTAAACGTTTTCAAAACCTCTTACCAGTATGGAATTTCCACATCAAGAAACAGCTTAATGCTAAATGAAATAACATGACTATGTAAGTTAATAAATTATTACAATTATGAACACACTGTGGTTTATTTAAACAAACAACCCTTAATACACTGATGGAATTGTCCGTATATTGAAATACATGAGCCAGCTGCTAGCTGATTTAGAAACGGACTAGAAATGTAAGTGGTAGCATATTCAATGACAGGCTTAGGTCGCGTCTACATAAACAGCACCGCGGCGCAAGCGAGGTTTAAATACACTTGACAAGCGTTATTAAAAGGATGGCAAAAAGCTGCAGACATACTATAAATAACCTCTCTCCCAGAACTAAAGGCGTAGCTGGGGGGCGTTGAGGGGGCTCCGGGCGCTGACACTATGGGGCGCCAAAAGGAGTAGAAAAAAAATAATTAAAAAATAATTTTAAGCTGTAGTTTTGAATTATAACCAGTCAAAGTTAAGAAATGTAACTGCTACAAGTTTTTACATACTGATTTAACTGTTTTTCTACCTTGAATTAAACAAATACCCTTAAGAAAAAGCAAACGTAAAAAAAACGCTGTCCAAGTTTCATGCCTATTATCTTCAAAACGTGTTTGACATAAGGCTTTATATATTTCACGAATCTCAATTTCTATGGCTTTAAATGTTGTTAAGAGTTAAAACTGCGTTGGGACAAGGCTGTATACAAAGGTATTTTGTGTCCGACTTGGATCTAAATAATCCATCCATCAATGGTAAAGTTCATGGGCTTCTGAACTTTTTCTTTATGGCTCAAGGCAGATCTAATTCAAATCAAACTAATGTAGGGATAGTGGGAAATGTGTATTTTGTAGATTGTGGGGTAAACGTCTCTAGGTTGTGTATTGGTGAGAATATGTGGTGTTTATTTATCTGAGATAATTTTTGAGCACTCTAATCGCTATTGCCGTAATATACATTTACGCTTAATTGAATTTTTTTATTTTGTTGCACATTAATTCTTTCAGGCGAACGGACTGGAGTAAACAGCGTTATCATTCATCTGTGCACAAACCATAGGAAAAACCAGTTAACATAATTGAGGTCTATTCTAAGCATATGTATCCAGGAAGTAAATAGCTTGAACAAAAACGTCTAGAACTATAAATATTTTTGTTCGTGTGTTAGCTTGTTCATCTACAAAGAGTTTTAAAATACATAAATCCCGGACACAGTTCATGGGTCACGATTTTAAACCTACACGTTTTTTTTTTAATTTGTTCCTGTAAATGTGTTTTTGTTTCCTAAACTATTCCCAGTTTTTATTCATAAAACCCTACGTTGTGTTATGTCAAGCGGGAGTCAATAATCGAGTCACTAAAACTGCTATGTCTTATACAGTGGTCAAGGGTAGGGTTATGGTAGGTATATTAGCTTTTACAACAATTCAATTTCGACTTTTTCGCAAAGGTGTCGAAAGTCTCATAAAATATGAGCACTTTCAGATAGGTCTACTAAAATGTCCGAAAGATGTTTCATTATCTTACGTAAATGCTATTTCCAACATTGATGATTAAACCTAATGAGCCGATTACCCGGATATACAATATCGCGGAAATAAATATATTAAATTGTTTTAATAAAGCGGGAGTTGTCTCCCGTAATCTTTCTAGAAAATTCTTATATAGATGTAAGTAGCAAGACACTTCCGAAGCAATTGTGCAATAAATCGTGCAAAAAAATAAAATCGAGATTTTTTGCAAATCTCGACGTTTTACAGCTCCTGGGGTCGGAAAAACATAGTTTTGCAATCTTGTACGTATGTCTGTGTGTGTGGATGTGTATGTGGATGTGTAGATGTGTGGATGTGTGTGTGTGTGTGTGTGTGTGTGTCTGTAAACACGATAACTTGAGTACCGTTAAAGCTAGGTTGATGAAATTTCATATATAAGTATTATTATCAAAATCGTAGATCTGTATCATTTTTTGAGCAATTTCCGATAAACGAAAGTGGAACTTTTTCTACTTTGTATGTTATAAAAGCCTATAACATAACTACTATTTCAGATAGATAAATGAAATTTCACACGTAAATAAAAGATCTAATTTTCCGCCTTCTTTCAAATTTTGAGTAATTTCTGTTTGAACGAAAGTAGTAATTTTTGCTATTTCAGATTTCTCCAAAAAGCACAAGTAAATTTATAAAGTACTAATAATATTTCGCACTATTAATCACATTTTATTTGGGGTTCACTTGGTGTACAATTCTTTTTTTTCTTTTTAAAAAGTTTAAGTATTTAAAATGGATGAAAATTCATGTCTATATCCCGAGTTACCATCCCCTGTTTTTTTATATAAGAATATTCGAGAAAGTTTAGGGGAGATCACTCCCGGTTTATTTATTAATAACATATTTCACGAAACAACTCCTTCATACTTATCAGAACTATTTTCTTTTTACACAAAATTTAATTGTCGTCTTGGTTTACCCATCGAGTATACATTTTCTAAAAACATAGCTTCGTCTACTCTGGTTCTAATTTATGAAACAATCTTTCTAATAAAATAAAACTACCTATAGCAGAAACTATATTAAAATTAAACTTAAATAAAAACAATTTCGTGAACTCCTTAACGTACTCATTGCAACATTTTGTATTCACCTATTGTATTTTCATTCTATCCCATTGTGTATTATAACTTTAAAATATTTATTTTTTCCAAAAATGTTAAATGCTCTGTTACTACTATGTCTTTACTTCTTAACCGCTTAAAGGCAAGTTTTCAATAACAAATTATGAAATAAAATGTGTAGCCTACAAATCCAAGTGCACAAAGCTTAATTTGCTATACAAATTCAGACTTAATTTGAAAAACGGTGCCTCTTTGAACGGTTACTTTGATGGTTGTCTAGAGAGGAACTATGTAGTAACCCATATTTTGCTATAATGGTATTTTTATGTTTGTTTGCCTTCTGGTCTGTCGGCCTTTTGAGTGTCTGTCTTTTAGCTGTCGGCTTTATAGTCTGTCCATTTGACCTTTTTTATGTCAGTTATTGTCCACATCAGACTTTTGGGTGTTAGCCTTTTGTCCTACACCATTATTCAACTCGACGTTAAATAAAATAATAAAATTAATGAAGTTATATTTGCAGTCTTTATTACTTTCTCGTATATAGAGTTTAGAGGAAGTATTGCAATCGTGCACAAAAATCACATGAAATTTTGACATATTTCACCTGTTTTAATCCTTAGTACTTCATCATATACGGAGTATAGGGGATTTATTTTAATTGGGCAGAAATTCTAAATCCAGATTTTTAAAAGTCTCGGTATTATTACATATCATCGAGTCGGAAAAACTGGACTTTGCAATTTCGTCTATGTGTCAGTGTGTGTGGGTTGTTACGGGTCATCTTAACATATGGCTATCTGTGAACACGATAATTTGAGTTCCGTTACAGTTATGTTGACGAAATTAATATGTAGGTATTTTATCGATTTTGTCGTTCTGTATCAACTTTTGAACGATGTCCTTGGTTCTATTAAATTTTAAAAGATTTGTGGTGAACGAAAGTATTACTTTACGCTATTTCCGATTTCTGAAAAAAAAGATTACTTTTACCGGACCAATTTCTTCAAAACATTTCATGTAGGTCAAGACTGTTGATAATGCCCTGTGACACAAAATGTGACTATGAAAGTTAAGGGGAGATTACTCCCGTTTATTTTTGTATCGAGTCTGTTGCGTGTACAATTAGCTCAGGAGCTAAATAGCTAGGATATATCAGAGAGTAATAAAGTAGTGATCTGTGGGTCACTCTAATTAAATCATTGTCAATTGTAAAATAAAATTTGAATAGAATCACCCACCACTGTAAACTTGAAATAAATTGAATAGAATATGATTCCGAGTGCATTTTTCTTCTTAAAAATTCGATCATAAATTATAAGTAAAACAAAAACGTGTATGATAGTTTTAGTTATGTAAATTGCCTTGATAGCGGTTTGCAGGCTCACAATGTCTGTGTTTTTACAAGCTTTTATTTAACTCACTTCCTTTGTCGTCAGTCGTCAGTCGTTCTGTCTAGATCGAAACGCCTGAGTGAAAATTCGGACACTTCTTCTTGACCGATATTGTTCACAGTTGGCACGTGGGTCAAGACATGAAGACAATGCAATCTGAAATTAAATTTGACTTTATTGGATGCCTAATTAATTTTTTATGAATTAATTAAAATTTTGACCGAATTAGTGTCATGCCTATCCAACCACACCACATACGTCATCACGTTCAATCAGGTTTAATAGCTGCGCTATCACGTTCAATAGACTCACAATGGTTTTTAGTCATGTAACTCTATTGTAAATAAAACATGTAAAGTACTGAAAACAAAATTCATAAAAAACGTTTTAATAACAAGCTTTTATGTAATAATGCACTAAAAAGGAGAAAATAAATTATACACTACTATTTAAATAACTATAAAGAAAAGCGTGGGTGTCTTCCTTAACATTAGTAAAGGTATTCAATAGATACTAAAGTGACCTACGCTTTTCTTTATAGTTATTTAAATAGTAGTCTATAATCTATTTTCTACTTTTTAGTGCATTATTACATAAAAGCTTGTTATTAAAACATTTTTCTATGAATTTTTTTTTAATAAATTTTTTACAAGCTTTTATTTAACTCACTTTTTACAAGCTTTTATGTAACTCGCTTCCTCTGTCTGTCTAGATCGAAACGCTGGAGTGAAAATTCGGACAGTTCTACTTGACCGATACGATTCACATTTGACACGTGGGTCAAGACATGAAGACAATGCAATCTGAAATTAAATTTGACTTAATTGGATGCCTAATTATTTTTTATGAATTAATTTAAATTTGGACCGAATTAATAGGCATTTCTATCCAACCACACCACACGCGTCATCATGTACAATAGCGCGTCATCACGTTCAATCGGTGCGCAATGGTTTTTAGTCATGAAACTCTATTGTAAATAAAAACATGTAAAGTACTAAAAAAATGTAATAAAAAACGTTTTAATAACAAGCTTTTATGTACTAATGCACTAAAAAGTAGAAAATAAATTATACACTACTATTAAAATAACTATAAAGTAACTATAAAGAAAAGCGTGGGTCTCTTCCTAAACATTAGTAAAGGTATCCAATAGATACTAAAGTGACCCACGCTTTTTTATAGTTATTTAAATAGTAGTCAATAATTTATTTTCTACTTTTTAGTGCATTAGTACATAAAAGCTTGTTATTAAAACATTTTTTATGATTTTTTTTTATTTTACGGTTTGTGGCACTTCTTGTCAGTCAGTTTTGACAGAAACGTTCTTCGTCTAAAACCATACAAGAATATCTAATTTTTAAATCGTATTAGGTAAGTTACTAACATTAAATTAAAATATTACTAATTTTTTTAAAGCATTTAAAAACTTATTAGTGTGAAGATTTTTTTTATTCTTCGTTTATTAAAATTATGTAGCACTAAAAGAGAAACAAAGACAGCTCGGACCAGGGGAAGAATGGATCTCCCGATGGAGAATTTTTGAAGCCGGGTGGTGAAAGCCAATATGTATTGGAAACTACCAGGTCGGCCACCATTACGTGATCTGGAAAAAGATATCAAGAAGATTGGATACACCTGGGAACAGTTGGAGAGACTAGCCCTGGACAGAGACGCTGGAAAGCTCTTTTCAGCGGCCTATGTACCAGTAGGGATGACAGACAAACCTTACCTAACTAACCTCAGTGAGGATATTATCTAATGATCTTCCACTGATGTGTAGTTTATTAACGGTCTGAGACAACAAGAAACAACGACGCTTGTTTCTGGATCAACTTATTTATTGCATACAGAGAGATGCAATCTCCTGTTCAATTGCAAGTACATAGATAGATAGCTCTAAAATAATGTAAAAAAAATAGATTACATTTTTGAATATACAAGCACGTGTAGTCTATATCAAATACAAGGGTTCCGAGAAAGCTTCGCAGCTACTTTTGACACACAATAAATGTAAGCCTATATTGTGTTTCTTCCATGAACTGTGCGAACATCTATTGACACCCAGGACCTGGATAGCCACATAAGATTTTACTTCCTGAAAACATAAAAAAAATCTTGAAACAGGCAGCAATGCGGTAAAAACTTTAATTATGTTTCTGATTTTGCCACGGTGTAGGTTACACGTTATGCTCCAGTGACCACTTTCATGAACGGTGGTTGCGGTATCATACAATTGGGCTTGCCTGAAAGAATCTTTGAATGAATGAAAACATCTGCCTCAGCACTGCAGGAAGTCTTATAGAACTCAGTGGATTAAAATTATGGTGGTGGTAGGTGGGATGCGTGAATAGGAGATTCTGTGGGCTGGATAAATGGGCCCTTCAACATGAGGCTATGTGGGCGGAATGAATGGACCCTTAATAGGAGGCTATGTGGGCTGAATGGGCCCTCAATAGGAGGCTTTGTGGGCTGAATGGGCCCTCAATAGGACGTAATAAGACCCGTGCACTGCAGATTAGTCCATGTATGTTAGGAAAAAATGTATTTGTTTTACCTTGCATTGTGTTCCTGTTGAGTGGTCTGTCTGAGGTGCCTTGCAGACTTCTTGTGAACTCAAATGTCCAGTTCCTTGATGGCGGCTGATTCTGGTCAGTTAATACATGTAAGGTAGATTAAATGTGATGACTAATATCGAGTAGAGACCAGTAAAAGGAAATGCAATAAAAACATACGTGTCAATATCCTGCACTTGAGAGAACCCTCAGTGCACACACACACACGCATACATACACAAGAACTCACAACCACACGCACACGTCACCACATACACACTCACAGGAAAATTACAGTGGGCGCACACACACACGCACTAACACACACACACACCCGCGAAACACACACACTGACCGTAAAGTTGTACGGCGGTAAAATGCCGTATCCAGAATATTCTGTGGGCGGTGACCTCCCGTCCGTCCAACCCAAGGTCAGGCTAGAAACGGTTGAAGCTATTTCTGGAACCCCGGCAGGTGATGCGTCACATGACACGGTGAAATGTCCACCAACAGCAACCAGTTGTGGAGTGACAATCACGTGACTGACACCTTGGCCATCAACTGGCAAAAATAAAAACCTGACACAAATACTACAGTAACCGAGAAGCTTCTGCTAAATAAGTAGAAAGTAAATTATCTGAACTTAAGTTAAGCCGTTTTCAACAAAACATAATTTATTTAAATATATATATATAGATTGTTTTCTGTAGATTTTAAATACTACATGGAATTACACCGTACTTAATTGAAACGCCCAAATGAAGAATACAGTTAACACTGGAACACTAGGCATGTTTCTGCATGCAGTTTCCACCATTAGCACCTCTACACTTCTACACTAAAACAAAACGTTTGTCTCCCCTTTGTCAGGCCACCCAATTGGGTGTATAGTTCTGAGAATAAAAATTTCGTTTTATTCTTATCACCGGATGTTGAAGGCCGATAAGAAGTGGATAACTGGATAGCGTATGATTTACTGCGGGCATTCAAAGGCCCGGAACTTATATGTTGGGTACAGAGTTTCTTTCAGGTATATCTTTGGTGGGGTTAGAGCAGTGTCACTCCCCCCCCCCCTCTACCGGAACACGACCACCGCCCCAGCGCCTAAATTAACAGAAAATATATAATTGATATGGAGAATACATGATTAACAAGTGTCCACCCTTCCCTCCCCCTCCCCTCCTTGGTCTGAGAAAAATATTTGATAGCAACACGTGTACCTCTCACAAACCGGTGGTGGAGACGGGAGTTTGTGTGGTTTTTATTTTCTTAAAGTGAAACTTTTGTTCTCGTTTTTTTTAGTTTGGTGATTCCCCAAGTTTACGACATTACAAGATGTCTGATTTGTGCTGAGAGATCGCTATTCTTAAAACTAAAAAACTTCAATGAGAAAGTCTGCTTTTTCCAGTTGATTTAAGAGCTTATCAAAGTTTTGGCACAAAATCTTTTGGCACAGGATGACATCATCGGAGATGGATGTGACACCAAATTGTCTTTAAATTTAGTTAAGCATGCATGTAGCTGTTGGAGTAGGGGGAGTGGCACCATGGGTTACCGCTCCGGGTGTCAACCGGCATAGTGACGTCATTATAGCTGATGTGCATTTGACTTAGATAGAAGCTCTTCATAGTCTGTTAGCAAACAAATTGACAATTTTTTTTTTAAAGTTTACAATAAATTATACTCAAAACAAAACAACGTAATATACATTTGTAAAGAGAAACAGCTTACTTGTTAAATTATTTAAGAAATTAGGCATTTAATTACCTTGGCATCAAATTATTCATTAACTTCTTTCTTTACTTTACAAATCCGTGTAATTAGCTTTATAACTTATGTTTTTTATTTTTTTTTTATTTTATGAATGAACAATCTCATCAACAAAATATACTTTAAAGATATTCAAACAAAATTGTTAGAGAACTATTGTATTTGGTAGCCAACTAAAACTGCCAAACTGCATCTTAAAAATCATAAATTGAACTGTCCTGGTTGATAGTTTTTACAAAAAAAAAGGTTTATGAAACTCTTATTATGGAAAGGGGAATAACTCATAATCAACAAATTGTATGTTCTAAATGGGTTATGGTTTATAACTTACCTCCCCCCCACCAACCCCCACTCTCCCTTACACACACACACACACACACACATATATACACACACTTGAGTCTAAAAACCCTCGGGGATTTAAAGGGCGAGTCAATGCTTAATTAAGTTTTAAAAAGTTTAAAATATTATTTCTTTTCCCTGATCATGTTTTGATACTATAATGTTGATAGGAATTGGTTGTAAGCCCACGTGGTTGTTAACAATAGCTTTTGGAAATTAACATCACAGTTAAATACAAGGTTATTTTATCACTGTCTGGCTTGGGTTCACAGAAAGTGGAAGCTTATCTCATTGTCATTTCTTTCTCATTGACCATCTCTCTGTCCATATGTAGGTCTGTCTGTCTGTTCTTCCGTATCGACGCGTTTTTTAATGAGAAGTTACTCACGTTAGAGATGCTTTCATCAGTCTGTCAGGCAAAACCACATATCGACAGAATATATTTAAATAAAACAACAGGGGCTGTGAACTCGGGATATAGACATGATTTTTAATCCATTTTAAATACTTAAACTTTTTAAATTAGAATAACATCTCGTGGAAAAAGAATTGCACACCAAGTGAACGCCAAATAAAATGTGCATAATAGTGCGCATTATTATTAGTACTTTATAAATTTACGTTAGTTTTTTGAGAAATAGGAAATAGCGTAAATTACTACTTCCGGTCAACGTAAATTATTCAAAATTTGACAAAAGGTAGAGAATTAGATATTTTACTTACATGTGGAAGTTCATTTATCTATCTGAAATAGTACTCAAGTTATAGGCTTTTGAAAAATTCAAAGTAGAAAAAGTACCACCTTTTGTTGATACGGATTTACGATTTTGATAAAATACTTATGTATGAAATTTCATCAACTTAGCTGTAACGGTACTCAAATTATCGTGTTTACATACACACACAGACACACATACACACACAGACATACGGACAAGATTGCAAAAATAGGTTTTTCCGACTCAGGGAAGACAAAGCCTCCATTTCTGTCTCCTGAACTCTGCTCTCATTAGGTTTAACCTCGACAGTCAAAGCTTTAGAGCAGCAGGCAACTTCCTGATCTTCAGATTGTTTTTTTTTTTTGTTGCCTTTTTCTGGATGCCTTAACAGCTTTCTCTGCTGCCTCTGCCTCCAATCTGTCTACACATTCTTGTGCAGTAAGGCTCTCCCCATACGCTCTTTTGATAGCCTTACCAAGGCCAGCATTAGTGTTTTTGTCCCTGACCAGTAGGGGCGAAAGCTTTTTAATAAAGAAATCCTATTTGAATTCCTTATTGGCTGCTGGTGTTTCAGCAGGTGGCAGTTCAGGCTGTGGTGATAGCTCTGGAGTAAGTGGCCGATCACTGTTATCATTTGAGTCAGGCTGTTTTTCTGGCACATAGAGTCTGTCCAAAAATTCAGCTGATTCATATATTGAAGAGGGAATTTGCCTAGGGTCAAAAGGCGTGATGCCACACTTTCGAAAGTCAGCCTGGATATTTTGGGCAGACAAGCTTTCGTCTTCCCAAAGCTGCTTCAGAAACATTGGAAAAAGTTCTTTAGTTAGAGCCATCCCCAAGTTCTGCCGTGCAAATTTTATGATAATTTTTTTCCCATGATGTCTTGGCAGGCCCATAGACACCAACATCTAGTGGTTGCAACACATGTGTGGAGTTAGATGGCAATTTGAGAAGAATGACACCATTGTCTACAGCACATCTGATGGTGGCAATGCTCAAATGGCCATTCATAATAAGCACACCTGGTCGTCCCTCTGGCAGTGTAGCCACAAAAAAAATTTCAAACCAGTCATGGAAGCTGGTGGTGTCCATCCACCCCTTGTCGCTGACATTATATTTGGCACCAGTTGGTCCATTCAGTGTCCAGTTAACCCTAAGTTTTTAGCTGCGTACAGAACATATGGTGGCAGCATCAGTCCATCTGATCTGGCACTTTCCTGTACAGTAATGGAGTTCTTACCGGAAACACCAATGAGCCGAAACAGGTGACTTATCCCTTTTTCACATACGACCTTAATACGTTTAGGGTCCAGTGGAAACCCACTTTCGTCAACATTGTAAATCCTCTCAGGCTTGTCAAAGAGGTTATTCACTGCAAGTGTATCGTGCAAAAGCTTGAACCATTCTTCATAAATGGTTTTGTTTGCTGATGATTTTGCACGCGATTTTTTCAGCTGTTCAGGTATGCGGCATGTTAGCAGTGGATGCCTTTTGAAGAAGCCAGACAGCCATTCATATCCTGGTAGGTCAGCAGTGAAAGGGTTTTCACGCCCAAGGCATTGAACGAATTCACCTACTATCTCCTGGGTCTCACAACGCTAGAGGCCGAATCCCCATCTTCCCAGGATTGTTAAGTATTAAGTAGCTGACCAATTCAGTTTCTTCATCGACTGTTAGTGCTGTATTTCTGCTAGCTCCCATCTTACTGTAGCGTCCTCTGGCTTGGTCCCTAATGGTTGCTCTTTTTAGGCCATAGTGGTTTGCAGCTTTCATGTAGCCCTTTTCACCACTGATAACCTTTTCAACCGCAGCTTTCAATGTATCCTTGTCATAGGCTGAAGTTTTTCTTTTATAATTGCGGACCATTCTGAAATGAGAACAAAATGAGAACAACATTAAATGTTAGAAAGTATAATTACTAATGTGTGTATGGGGGATGTTTAGCTAAAAAAAATATTGCATTAATTATAATAAATATTATAGGTATAGGTACAGTAAAAATAACAATATATACAGAAATAAAAGAAGTCTGTGGCAATTTTACTTAATTTTAAAAGCAAAGTTTTTAAAAAAATAAATAGTACTAGATCTAGTACTATTTAAGTACTTTTTAAAAATTAAATCATGAGTTGTGAATTACAGAATTAGCCACAACAAGTTTAAATGGTTTAAAACAATAGCTAAACCCTCTCAAGAGTATAAATAGCAACATAGGACATTCGAAACTATAGTGTATGGAATTGCCCCACAACATGGGTGTGGAATTGCCCCACACATACTATTGAGAAAGATATGCTTTCCTGTTCTAAATTAACGGCTAAATCTAGCATCATTAATTGTTACCATTATCAAAAATGATTAAGCTTTCATAAAATCAATAAATAATTGACAACAATTAAAAATAAGACAAAATAAACTGTTTTTAAAAAGTGCAGGGGTTGTACTTACGTAAGGATGTTTTCAGATTGATGCAGATAACATTAAAATTCTTGCTCTGATTGGAGATCAACGCTTCTCTAACAATAGCAGAAAGTACAGGAAATAACCTCTTAGAAACAGGAAATAGTAACTTTTAATTAAACTTTACTCCTTTTAAAAATAGAGAGTATTTAGTATATAGTGTGTGGAATGGCCCCATGTGTGGAATTACCCCACCTTACCTACTTTGTATATACGAGAAAGTAAAAAACAAGGTAATTAAAACGTCTAGTGACAATTTTAGCGCAATTTCCTTATGTTATCTAAAAATAGCTCGTCGTAGCGTAAATCAAGAGCAGGGTTAGTAAAACCATTGGTTAGTTATTAAAACCTTTTTTTATTAATTTTTTTTCAGTATTTTACATGTTTTATTTACAATAGTGTTACATGACTAAAAACCATTGCGCGCCTAGCTACTGAACGTGATGACGCAGCCATTGAACGTGATGGCGCAGGTATTGAACGTGATGACGCGTGTGGTGTGGTTGGATAAACATGACTACTAATTCGGTCCAAATTTTAATTAATTAAAAAAAAATTTGTGACCGAAAGAAAGGATATTTTTGAAAACTTTCTTCTGCAATATTGTTCTACATTATGGCAAGAATCGATTGGTAAATGTTTCAAGTCGCTAAGTGGTCTGGTTGCCGATATATGGGCCAAAAGCTGCATTTTTTCGAGGCTTTTTGGCTTTTCCGGGAAATCCATGAAAGGAACCCGGAATTTTTATGGCCTATGTTCATCCTCGTAACTTGCTTAACATAATTGCTTTTGGAACTAGTTGCGATAGATTAGAATCACTGACGAGAAGCCACATTGGTTGTTAACAGTAGTTTATTCACACCATGAGGAGAGAGAGAGCGGAAGTGACGAGACACTTATATACATAACATGTAAGGGACATCACTCAAGATAACAATATAAATATAATACTAATACAGAAGAGTGAGTTCCCTTGACCTCACAATTATCTCAATCTATTACATCCCTTTACCCTTAGAACACAATAACACATCTCTCAATAGAACAATTGATAGTATCCTAAAATCACCAATTATATTGTAACATGAACACTATGGTAGATTACATCCTTACAAACAATGCACAATATGTTACAACCAATTAAAATACAAACAATGATGTCAAAGTCCTTTTGACCTTTAAAATCATAGGTCTAACTTATTTGGGACTTTGATTGTCCTGTTTGACCTTCTCAGTGGCTTTTGATTTGGTGACTCAATATTCTGACCATTTGGATTCTCTATCTCAGGAGGTCTAGGATTTAAGTCATTAACTCCAGAATTTACATTTTCTGACTCCATACTACTTGGTTCACTCATATCAACAGAACTTGGTTGTGGAACAAACTGAGTTGGTGTGAACTGATCAGATTTGGTGGGATTGACAGACTCACACTTATTATCTGCACAAGTTATTTTTAACTGGTCTGCATGTCTACGGACAATAAGTCCATCATTTGTTTTTACTTTATAAGACACAGGTCCTATACATTGAACAATTTGACCTGGTATCCATTTTTCCTTTCTCCCATAATTTCTTAGATACACATTCTCATTAACACCAAATTCTCTTTCAATGGATGTCTTGTCATGATTTAATGGAACTATTTTTGAATTGGCATCTGGAAGTATTATGCTGTTATTCAGATCCTTGACTGACATAGATTTCTTTGATTGATCAATTTTCTCAGGTAATCTGATAGTGCTTTCCTGGTAACCCAAAAACACTGTTTAAAAGTAATATCCTGGACCATATCACTTTGCAACTGTGATCCAGTATTTGAAGTGGGTGTATTAAATGGCAAAAATCTTTTTTCTTTTGATGTAACCCTTTTAGTTTCTGTAAGTGCTAATGATGTTAGCAAAGTTGTTTGATGATCACATTCCTTCTTTTTTAAAGCATTTGAAATTGCCATATCACCATAATCATTTATTAAGTTACTAATACTTTGTTTAGGCAACTCTGACTGATAATGGACTGCATCTTCTCCATCTTTTAGACTTAATTCCATTTTTCTTATTTTATATGGCCTTAAGTCATCATTCACAGACTCTTCAGGCCAACCATTCTTACAGTACTCATATACTTTTATTAAGCACTCATCTTTTTGTGTTTCTCTCTTAATATCATTCACATTTATATTGGCGTTATCCATGATAGTGAAAAGAACAAATACTTCTTCTGGTACATAGCTAAGGCTTTGGTTTTTTAAAGGTAATCTACTAAGACTATCTGCACTATTCTCAGATCCCAGTTTGTATTTCAATTCATAATTGTATGCAGTTAGTGTGATAGCCCATCTTTGAATTCTTGGTGAGGCATGCTCAGGTAGGGTTTTGTTTTCTCCAAATAAACCTAGCAATGGTTTATGATCTGTAAAGATGGTGAACTTCCTACCAAACAGAAACTTATGAATTTCTTAACACCAAAAATGATGCCTAAGCCTTCCCTATCTAACTGAGAATAATTTTTCTCAGCCTGGTTCAAAGATCTACTGGCAAAAGCAATGGGTCTGTCACCCTTCTCATTCATGTGGGACAAGACTGCTCCTACACCATCTGGTGAAGCATCACATGTTAATATAAGTCTTTTCCCTGGGTCATAGTGAGTTAGTAAGGTGTCAGCAGACAAAGCTTCTTTTGCTGTATTAAAAGCAGTATCTTGTTGTTTACCCCAGTGCCAAGTTGCATTTTTCTGTAGCAGCTTGTACAGTGGTGATAGTTTACCAGACAGATTCCTTATGAACTTTGCATAGTAATTTATCAAGCCCAAAAAAGCTCTTAGTTGTTGGGTATTTTCAGGTTTGGGTGCTTCTTTAATGGCTTTTGTTTTCTCAGGTTGAGGTCTGATGCCTTGTTTGCTCAATATATAACCAAGAAAACTAATTTCTGTCAACATGAATTGACATTTATCTTTGTTTATCTTTAAACCTTTTTCACCAACAATTTTCAAGACTTTATCTAGTGTTTTAAGATGTTCAGTGTCATTCTTACCAGTTATGTACACATTGTCAAAGTAAACACAAACATTTGGAATATCCTTAAAAATACTGTCCATGACAGCTTGGAAAATTCCAGGACTAGATGATATGCCAAAACATAGTCTTTCATATTGGTAGAGTCCTTTATGTGTGTTTATTGTCGTATAGACTTTTGAATCTGGATGCAGTTCTAGTTGAGTGTAAGCATGACTAAAGTCTAATTCAGTGAATTGTCTCCTCCTGCCAAATTCAAAGAAATTTCCTCAATGTTAGGAATAGGGTACCTATTTAGCTCTATTTGCTTATTCAGTGTAGTTTTATAGTCTCCACAAATTCTTACAGAACCATCCTTCTTTAACACTGGCACAATGGGCGTTGCCCAATCGGAATAGTCTACCTTCTTTATGATGCCATTAGATTCCAATCTACTTAGCTCATTTTCAATTTTATTCCTCATTGCATAAGGTGGAACTCTAGCTTTGCAGTATCTTGGATTTGTGTCTTTAATGCTTATCTTCACTGTTCTATCATTTAGTAATCCAGGATTACCAAAAACACATTTATTTTCAGATATAACTTTATCTAGTGAAGTAAGACTAGATTCTTTTACATTCTTCAATGAACATATACTCTCCCAATTTAACTTAAGATCACTTAACCAGTTCCTACCTAGTAATGGTGGTCCATTTCCTTCAACCACAAGAAGAGGAAGTTTAACACTTTGACCATTATAGCTTACATGAACCATACACTCTCCTATTATTGGAACATTGTCACCAGTGTATGTTGTTAGACACTTGTGACATGGTTGTAGAGGCACTGATCCTCCTGTGACAGCGTCAAAATCTTTCTTTGTTATGACTGTTAGAGATGCTCCAGTGTCAAGTTGGAAGCTGATGCTCTTACCGTTGATATTAACTAGTACATTGATGGGAGCATGACTTATTGATTTCACAGAGAACAGGTTGAAATCCGGCTGCGAATCAGTTTGAGCATTTTCACAGGTAGAGTGGTTTATTGGTTGGGTTAGGTAGTCTTGGTGAGAGTTAACATAGTGCTGCCTTTGGTTGCGGTACTGTCTTGACTGGCTAGATTTAGCAACAGACGAAGACTTTGCAAAGCAGGCCTTGGCAATGTGACCTTGCTTACTGCACTTATAACAAGTTGCAGACTTGAACTTGCACCGATGAGATGCATGGGGACCTTTGCATCGATGACATTTTTGATAATTATTACTAGATTTAGATCTAGGATTTGAAAGAGCAGGCTGTTTAGCATAAGTTGGAATGCTCTGATAGGGTTGATGTTTATTGACTAACCTGCTGTTTACTGCATGGATCTCTGAAGGCGTTAGAGATTTCGCCGCCTCGGATGACTGCTGGAATGAAGTTGCTAGTTGTATTGCTTTTTCCAATGTTAGATCTGACTCGAGCAGCAACTATCTTTGAATATCAGGGCTGTTTACACCTGTCACAAACTTTTCACATAGTCTGTCAGACAGCGTATCGCCGAATTCACAAAATTCACTTAAATGACGTAAAGCAGCAACATATTCTGATATTGACTCGTTTGGTTGACGAGTCCTACTGTCAAATCTAGCTCTACATAGAAACTTTGATGGTACAGGCGCATGGTGGTCTGTTAGCAATTTGCTCAGCTCGTTAAAGCTCTTGGTAGTTAGACTAGCTGGTGCGCATAAGTCCTTTAATAGCCTAAATTGTTGAGGCCCTATAACTGTTAACAAAACAGCTCTCTTTTTGGCTTCTATCGTCACGTTGTTTGCTTCAAGGTAAAAGCTTAACCTATCTAGATAATCCTGAATGATTTCATCATTCGAATCAAATTCTTTTATTTGGCCATACAGCGCCATTATTCTAGAAATACTTAGCTAATATGCTCTAGCAAACCTCTTTTTTGCGTAAGTAGGTGCTCTTTCTAGTGGATTATTTATCCTTCGTCGCCAATGTGATGGATTGGAATCACTGACGAGAAGCCACATTGGTTGTTAACAGTAGTTTATTCACACCATGAGGAAAGAGAGAGAGAGCGGAAGTGACGAGACACTTATATACATAACATGTAAGGGACATCACTCAAGATAACAATATAAATATAATACTAATACAGAAGAGTGAGTTCCCTTGACCTCACAATTATCTCAATCTATTACACTAGTCCTCGATATTGCTTCGTTGAGGAGGAGATACGACTTAAAGCTGCGGACACACATCCATTCATACATCCAGAAATGACGGGTTAATAAACGCTATTCTCCAGAATGGAAATTGCGCTAGAAACCAACAAAGTACTGCTTTATTTAATTAGTGAAAGATAAAAAGCGTGAGTTTTAGATATGCTTTATTACACCAGGTTTTGTATGTAACATACACACAGGCCTATTCATTGAATTATCGGCCACAGCCGAGACTCTTGGCGTCATAGTAGCCACGTAATATTAAATTTAAAAGACCAAAAATAAATGTAAACTTTATTAATTCCATTTTATATAGCAAATGCAAACTTCTCGTTAATTAAATGACAAACTTCACAGTCTTCCTCTTTTCTACTGTAGTTTTTATATTATCTAAAATAGTATTTGGTAAACATTAAACAATATTTGGCGTATATACTGTATGCTGAAGCAGTTAACATAAATGCATTAAGCAATGGATAATATAAAAAATAGACTGCATCTTGTTTTTTAACATAATGAACAAAGGTTGCACATTGTTATCGATTAACTGTAACATATTGTTTCGACACTTTCACAAAGCAGAATTATAAAATTCATGGTTTACAGGCAATAAAGTGTGACAATGGCTAAGATTATTTTAACACCAATTTAATATAAATATTAATATTGCTCTATTTAAGTTGCGCTAATACATTTGTAATTTTTTGCATTGTTTTGATTCTTATTATGCTATACAGACACTAAGAGAGAAATAAAAAGTTTACATACTAGATTGTTAACGATATTAATATTCTATATTAAATATTTACAAGTATTAGTGTACATTTGAATATTAGAAATTACAGACAAACTATAATGATGATCCCGACACAGTCCACGTAAAAAAATACAGAACATTTTAATTTTTTTCATCCAAGTTATTGGCAAGCATTTTCTCCGCAGAAATGTTTGGTTTTAAGTTTTCTGTAAAATTGGTAGTATCTCCAGTAGTATCATATATTTTCAGGTAATCATTTTCGTCATGAGTTGGTGCAGAATTGTAAACTTTGTTTTTATTTTTTTCAAATTTTCCGTTTTTATCAAGTTTTCCCTCAAAAGTAATCGCTGGTTCTAAATAGTCTGTCGAATTAACAGAAACTGCAGTTGTGTCATACAGTTTCAGATAACCATTCATGTCTTGAGTTGGGACAGTACAGTAAACTTTGTCTGTATTTTTGTCAAAGTTTACGTCTAAGTTTTTATCAAGTTTTCCCTCAAAAGTAATCGCTGGTTCTGAATAGTATGTCGAATTAACAGAAACTGCAGTTGTGTCATACAGTTTCAGATAACCATTCATGTCTTGAGTTGGGACAGTACTGTTAACTTTGTCTGTATTTTTGTCAAGTTTTTCATCCAAGTTTGTTGTAAGATCTGTCTCCGAAGAAATGTTTGGTTCTATGTAATCTGTCGCAATATCTGTAGAAGTGTCATATAGTTTGTTATAACCAGTAATTTCATGAGTTGGGACTAAATTGTTACCTCCCTTTGTGTTTTCGTCTTTTATTTCATCCATGTTTTCGTCACGTTTTCTCTCAGAAGAAATAATGGGTTCTAAATATTCTGTCGAATTAACTGTATCGCCAGGTTCTTTCAAAAGGCTTTTAGAATTATCAATTTCGTAAGTTTGAACAGAATTGTATTCTCCGTTGGTTTTGTCGTCAAGCTTTCCGTCCAAAGTAGTGTCAAGTTTTCTATTCGAGCTAATTTCATGCTGTCCATCCATGTCCAAGTTTCGCTGGCTAACGTTCTCAATGTTAAGTTGTATGTTTATATTATTTTCACTTTCCGAATATTCAGACACATTAGTGTCCATTTGTTGGTTCCTTTCATGTTCGTTTGTGCCGTGTGATAGTTCGTCACTAGAAGCATTTTCTTTGATAAAATCAGGGTCGCCTATTGTACTATAAGGATTTTCTATATCTTCATTATCCTGTTCGTACACAGAAGTCTGATTCAAAGCGCCATTCTGCAAGTCGTTTCTAGAAATTTCTTTTATTACTGCATACCCTTCATCTTCATAGAAAGGTACCAGATATCCATCACTGTCAACTGATCGAGATGATTCATTGTTTGGTGGAGCAAACGTAACTTTCCTTATTTTTCCCTTTCGATACACTGAGGGAAATAAAATGGAAAAGTTATGATCAATATTTCCTAAATTAATATTAATGCATATTAACAATATACGTTTGTTAAATTACTAATATTTTGCTAATATAGTATTCAAACATTAAAGTATTAGTTACATGTATATTTATTAATGTTTAAAAATTATTTTCTAATATTAATATTTAATTGTTACTCTATTGGAAAATACACACATGGAACATAGCTTACTGCAATTAATGATTTTGTATTGTTTTGCCTGCTGCTCTATTTATGTCTTTTCAAAAAAAGTAATTCACCACAAAATAATTTCTTATAGCCTTTTTTTGTTGTAGCAAATGAGATTATCGATGGTTAATCACCACTAATACTGGTTTGATAGCATGAACACTCAGAATACATTTGCTCTGCAATCCCTACTGTCTTTTAAATATGTATTTGTCACCTAATCACAATAGCAATTTTTGGGAAATAATTAAGTAAAATAAGCAAAAATTCTAAGTGAGGATTAACCCAATTAATAGAAGTGAAATATTTGCGCCTATTATGTGGTAAACATATGTACAGCTTGTTCTTTAATAAAGGCAATTATCTTCTAGGCGTTTGTGCCTCACAATGAGGCAAATGAAAGCGCCCATCTTGAGGTCGGCGTGTGTATTAAACGTCTGATGTATGACATGACTGACACACTATATAATATTTTTATATGTTGCTGGATGTGTGATTTAAGTGAAGAGTGTCAGCTGAAAATACATTTTCTCCGTGAACTGCATAAAAGGCGAGAAAGAAAACTAACCGAATGACAAAATTTGTTTTTGTATTCTTTTGAACGGTAGATCCTTTAGCAAACAATTTTAAATTTATGATATACTGTGATAGGAACATTAAAATGTAAAGTTTACATTTTTTTCAAAAACGTCCATTTTTTAGGCTATTTCAAATGTTTCATATCTGCTCATGTGTGAAAGTCTGTGCAAAATGTGGCTGGCATCGTTTAACCATTTGTGTAAGTTGTCATAACTGGTGTCTGGTTTATATATATATATATATATATATATATATATATATATATATATATATATATATATATATATATATATATACCGTCAAATCTATTACGTATATTATATATTTAAGTACAGATATAAATTGCTTAATTTGAAAAATATATTACATTTTCTTGTTTTTTTTAAAATCATCTTCAATTCTTTTTTGCCTTGAGATTTTTGGTCTGAGTATTTTTGTCAGAGATATTTGCTTCAATTCTGAAATCTTTTATCAGTGAAATAATTTGTCCTGAGACATTTTGTCCAGAGATATTTTGTCGTTGACATTTTCGTCTGAGATATTCTATCCTGCAATAATTGGACCTGTAATCATTGATATGTAGGCCTATATACGTGTCGAAACAAAGAGACGAACCTTTAACAAAGCAAACGGCTACCCCAACAACTCCTGCAACAACCACAACAGCGACAGGGACGACGTAGTACAGAAAGTTGTAGTCGTCTGTTGCAGAATCTAGCTTGGATGCTTTAAGATAAAAAGTTATGTTATAATACACATGAAAACGGTAAAATACAGGTAAATGTATTGTACACTTTAAATAATTAATGAAGGAATTGAAATAATAAATGCAATAAAAGGTAACAATGTTACGGTTTCAGATCCATTGTTAAAGAAAAATTTCACAAATCGCTATCTCTAGTACATATATAACAACAATTCCAAATGCATTTTTTTAAAAATAATTTATGATATTCTAACAAATAATGTGACTAACAAATATTAGTTATCTGTTTATGAACTTTCTTTGTCATTCCCTAATTCAAAATTAGTTCGTGTATGTTTGTAAAGTAAAATAAAAATAAAACGAAAAGTTTAAGATACTAATTTTCAATGCATTGGCATATTCTCGACATCTTGATTATGGTAATGCTTAACTGCATTGTAGGATTACAGATATATTAAAGCCCATTTTGTTTATAATGTAACTGATCCAACGGCCGTGAAATGTTTTCAAACACAAAGAAAGTGTAAAAAAAATATTTACCTCAATTAGTAAATATTAATTAGTAGTAGCATTAATTTCAAGAGACGAGGTTGTAGAGGGGTAGAGATTAATAACATTATTGTTCAATAATTTTATTACTAAAACCAATATCCTTACAAATTATCTAATTTTTTCGGTAAGCAAGATTTCGATTTACCTTGTTCAATCTTTATCGTTATGTTCCCAACCATTGTTTCATCATTGTTCGCTGTCACCATACATACATACATGTAGCCATCATACATGTCTTCTGTTTGAAACTTGAGTGTTGACGTATGACGGTACTGGATACAGGTTGTCTCAGAACTAACCCGCACAGGTTCAGCAAGTGATATATCGTTTTGTACAGGATATATCAAAAAATTGCTAAGATTTGCACTAGATTTGCCGTACTTCCATTTAAAGAATAGATCTTCAGGACCCTAGTATCAGGATTAATATTTTCGTAAAATATTTGTTTCAATGGCAATTAAAGAAAACAAATTTAGCTTAAAATTGTGTACACACACACACACACACACACACACATATATATATATATGTATATATATATATATATATACATATATATATATATATATATATATATATATATATATATATATATATATATATATATATATATATATATATATATATATATATATATATATATATATATATATATATTGAAATAGACTACTTACTGTAACATTACATGTCAATGTAACATTAGATCCAGCAGGATTGGACGACACAAAATGACCCAGTCCTACGTCATGTTGGGGAAATAGAGTCAAAGAGATGGGAACTAATCGCGCTGAAAAAAAGTATTTTATTTTATTTTTATTAATTCCTCTTCCAGATAACCTTTGACTGTACTGTATACAGATTATAGTGTTGTAATCGTGCAAACATTAAAAAATCGAGATTATTGTCAATCTGAACATTTTAAAATACCACGAGTAGAAGTTTTACAATTTGCTTTCTTTGTCTGGTTTTTCTGTGTGCGGCTGTGAAGACTTAAGAACTGTATCAGGCTGACTAAACGTAGATCTGTAAATGTTAGACCCTATTTATATTTATTATTTTAAGCTATTTTAAAAATATATGTGGTTAGAGGTAGGCAATCCTTATCAGTATGTATTTAGTAAGACCCTCGTCTCTATTTGTTTGACATATAGAAAATCGCGGAAACTTGATGAAATCTTTCTATATGATGGCATCTATTTGCCAAAATACTTCTTTCCCGTTGATTTAGTACACTCAAGCTTGTGCTTCTCCAACAACTTAATCTAATCTGGGATATGTTCGGATACTGGCTGAGTGCGCATGTTCAGGAATTATTTTAAAGTTATGAAGATGTTGGCGGCAATAACTTCGAATAGCAATTGAGTTTGATTAGATTTTAAAGTATCCTCTTAACATGTTGCGATGGCTACACCACAATAATTACGAATAGAAGGCGATTTGTTAAAACACTTAGCTTTTGGTTTTCTGCGGACTATTGAACATTCTAGATACTGAGATTTTAAGAACTATCATTAGGGCAAGTGAGGGTCGGTCGATAACCCAATATAATGAGATGAGCTAATAAATACAAACAAATTTTACAAACTTGCTCCATTATATAGATTTTTCTACAAGTTCATGTTGATTTTTTTTCTTTTGAATATACTAGTCAACTTATTATACTCAGATAACTGGGCTTCAGAGGGTTAACCATAAATAACTTCATGTTTTTCTCACGATTTTCATCTTTTTCCTCCCCCTCCCTACTGTCTAACATCTTTCCAAAAAATCACATCCTACATTTAAAAAGATGTCACACCTCAGCGTGTGTCTGACCACACAATCCCTTTAAATGCTGAGCTAACTGAAACAGATGTACTCTACTTCACCTGCCTCGTGTCCGATTAAGTCGCAAAAGGCAACTTTAACTCTTGAAATGAATTCACACCTCAGCGTACATGTTTTTATCTTTTAAAAACATCGATTACTTTCTATATTATTTCTTTAGTTAGAACATCATTTGAGTACTACATTATTATACTTGTTACATTTTTAAGCTAACGTGCAATATCTATGAGAGACAAATTAAAAACAACTATCAATAATAAGTCACTCAAACCCGTACCACCCACAGTGGGAACTATTACACTATCATCACGGCCAGTTGGGCACATACCACAGGATGAAAATTTATTACACTATATTTTACTTTCAACCAGCATAAGAAAGTTAAGTTACGTGAATATTATATTAGATTAAGTAATATCCTAGTTTCATATAATAATTAAGGCATGAAATAGTTTTGTAAAGAAACTCTTTATTGGCCTAGATCTAGAATCCAGAAAGAGATAGATATGGCCCTAAGTCTAGTTTATTCGTGGTTCTAGATCTACACATATTCCTTTTATTCTCGAATCAGATGATTCGAGAAAATTTTTGATTGGAGAAAATAAAAAGTAAAGATATATTTCAAATATTTAAGGACTATTAAACTAGCCATGGGTACCCGTTTCACGTGAATTATAGGCACATATATTTTGAATGTTATATTTGTAAAAAGTAATTTATAAAATAGTCATTGTCGTAACGCAATATGTTTTACTACACGTTCGTCTTGATCAGTAGATTTATAGATCTAAATCAAATTTAAATGCAATAGCTAATTTCTTCATATTATAAAATTGGAAGATTACGCCATTAGTGTTGCGTATATTCCTTAGTTTAAACATGTGACATGTTTATGCGTTCTTGTCATAATTATAAACACTTTTCCGGTTACATAACTAATAATGTATTCCTACATTCGAATGTGTGTTTTTGTTTTCTTTTTTTTTAATAAAATTTAGTTTATATATTTAATACATTCAACATATTATTTTCAACGAAGACCGTATCATTAAATTCTCCATGTATCGCTGACGATACTGATATCTTAGCCTCGGGAAATATTTTGAGAGAGAGATAAGTGAGTAGTCTATCGGGTCCCCTTTGAGTCGCATGGTGTTGGCTGTGGCGGAGGAAACATGTTATAGAGTGAAATACTCCAGGGGGTGGCGGTGGTGCAGGTGGTGGCGGAGAGTGAGGGTTAGACATGTTATATAGTAAAATACCCCACCACCAGGTGGTGGAGGGGGTGGGGGAGAGGGACAATGATATATAGTAAAATACGAAGGGGGAGGGTGACGGTTAAAATAAGGCCCCGCCATTTGTTGCTTCAAAATCTCATTACTGTCGATTTTTTCGCTTGTTTTTTAATTAGATTGTTTTTAATTAGTTTGTTTTTAATTAGTTTGTTTTTAATTAGTTTGTTTTTAATTAGTTTTGTGATAAAAATAGCAAACCGACGTATCGTTAAAGTCATAGCCGACAGAACATTAGAAAATTAGCTTTAGAACGCATTAAACTTTTGAATAGGAAACACAATCTTCGATGGAGGTCGCCATCATTGTTGTAAAAAGTAAATAAATTATGTGAAGTAACTATTCACTCTTAGTAGTCATTTTTCTACACTTTTATAATTAATGTGGTTAATTTACCAATGAATAAATCAATAAATGAAGTAACGTCTTTAAATATATATATATATATATATATATATATATATATATATATATATATATATATATATATATATATATATATATATATAAAATCACAAAATACGAACATAGGATACTCATTGCTGGCCTGTTCGGGATTTGAAAAACATCAATTAAAAATGATTTCAACATCATGTCATGTGTGTAAGTCAGGGGTCGGCAACCTACTGATACGCAAGA
Source organism: Physella acuta (assembly GCF_028476545.2). Lineage (NCBI taxonomy): Eukaryota > Metazoa > Mollusca > Gastropoda > Physidae > Physella > Physella acuta. The sequence goes on from NW_026731568.1 coordinate 446,756, forward strand.
GCCAAAAGTTACAATTTACAAACTTTCCAAGTTTTTAAAGAGCCACAACATATTTAGTTCAGTATTCGGTATTTGATTAGGATTAGGTTAATAGAGTTGATTTTTTATTTAAAATAAATAGCTTTAAATATCATATTAATATTTATTCAAACAAAAACATAGACATGTTGCGCCAGAATAGTAAAATTTAATAATCAAATAATATTATTCTCAATTTACTTTAGAAGCTGTTAATTTTTATTTTATTTTTTCTTTACGGATATCACCTGCTCAAGAGGTGTCTCCCATTAGCTACTCAGGCCTCAAAACGGCAAACGCCTCCTAACTGGCTTGGATATCGGTTTGAATTGCTTGCATCGTTCGCATCTATCCTTTGGTTCTCACCAGGCTTATCTTCTATCCCACTGAACACAGGGTAAAGTCGTACCACACCGTCCAGTAAAAATGAAATTATATAACTATAAATAATTGTGCAAGGAGGTGGAGAGCCGCATGTGGATGTCATAGGAGCCGCATGCAGTTCGCAAGCCGCAGGTTGCCGACCCCTTGTGTAAGTTCATTATTATGTTTTGTGAAAGTCAGTTTAAATTAATGTCTGATAGAAGCCCTCTTAACATCTAGTCGGTATAAATAATATAAAACATGAAAGCTTTGTATAAATAATAGTGTCTCGTGTTATGTTTATTTTTATGTGCTTTTTTTTATTTGAATTATTAATTTTTAAATATTATTGATTTAATACATTTCCTTTTTATACAATGTCATTCTTTAGTAATTGCTTATAAACAAATAATTAAGAGAAGTAATTGCTTTTTAATTTATTAAGTACATATCTATTAAAAGGAGCTTATGATCACCCCTATTTCACTATTTAAAAAAAAGGAAATAAGTCACGGAAGTGGTTTGAACAATTGCTTATCTTTGATAAGTGTAATTGTAGGAGAAAGACTCGGCTTTCACAGTGATTTAAAAACAAAGGGAAAAAGAATATACAAGAGCGTGGGGTGGTGTCTATAGAATAAAGATAATACAAAACAACCATCAAGTCAAAAATGAAAGAAAATTTACTTATTTTCACTATAATTTTTTTTATTATGAGCCCCCTAAATGGAGTGCCCCCCCCCCCCCCACCCGCATTGCGGGATCTGGCGGCACTGTAATTCCGCCCCTGCTGCAATGTAGTAATTAAAACAAAGGTATTTTAAATACCTTTATTTAATTAATACAATAAATGTACTGTTTACTAATTATTATTTTTAACAGTTTAGATACCATTCTTCAATGTCCTCTAATTTTACGTGTGTCGTTCTGTTTCCGCTATTGTTTCCGCTTATGTTTGCATTTGCATTTATTTTTGCGTTTAAGCTTGTGTTCCTTATTTGCATTTATTCTAGATCTAGATCTAGAAAGAGCTAGATCCAGATCTAGAACCTACTACTGGCTTAATTCGTTTTTCCGTAACTTTAGTTTTAGAATCTAGATAGATAAATCGCTTGTATTCTCGAATAACATGATCACTGAAGCTAAAAAGCAAAGATCTATATCAAATATCTAATGACTAAAATAGTTTAATTAAAAAAAACGCAATTATTTATCGTGTTTTTTTTATCTAACTGATTAATTTAGGTTTGGGCTGTCGGTAAATCTAGAATCTAGAGATTCTAGATCTAGCTAAAGTCTAGGCTAGATACATTTATTGTATAGATCTAGTCTAATTCGATGAACTTGCCAGCGTACTGAAAATTTATAATAAAAATAGCAAACAGACGTATCTTTAAAACTATAGACGACAGAAAATTCGGCCTTACAATGCGTGAAACTTTTGAATAAGGCAACATGATCTTCCATGGAAGCCGCCATATTATTGTAAAAAAAGTAAATGAATCGTGTGACATCACTATAAATAAAGTAATTGTTCTGAACTTTTATAATTAAAGTGGTGTTTCTACCAAAGAATATATATATACAAATTAATGTTCGTCTTTCAATAAATCTGTGATTAAAAGTTAGGTAACAAAGAACAATATTCACTACATAAATACGCATTTTACATATTTACACAAATGCAGGTTCTCTCATGTAACCAAACAGATAAAAAAAACAAATAATTATACAAACTTGTAAACAAACTTGAGTTTTTGTAGTATATATAAGATAGATAAATTATATCGCTGTAATTACCATTGCCGTTTTCGAAAAGAAAAGAAATAGGTTTTTTTATAGCTTACCTATGTACATCCTTCAAGCAAACCGTATATTAAATATATATTTAGTCATTTAAAAAACACACCAACAGGTTAATACAAACCTACTAGGTATTTAAGCATTTGTGCTACAAAAAGAAGTAAGACTCAACTTAAGTTTAATATTTTCATATTTTAAGACCATATTTACTACAAGATTTCTACAGATTTAATGACATCTTACTCAAACTTATGACGCTTTGATTCCGTGATAGTGAAAAACTATTATTGTATGTATAATATTTGTTCGCGGTACACAAATACAAGCCAGCATCTGAACATTTAGCTTCTTCTACCAGGATTTTTATTTTCATCGTATTCCAGTTTGATGTGTCATTTAGACCTCTAAAGAATGCAAAACTCCAGTTCTTTTTTTCTGGCAAAAACTAAAAGTAATAGAAAAACAAAAAACAAAATTAGTGACTTGTCTATACTACTTACCGTGAAAAAAACAACATTTTTATACGACTCAATAGAGTTGCTTTATAAAAATCAGAATCTCCCTTAATTTAATTTTAACTTCTAGTAATGCTTGTGTGTATTTTAAAATCAAGCAAATTTAAATATACTATTACGAGTGCTTTACACATCTAAGGTTTACAATAAAATATTCAAATCAATAGTAAAAATTCCTGTATCATTTGGTTACCTTTACTAATATTTAGGAAGATATCCACGCTTTTCTTTAAAGTTATCTAAATAGTAGTGTATAATTTATTTTTTTACTTTTTAGTGCAGTATTACATAAAAGCTGTTATTAAAACATTTTTTACAACAACAAAAAAATTCAGTACTTTAAATGTTTTATATTTACAATAGAATTGCATGACTAAAAACGATTGCGCACCAAATGAACGTGATGATGCGTGTATAATAAGTCTACTAATTTGGACAAAATTTTAATTAATTCATGAAAAATTATTTAGTTACCCAATAAAGTCAAATTTAAAGTCATGTTGTATTGTCTTCATGTTTTGACCCAAGTGTCAACTATGAACCGTATCTGTCAATTAGAAGTGCCAGTAGTTTCGCTCGGGCGTTTCGATCTAGACTGACGATTGACGACAGAGGCAGTGAGTTAAAAAAAAGCTTGTAAAAAGGGCGCTAGAGTTGCTAACTAAATTGAATCAGGTGAGTTCGTTGGCGCCCCGTAAGGTTCCATTTTGGCGCTATCACGTGAGCACTATGGAGCCTACGTTCGTTATAAACAGTGCGATAGCCAATGGATACAATGGGGCGATATAGCCGTTCACTAAACGGAATGTGGCGTATTCGCCGCTGCCACGGCTGGGTGCAATTATACACCCAGGGCTATCTCTTGAACCCTTTGAGCGCTTGTGAATTCGTAGGTCAATATCTTTGGATGCCAGAAAACGCGTGTGATATATAGGAAACATTGGTAAATATGGGTAAAGCGGTCAAGGCTGACCAGTCGTATTTAAAGAGTGCGATAGAATATGGATAAGATGTAGTATTATAGCCAAATTTGAATCAAATGCCGATCGACTACAAAGTCCTTGAAAAGGAGGTCACTATTTATCTCCACTTACCAGCGCCTTATGAGTTATATTTAAAAAAAAAAAAAAACGTACTCGCGTACAAAACGCACCATAACTTCTGAGAACGACCAGCGGGGTAACAGCAAATAATGTAAAAAACAGTAGGTAATTTTAAAAAAATATCATATATATATATACGAGCCGACCCGCAGCGTATCATACGCCGCTATTTAGTTGTTTTATTTTCTACTTTTCAGTAATTCATAATTTGTGAATTCGACAGTACCAATGCTGCCACTTAAAAATATTTGCTTTAAAACACTAAAACTCTCCTCCCCCCCCCCACCCGTAAAAGTAGCCTTCTCTTAGTTTAGAATAGTTTCAAAATAAATTATCTGCCCCTAATAGCCGTCACTAAACCCGATTGTAAAATGTAAACATTTAGAGTGAACTACAGCTCATCAGACCATGCGGGGGTGGGGGAGGTTGATTTATGCCTAGTGAGGAAGAGAGGGGATTGCAAGGCGCGTTTGCAGCTTGTTTTAAAACGGCTCGAAGAAGAGAATTATATATATAGATATATATATATATGTATGTATATATATATATATATATATATATATATATATATATATATATATATATATATATATATATATATATATATATATATGTGTGTGTGTGTGTGTGTGTGTGTGTGTGGGTGTGAGTGTACATTAATCAGTCATCAAAATAATGAGGTAGAACACACTTGGGTGACCGCCCATGCGTCATCGATGTAGAGGGGCGCTCACGGATTACACTACCGCTGAGGTGCCATAATGCTCGCAGGGGAACCCTTGGCGCTTCGGGTCGTACAATCTCCGGGGCGCCAGCGCCTGTTATAGTTTTAACGCTGAATAGAGTAGTATACCTTACCCGCTATGCAGGACGCACGATTAACTGATGCCAAGTGCTAACATAGCTGCTATGGAACTCTGGGCGCCAAATTGTGTATGGACGAAAATTGCACACTCCATGTTAACAGAAACCTTTTTGGGAGTATTCTCAGCAACTCCTTAAAATTTTATAGCACTCAGATGAAAGGTATCGAACCGCACATGACTTCCGTAGCGTTACCCTTGCGAAATTAAGAAAAGATTGTTTTACAGCAATCTCCCCTGAGTGTTCCAATCAACTCCCCAAAGTTTTATGGCGATCAGATGAGCGTTGTCAAACCACATTCGACTTTTACGTTTTATATACAGTATATAGAGAAACATTGCACCCTACCGTGACGCCGCCCCTTGCAAAATTAAAAAAAAAGATTTTTTGCCCAACCTTCCCCTGCAGTGGTCTAATCAACTCACCAAAGTTTCATGGCGATTGGATGAATGGTGTCAAACTGCAATCGACGTTCATTTTTATATACCGTACCAAGAGAAAAAACAAAAACAAATCGCGCCCTGCCGTGGCGCCACCCCTTCGAATTTGAAAATAATTTTTACGCAGAAACCTCTCCAGTTTTATGCTCAACACCTTCCCAAAGTTTCATGCCGATCGTGTGAACAGCGTCACTGCAATTCTCTTTTATTAATTTTATATATCGCATGTAGAGAAATATCGCAACCTCCCGAGACGCCACCCTTGCGAAATTATAAAAGATTTTTTTACGAAAATCTCACCTGGAGTGTTTTAATGAACTCACCAAAGTTTAATAGCGCTCGGATGAACGGTGTGAAACCACAATCGATTTTTATTTTTTTATACCGTATATAGAGAAAAAAGAAATCGCGCCCTGCCGGGGCGCCGACCCTATGAATTTGATTTTTTTTTTCGCAGAAGCTTCCCCAGAAATATTCTCAACAACCTCCCAAAGTTTCACGGCGATGTGATTAGAGGTGTATTTATGTATAAAAGACAGACAGACAAACAAACAAACAGACACACACATACATTGCTTTTTATAAATATACTAGCGTACCGGTCCCCGCGCGTTGCCGCGGGAACAGTAGAAAGTCCGACGAAATATATAAGAAGGGTTTCATCCATGCGTTACTAATCCTATATTCTTAGACGCGTGACCTTGTTTTCTAAAAGTGAGTTATTTAAATATAAACAATGCCTGCGCTTGGATCATAAATATAGGGACACAGGTTTACCTACACTACCGCATGTAAATGTTAATCGCTCACCGAAATAATGAGGTAGAACACACTTCGGTTACCGCCAATGTGTCAGGGATTTGAAGGGGCGCTCTCGGGCGCCCCCGATTACACTACCGAAGAGGCGCCGTAGTGTTCGCAAGGGAACCCGGGGCGCCGGCGATTGCGCCTTTTGAAGTTTTAAAGCTGAATATAGTAGTATCCCTTACACTCTATGCAGGACGAACGATTAATGGTTGCCAAGTGCTCTGAAAATCTGGGCGTCAAATAGTGTGTTGACGAAAATCGCACCCTCTGTCATAGAGTAGATATATAGCATTAGACTATACTAGTAGAGGTTGCTAAGGACGGTGCGAACTTGACGGTAGACGATTTGGCTCGAGAGTATTGTGCGCGTGTTCAATAAAATATTTGAGGCGCGAGTGTGACGTGAGCATGACGCGACAATGTACCGATGACGTAAGACGCAGCAGTGAAGTTAGTTGGGGGTTAGATATAGTAGAAGACGGACGTATTCTTTGATATTGTGCAAATGATCAATAAGTGTGTGTTAATAAAGTTCATGTTATTTCGTAAACGAAGTTGTTGGCATTGTCAATTAGTGTCTGCGGAACATAAGAGTGATTCCCGTCCTCCTCAAAAGTATAATAGTTGCCGTATGAATAGTAGTAGATTTGAATATAGAGAATAGTTATATATAAAAAAACCATCACACCCTCCTCATATCAAATGTTTATTAGTAACAGAAACCTTCCCGCAACTATTCTGATCAACTCTTTAAAGTCTTAGAGAACTCGGTTGATAGGTGTCGAACAGCATCTGACTTTCATTTGTTTTTAATATACCGTATGTAGAGCAGCATCGCACCCTCTCGGGTAGCCACCCTTGCGAAATTTAAAAAAAAAAATGTTTTACAGAAACCTACCCTGGAGTGTTCTAATCAGCTTCTCTAAGTTTCATACATCAAAATGAATGATGCAACTTGTTAGCGTTACTAGTGGTGTATTATTAGATGCTCGATCTCAATTTCTGATTGGATCTTCTAAAGGATAGATACTAATTGCATCATTCGTAAAGTGACGAAACTCTTTCGATGGTTCCTCGACTTACAAAAAGTTATTTTTTTTAACATTCACAAGATGACGAAACTGTACAGAATGATTTCCTCGCCTAACAAAGTTATTTTTAGAAGTGTGACTTTACTTTTAGATTTGAGTTCTCCATATAAACTGTGCGTGTGTATAGTGAAAAATCGCACCCTCTCGTGGCGCCGCCCTTTCGAAATTTAAAAAAATATTTAATAATGCGTATTAACATTCTAAACCAATGTGGAAGTCAAACGCATTGTCAAAAATTTCAAGCAGCATCTACGGCTAAATATGAAGTCTCTATTACTGTATGGCTCGGAGTTAAGCTACAGACAGTGGAGATTGAAAAGGTGGTGGTTAGGACACAATATGAGAAAGACAAAAAATAACATCACTATGTAGGTGCTTGTACCAAGAGGCGGAGTCTTCTTGAAGAACTGACGCCAACAGGGATGTCTTGGGAGATGACAAAATTAATAGCCGGGGATAGGAAAAAATGGAAAGAAATGGTGGAGGCCCTATGTTCCATAAGGAGCAAAGAGGACTAAGTCAAAGTCAAAGTAGGTGCTTGTAGGAAGTCCACTGGGAAAGAGGAAGAGAAAAAGACCAAACAAGTCATGAAGGAAATAGTTTGAAATAGAGAAGGGGGAGGCTGAATTACTAGGGTTCTATCTTCATAAAAATCAAGTGAGTTGACAAAGTGTTGCCTACCCCTATGCTCCTTAGGAAGACGAAACAAATAAAAAGTAGAAAATCAAACGATTGTGGAACAGTGGGTTTCATCGAACCCAAGAGGTTTGGTAAGCCAGTCTCCCGGCTTTAGCCGACGTCCAAACACACACTCGACTCTTGAAAAACCGCCTAAACACTGAAACGCGACTAATACTTACATTTGTCACCCGGGCTCTCGATGGTTTGAATGAACATGTATCTTTCACCTAACCACCCCCCTCCTCCATACACCACGCTCCCAACCCCACCTCTATACGGTGTCCAAGCGTCCCTTTTCACGCGTCTTTTCTTTTGGATATCGTGGCATTTAGACAAGGCGTGTTTTCACTATCGAGCTAAGTCCCAAAATGTGTTACTGTTTCTCTTTTCTGTCTAATCTGTGACCACAATGTTGTGTGCTGACGAAGACCTTGGATCGAAACGTCCATAGTATTTGTAACTGTCTTAAACTTGTGAGGTAACTATCTGTTTTATCACTCCCGGTTTATTTATTATACTAGGTATAAAAAGTATCTTATTTAGATTACTTGTTTGTATTATTCCTGCTAGTTAGGATAAGTATTTATCATTATAATACTTGTTGGTAATATTGTGTACTGGCTGTAATCTATTTTATGACACCCGTATATTTATGATAGCCTACACGTGGTAGTATCTTCAGAGATGTAATCTATTGTTGTTACATTTGTTTTAGCGCTATTAGCCGTATATGTTCATGACTAGCCGTATACGTAATTACAATAAAGCCAGGATCTAACAACAAAAGCGTCATTTTGTTGTGTGTTATATCTCAAGGCCAGCCCTTATACACTACACCTTAATCAGTAATATCTATATATATAATTCTCTTCTGGAATCAGTTAGAAAACAAGCTGCAAGCGCGCCTTTGCAGTCCCCTCTCTTCCTCTCTATCACTATCACTACCACCCCCACCCCACCCCCACATGATCTGGTGAGCGGTGTTCACTATGTTTACATTTTACAATCATAGGGACGGGTTTGGTGACGGCTATTAGGGGCAGATAATTTAGTTTGAAACTATTTTAAACTTAGAGGAGGTAACTAAGAGGAGGCTGCTTTCACGTGGGGGGGGGGGGGGGGGTAGTGTTTTTAAGCAAATATTTTCAATGGCATCATTGGTACTGTCGAATTCACAAATTATAAATGACTGAAAAGTAGAAAAAAAAAACAACTAAATAGCGGCGTATGATACGCAGCGGGTCGGCTCGTCATCCATACTGAGCCTGTGTTACATTAGATTAAACAATATTAAAATATTTGCAGATATTCTTAATTTCTTAAATATTAAAAGGTAGAGCAACAACCTTTCGAATGCAAGTTGAATAAAATAACTAATTAACACTTATGTATGTGTCACCGGTTCGATAACCATATATAATTAGTACTTATTTATACGTGCATTTTAAAATTAAATATCCTCTTACGTTCGTTTATAATTCTTACCGAAACATCGTAAGGCAGTGAATGGATTTGGTTACTAGCAAACGTTACTGGATCTCCTGTCCCGTTTGACCAATCAATCGACAACGAATCAATAGAGGAAACAGTTGTTGGTACACCAGCTCGTGATGCATCACATATCACAGTAAATTTTTTTCCTTCCTGGATCACAGTTGGATTAACAATAGCTGAAACAGTTTTAAAAAACTAGTGTTTGATAATAGGGTCTATGTAATCGAACTATTGCTTAAACGCAATTTGACATTGTGCTGTACATTGTGCTGTAACAAATTGTGTCCTCAGTGCATTGGACCGCATCACTTATTTTCTACAATCTTAAAGGAAATATTATCTATATACTAGACTAACTGTTATCTAGTTAGATAACTGTGGGTTTCGGGGGTCATCCATAAATGACATCACGTCTGTCAATTATCATCACAAAATAACCAGACCCCACATTCAAAAAGAGTTTTTTATCTTTTAAAAACACCGATTTCGGCTGAGCATGGGTCTGACCACACACTTTATATACTGACGTCACAAGTTACCAACTCAACTCTACTTCACCTGCCCAGTTTCCCGCCAAGTCTCAGACAAAATGTTTTTATCGTTTAAAAAAACTATTCTGGCCGAGCATGTCTCTGACCACACAATCCCTTCATATGCTGAGGACGAAATTAGCCTGTATCCCGCCAAGTCCCGATAGGCAACTTTATCATTCACATCTAAAAAAACATTAATTATTTTTTTTAACTTTGACATGATGTGTCTAGAACCCGTGCAACCCGCATGGAAACCTAATACACTATCAACTTAGCTGTCTAGACTCGTGACGTCGTTGGTATTTTTTTTTTGTATTTTATATTAATAGTTTGAGCTTGCTTAAGAAACATGATTTACGCGAACAGGCCCTAGATCTAGTGTCTTTCAAATTGAATTTTGTTCTTAAATTAGCCATTCCATAGCTAAACAAACAAAGATTTAAATATAATAATATTAAATATTTAAGGACTAAAATAGTTTAATAAAGAGGCTCAAAAATGTATTCTGATTTTAAAATGGTTTTTATTTTTAACTAATTAAATTTGGTTTCACCTAGATTCTAGGTCTAGATCTATAAATAATTTCCTTTGACAGCTGATCTTTAGATACTTTGTATTGTATACTTAAATGAAAAGAACTGTTGAAAAATGATATTAGCGTTGGAATGTAATAGAAATAGCAAACGGACGTATCGTTAAAGCTATAGCCGACAGAAAATTAGCTATATAATGCGTTGTATTTTTGAATGGGAAACAAAATCTTCGATGGAAGCCACCATTATTGTTGTAAAATGTAAATAACTCATGTAACGTCACTATTCACTTTAAGTAAAGTCATTTTTCTGAACTTTTATAATTAATGTGGTTAATCTACCAAAGAATAAATCTATACATTAAAAAACGTCTTTAAATAAATGTGTGATTAACAGTCTGTCTAAAAACAAAAATTGTGCAGATTCTCTGCTATAACCTTGCGGACAAAAAAAAAATCAAATAAAAATTAATATTCAAACATGTAGACAAACTTGAGTTTTAGTAGTATATAGATATATATAAATCTGTTTCCCAACCATGCAGGACACCTAGTACGCACGCCTACTCTCTGATCCTCCTCCCGCCTCCTCCCTCTTTCTCCAGGCATGCGCAACAGTGTGTACCCACCCACCGCATTCCGACAACAGTGTCTTTCAGGAAGTCTTCACCTGTCACTAAATATCGGCGTATGCTACGCCGCGGGTCAGCTCGAATTGAATATTTTAGATAGTTCTAATGATTCTTTATACACAATAAAAAAATAAAAATTCCCATTCCTCTTTGACACAACAAGTGCTAAATATAGGTTGTTATTTGTATTTATTAGGAGAATTATTGTAATAAGAATATTGTATTATGTTTTATAATCAGTGTCTGTAACACAACCTTAAAAAAAATTAGCATACTAAAAAATTTAAAGTTATAGTACTTACCCTTTGTCGTATATATCGTCATGTTTCCAACAGTTAACTCTTTGTTGTTCGTTGTCACAACACACACATACATATAGCCGTCATATCGATATTCTGTTTGAAACGTGATTTCCGACCTATACATGTACAACATACATGAAGGATCAGTTTCACCAAACATCAAAGCATCAGTGCCATTCAATGGTGTAAAATGTCTAATATCGTAATCAGCGTTGCCGAATTTCCAATTGATACTCAATTCTTTAGGACCCTGTTATTCAATGAACAGATAATAAAAGAATAAAGACAAAAAGGATCAATAAATTGATGGATGGATGGATGGATGGATGGATGGATGGATGGATGGATGGATGGATGGATGGATGGATGGATGGATGGATGGATGGATGGATGGATGGATGGATGGATGGATGGATGGATGGATGGATGGATGGATGGATGGATGGATGGATGGATGGATGGATGGATGGATGGATGGATGGATGGATGGATGGATGGATGGATGGATGGATGGATGGATGGATGGATGGATGGATGGATGGATGGATGGATGGATGGATGGATGGATGGATGGATGGATGGATGGATGGATGGATGGATGGATGGATGGATGGATGGATGGATGGATGGATGGATGGATGGATGGATGGATGGATGGATGGATGGATGGATGGATGGATGGATGGATGGATGGATGGATGGATGGATGGATGGATGGATGGATGGATGGATGGATGGATGGATGGATGGATGGATGGATGGATGGATGGATGGATGGATGGATGGATGGATGGATGGATGGATGGATGGATGGATGGATGGATGGATGGATGGATGGATGGATGGATGGATGGATGGATGGATGGATGGATGGATGGATGGATGGATGGATGGATGGATGGATGGATGGATGGATGGATGGATGGATGGATGGATGGATGGATGGATGGATGGATGGATGGATGGATGGATGGATGGATGGATGGATGGATGGGTGGATGGGTGGATGGGTGGATGGGTGGATGGATGGATGGATGGATGGATGGTTTTAAGCATGTATTTAGCTAATTAGTAAATACAATTTTATCATAGCGAGTGTCACAGTAATTGCGGCAACGCTCCACTTGTTTAACAGATATTTACGTTAGATTCTGAACCACCACAGCTCAGCAATATACTACACCAATTCATAGAGATTGAAATAATTTTTGGGCGCAAAATATTTTATACTTTGCCCCACCTATAATATGACGTCACAATCATAGGGGGGAGGGGGGTGCGTAATTTTATGACGGTGTGTGATGAGGGGGAGGGGGGGTTCAGATGGTGCGACGTCACACTTTTACATTATAAAAAGAAATGTTAGAATACGAATTTTAGACGTTATTTTACGTTTTAGAAAAAAGTTTTAATAAATTGTAATAACAATTGATTAAATAACTCTATTTTAACAGTATTCTGACAAGATTTCGGAAAAATATAGCTGTTTAAAAAAATTCCAACTGCAATTTTGAGGGGGGGGGGGGGTTGTAGCCTGTGGTGTGACGTCATTTTACGGGGAGGTTCTGTCTTTTTGTGACGACGTCTGACTGAGGGGAGGGGGGGGGGGGTAAAAATCGTCAAAAAAATCGTCATTTTTGGATGACCCCTTAGGCTTAACTGGAAATTATTACATTTATTACTAATGTAGATGTTTTTCGCGTGTGTAGATTTACATTTATTAGTTACTAATGATTAACACTTGTAATAACAGTGTTACCTTCTTTGGTTGTGAATTAGGTTAGTTAAACTATAAAAAAACACTTGCTGAAGTGCTGTATCTATTGTTTGGTAGTTTCAAAAACGATTCATAAATATATTCGCTAATTATGATGCTGTGGGTTGAGGCGTAGGAAATGGATGGGGAGGGGGGGAGCTGTGAAATGAGCTCAGAATAGAAAACAAAACGCCGAAATACTTAACATCGGTCATTACTTTTTCCTTCATAGTAGTAAAGTTGGAAGTGATTTCCTACAACACAATTCAGTATTAAGTGTCAATATTTTATCGCCATAAAGGCCGTTGAAACTAATTTTTGCCTTTTTGCGTTTCATGATTTTTTCTCCTATATGGTATGCATTCGTGGGTTTTCGATTCAGCAACCCTGAGCTTTACCGGCCCTACCATGCTAACCCTACGTAATCACCATTAATGCCGATTATGGGATGTTGACCACTACATTTCTCACCGAAACGTTCTATGGACATAGGTTAAAGTGTACACGTTTACTGTCACATTTGGAGTCTAAGCGTAAACAGGTAAGCGTACATAAAATCGATATTACTGGTTAAATATAATGTTTAAATTCTAGTAAAATACAGCAAAGTAGTTCAAACAATATGGTAAACAAAAATTTTACAATTTAATTTTCCCGCTTTTGTTTGATTGTAGGAAAAAAGTCGCCACATTGTTGTTTTGTTTTTTTTTAAAGAAGAAAAAATTATAACATCTTCAAAATTAATACGATTGACAACAGTATTTGGGCTCAGTAATTTGTTTGCCAGACCATTTCCCACCTTTTCGAGGTACGGGCGAACTATTATTACACCACTGGGAAAAATTGGCAGGGATTACTATTCGGTTTATTGCGAAAGTCTTATGAAAGTTTGCCTATCTTTTACACTACTCAGGTCATTTAATCGCTTTTTTTTTATACTTTCTCATATATGGAGTATAGAGGAAGTATTGTATACGTGTAAATCTCGACGTTTTAGACCTCCCTTTGTTGGAAGAAAGATATTGAAATCTTGTCTGTGTCTTTGTGTTTGTCTGTGTGTCTATGTGTCTGTGACCACAATAACTTAAGCACCTTTACAACTAGGTCGACGAAATTTCAGCTTTATATTCTTTTTATCAAATTTACACAGTTATAACAACAATCCAGTACAAATTATTGCGATTTATGTTTTCACCCAATTTTTTCTACTTTTGCATTTTCAAAAGCCTATATCTTGAGTACTATTTCTGATAGAAGATTTTTTACATATAAGTAATAGATCTAATTGTCTGTTTACCAGCAAATTTTGAGTATTTTTCTTCGACTGGAAGTAGTACTTTCCCCTATTTCCGATTTTACATAAAGCGCATGTGAATTTATTTTTAATGTGATTACTCTGTCATTGTAAATAAAAACTAATGTTCCGCACTATTATACACAGAATATTTGCTGTCCATTTGATTCAGAGGCGTAATGACCCCTCCCGGCAACCGCAGCGAAATTTCAATTTTAAAAAAAAGGCTATATCCCGACTGCTCTAGAGTTGTCATTGCCATTAGTATTATCTAAGAATATTCGAGAACGTTTAGGCGACATCATTCTCGCTTTGTTTTGTATGTTTTACTCAAGAAAAAGGAATACTGACTGTAAAAAAAGAAATGTTTTTTTTAGCGCAATTTCCATTCTGGAGAATTGCGTTTATTAACCCGTCATTTCTGGATGTATGAATGTATGAATGAATGGATGGATGGATGGATGGATGAATGTATGTCCGCAGCTTTAAGTCGTATCTCCTCCTCAACGAAGCAATATCGATGACTGGTTCCAAAAGCAATTATGTTAAGCAAGTTGCGAGGATGAACATAGGCTAAAAAAATTCCGGGTTTCTTTCATGGATTTCCCGGAAAAGCCAAAACAACTCGAAAAAAATGCAGTTTTTTCTCATATCTCGGCAACCAGACCACTTAGCGACTTGAAAAATTTACCAATCGATTTCTGCTATAATTTAGAACAATATTGCCGAAGAAAGTTTTCAAAAATATCCTTTCGTTTGGTCACAAACAGTTTTTTTTAATTAATTAAAATTTGGACCGAATTAGTAGGCATTTTTTCCAACCACATCACACGCGTCATCACGTTCAATAGCTGCGCCATCACGTTCAATGGCTCCGTCATCACGTTCAGTAGCTAGGCGCGCATTGCTTATTAGTCATGTAACTCTATTGTAAATAAAATATGTAAAATACTGGGAAAAAAATTAATAAAAAAACGTTTTAATAACTAACCAATGGTTTTACTAACCCTGCTCTTGATTTACGCTACGACAGAGCTATTTTTAGATAACATAAGGAAATTGCGCTAAAATTGTCACTAGACTTTTTAATTAACTTGTTTTACAAAAACAAAAAAAAAAACATGGCAAAAAAATGCATAAAAAATAAGGTTTGATTTTTTTAAATAATTTTAATATAAACTCTGTGGGTTCCCTAAACGGCCGGCGCCTCCCTTCCTTCCTGTATGGTGGTTCCTTTTATATTTAAAATTAAATGATGAAGTAAAAATAGAAAATATGAGGTTAGTGCAGATTATAAAAATACTCACCCATACTGTACATTTTAGTGTAACATAAGATCCTACAGGATTGAATGACTCATATATACCGTATCCCTCCTGGTTCTGCGGATTTAAACTCATGTACGCCAAGCCTATTTTATTTGCTTAAAAAATAAAGAACCTATAAATTAAATATGCATCATTTACTGTACTTTAAATTGTAACTAAACTCGTTTTTTTTTCTAATTAACAAAAGTATCAACGAATTTGGACATAGTTTTATACTTTAATTTTAATTAAAATACTAAACAAATTTCTTTGGACGGTTGCAATGAGAAACTTTAAATATCAAATATTCTATAATTAACAATCATGATCAACCTCAGCCCATTATGTTTTCAATCTAAACAAAAATATTGGAGAAACCATGTATTGAAATCTTGTAAAATATATATAATCTTTAAGATCTTACTGCGTATGGAAAGATATTGTTGCTGATATTTTGACGTTTCGATATTATTATTTAGATCCATGTATGTAGCATTACAAGAATAATAGCCAAAATCTGTACATGCAGCATCGTAGACCATGATTTCTATTTTCATTGTGTTCCTGTTGTTTGGTATATCTGATGTTCCTTGTTGGCTTCCAGAGAAATTAAAAGTCCAGTTCCTTGGAGGAGATGTATCTGGCGGATACTGTAGAAATATGTTTACACAAACTATAATGTGGCAACTTTTAGGAAGAGCGCAAAATGTTTTAAGAAGCCATTTTGTAACATACTGGTTTTTTTTTCATAAACGTACATCGCTAAATTTCTTAAGAGATCCGGCCAATACATAAATCACTGTTAGCTATAGGAAAGAGTGACTAATGTTGGAAAGATACTGATCAAAAGTTGACTTTTACCTGGGATATGAAAGACAAACACACACACACACACACACATTATGTGCATATACACACTTAGTTCAATTTTGGTAATAACTGTCGGTATTTTGTTTATCTGTGGTTCAGATTTTCTGCCATAATGAGGAGGGAAAAGAGGATAATTTATATCCTCTAAGGAAAAATAAATTAATGTCGAAAACATTTTTTTACTTTAAAGCAATCAATTTTGTAAACCAGACACAAAATGCAATGATTAATGTGTAATTACCAAAAAAAAAGACAAAATATTACCAAATAATACGTATTACCCGCACCTGGGTCTAAATGGGTCTACGACAAATTCCCGAAAGACACTTGCCCGAATGCCGTTTGCCCGAAGGCCGATTTCCCGAATGGACACTTGCCCGAATTTGACAAATGCACGAATGGACATTTGCCCGAATGCGACAAATGCCCGAATATATGCCACTTGCCCGAATGCGACAAATGTCCTAATGCCTCTTGCCCGAAGGTCGTTTGCCCGAAAAATGTTCGGGCAAGTGTCTTTCGGGAAAACGTCCGGCTCCCGGTCTAAATAATGCCACTGGCGAATCAATAGAGTACTGAAGGGTATAAAATAAACTGTTACGCGCTATTGATTTGTACACAGCTGTTGGTCATTGTATAACATTGATGGCTGCAAAATCTCAGACAAAATATCCAACAATATTCTTATATCTTTTGTCTGTGAGATCATAAGTCCTTCACATCAGCTGTCCTGAGATCAAATGTCGTGAGATCATTTGTCCCTGAGAAATTTAGTCTAGGATATTTTGTCTGAGATCATTTGTCTCGTTACCCTGCCGACATAGTGGTCGAGTTAAATGTGACCTCCGCACGTTCAAATGTCAAATTAAAGACATATGGCGCTCTCTTTACAAGCTTTTATTTAACTTACGCCGGAGCGAAATTTTGAACACTTCTAACTGACAGATACGACTCGTAATTGGTACATGTGTCAAGACATGAAGACAATGCATCGTGACATTCTATTTTACTTGATTGGTCGCCTGATTATTTTTTTATAAATTAATTAAAAATTTGACCAAATTAGTAGGTAGTTCTATCAACACGCGTCATCGCGGCAAAAGCGCGTAATCACCTTCAATAGCTGCGCAATATAACTCTATTGTAAATAAAAACTTGTAAAGTACAAAAACAATTTCATAAAAACGAAAAACATTTTAATTACAAGCATTGATTAGTCACGTAACTCTATTGTAAATAAAAACATGTAAACTACTAAAAAAAAATTTTTCATAAAAAACGTTTTAATAAAAAGCTTTTATGTAATGAATAATGCACTAAAAAGTACAAAATGAATTATTTACTACTATTTGAAATCACTATAAAGATCAGTAAAGGTATCCAATAGATACTAAAGTGGCCTTCGCTTTTCTTTATAGTGATTTAAACAGTAGTGTATAATTTATTTTCTACTTTTTAGTGCATTATTAATTACATAAAAGCTTGTTATTAAAACGGTTTTTTTTTTTAAATTTTTCTGTCTAGAGACAGAAAAGCCAGGATATGTCAGGTAAATAAATATAGATATAAATGCTGTCTTTATTTTTTGTAAAACCGAAAGAGTTAACAAATCTGAAAGGGGTCGGCGTAGTCGAATCTTACCATTATGTCTATCTTTGCTTAAAGTATTTTATAAAATATTTATCCCACACATAACCACTATACTAATAATGGACAATTCTAAATTTAACACAGTTTTTAATTAAACACTAACTGTATCGATTTAACATTAATACTGTAACAAACTTAATACTTCTGTTGTGCGATCGGATATTTAATGTGTTCATGCGGCTTTTGCTTCATCTTTAAAACAGCTAAATTCATAACAGTCCTGCTGTTACTAATTTTTACTTCAAAAATTAAAAAAACCAAATAATAATTATTTACTATATAGTTTTTTACATTTTCAAAGACTTGAATATCAAGTATATATATATATATATATATATATATATATATATATATATATATATATAAGCGGGCTGGTAGTGTGTCAGTCCTCCCTTCCTTCCGTCATCGCTATAGAATTTGGAACCATAAAGGTAAACAGCACCATGGAGTAGGGTTTGTTTATATAATGACATAAAGTGATGTTATAGATGCCACTGTTTTAACTCTTTTGCATAACGTAAAGAAAATATTAAATACACGCACATTCCTAAAACATATTAATAGGAACAATGTCAAATATCATTTTCGTTTATATTTCTAGAAAAAGTGGTTCATAATTAAAATTTTAAAATGTTTAGATTATTTATATTATTTTCTAATTAGTCTAAGCTCTCTCAACACAATTTTTTGTTTTTGTTTTTTGGTGTTATTAAAACAGATGGTGAAATTAGAATTATAGAGAATGCTGGAAAGGCTCTCTTTGGTGCTGATTCTAATTACATTGCCAATGTGTTTTCTTAGAACCATAAAAGTAAACATCACTTGACGTACATTTATTTGCATCGCATTGTTTTATTGTAAGTTATGGAGTATGATCTATTTGTTTGATTTTTTTTTGGGTGAATTTTTAATGCTGGAAAGGCTCTCTTTGGGCGCGCACGCCTAATAATATTAGCCAAAATGCAGGGATCATAAAGTAATATCCATATCCACACGAAGCACGGGTTTAAACTAGGTTGGGGGAGGAGAGAAGTCCGGTCGAACGTTTTTGAGAGCGTTGGCTCTTAATTTTTATTTTTATTTATGTGAATATCAAAGTGTATAACATTTAAACACTTGAAAAAATTATGTTTAAATTCTGTAAAAATAAAGTTCTAGGACCAGACGGACCATACACTGAATCTTAAATAGTTTATAATAAATAATTTATTACTATGACGTCGACAAGGGCATAGAGTCTGACCGAAAGATTTGCCATTTGTCTAATTTACTGAGGTGCATGCAAAAAATTAGCCAGAAGTACGGAGCTTAAGTACCGTAAAATCTTTTTGAAAATTATCCTGTTTTCACATAAATTACAGTGACAGGTCAGCTTTGATCTCTTTAACGAAATCTCACAGATATTACACGTTCCTTTCGAATATATGGGGCGATATAGTCAAGCAAAAACTGTTTATAAAAACTGGTATAAGCCGCCGGTCAGTCGCGGTCAGTCATTTTTTAGTCATCGATGAAAGCCTGGAGCCGGACCGCTATTTTCCTCCGTGTCCAAAGTGCCAGATGCGGAAGCCTGTATAATTTGAAGCGACTGCGGCGCCGACAAATGCCCAAACTGACATCCGACCACTTTTCTTTAAATACATAAATTTCGGAAGTTGTTTTTCTAACTATGCCAGATCCTGTCTTTATTATGACTACAAATTAGCCATCTTTGAATGCCTTTACTTCGTTGAAAACAAGATGCACGTATCATCTTCAGTATAACGCACTTCAAAAGACAGCCTTAAAATTATATTGAGTAGTAAAAATACACAAAATTTGACTAACCGCGTCTCTTTAAAGTTGGATTTAACTATTTTTGTCAGCACATCGATTTAATCATCCAGGAAAATTTCAACGTGCTTGCGCGATATTCTATCAGTCTATTAAAATTAATATAGCCCACCTCTACAGAGGCGTATCCAGGTTTTCGTTGTAGGAAGAGCGAAAAGAGCAAAAAAAGGCGCCGAATTTTAACACGTACTATATCGTGTATTATATATATATATATATATATATATATATATATATATATATATATATATATATATATAATTACTAGCTCTATGTCATTACTTCGCTATGATGTAAAATAAATTGAAAGTAGCACTCTGAAGAAATAAGAAAAAACACACAATGTAGGCCGACAAAACAAAAATTGTATCAATAATCTAAACAATATATATATATATATATATATATATATATATATATATATATATATATATATATGTATATATATATATATAGATTAAAATATATATTACTACAATCCAAAACAATGAACGTAACACAATCTGTTTTGTAATTCTTGTAAAAAAAAATTCTTACATAATAATGAAATTGTTTAACATTTTTCATATTTACAAAATGATTTTGTCTATAATGAAAATTTAATATATCTTCATCATAAATGCTAAAGTAGTACAACATAATGAAAGTTTTTAAAATCAGAGTTGGTATAAAACCACGCTTTTCAATGTAATAGAAAAACATTCGGAATAACAGCCTACATTTAACTATATCGGTCTTTTAGTTCAGATCATATATTTTTTATAATTAACTACTGCTTCTTTGTGTTCTTTAAAGATCATTTTTAACATAGTGATAGGTATGGGTTAGATCACTGTATTGATCACACACCTTTTTACTGGTAATTGCAAAAACAATATTCACAGAGTTTTACGTTTCAAAAGCTAATTTTCTGGCGGCATGGTACTTTGGTACATCATTACGCGTTTTTTCTACATGTACTTAACAGATCAGTTCGGGGTGGGTTGGGGGGAGGGGGGTGGGTTCAACTTCATTCACCACTGTTCGTTCACTTTAGGTCAATTATCCAACCCAGTGTATACCTAGGTGTGACATTAATGTCGCTCTACACAATTGTGGTGGTGAGGTGTGTGTGTGTGGAGGGGGGGGGGGAAGATAACCAACTCAGAGTGAACATAGTGTCAGTTTTGATATGACTGTTTTAAACATACATATATATTACACAAATATATGTTACACAAATATATATTACAGAAATAGATTTAAATAAGTAGCAGTGGTATTATGACAATATTTTTTACAGAGGGGTCCATGGGGAAGGGGGTAAGGGGGTTGTAACTGTTTCATATAATTTGTAATCGTAATCACTATCGCCCAAACTGTAAGAATACTACTACTTCATCGTGATGACGTAGTTGACCTTGTCAAAATTTCCCCACCATAAATTGAGGTGTCACCATCAGTTGTATTTGTTTCTGTATTGTAATGTTTTTTAAATTAATCAAACAATTCAAACTGTATATATAAAGTAATTATGTGTAAAGTTTTATGTATAACATTTTCTAATTCAATTATTCGTAAGCAAATACATTATACAGTTGCCTTAAACTTAACACCCCTCTTGCAAAGTGGTACTACCGTAGAGGTTTTTTAAACATTGCAATGCATCGTAATGGTTATTTTTAGAATGGCAAACTGATGCAGCTGTTAGTAAGTGTTGTAAACTTAGACACTACTAGACTAGTACAATAATGCTTAATTGCTGCATGAAAAGAAATCTTGTGATTTACATAGATGTGCCGACCAAAAATATTTTTTTAGCAAATATCATTGTTTAAAATTTTCCAAAAAGGCGCTACTTTGCTGAAAATGGCTCCCCCCTGCGTACGCTACTGCATCTCTACCTTATTATTCAATCAAAGGAAAAAACAGAAAATAAAAATAAAATAATGAATTCATTTGATTTACAATGTTTTAATCATATCTTTTTACAAACTTTTATTTTACTTGATTGCTCATGTTTAAAATGTTTCTATATAATTACTTCGTCCGTCATCGGTGTGAAAATTACGAGCGAAATTTCGATCACTCTTACCGGAATTAAACGAATTAACGAATTAAACGAATAGTCGAGCAAAATTTTATTTAAACTTAAACTTAAGTTGTAAAATGATTTTCCCGCCAAATCATGTTAGTATCAATTTTTGAAATGTCTTGAATAATTGAGTGGAGAGAAATGTTCGATAATAGGCCTACAAGATTTGGTGACCCCATGAAGTTTCCAATTTTGAATTAAAAACAGTTGAATAGTTAATAAAAGTTGCATTAAAGAAGTTTAACTGCAGTCGGTTGCTCATACTGGAGCTTCAATAGATTAATTAAATAAAAGTAAATTTCATCAGTTGATTTGTATTACATTTTGACATTAAATTTCAGACTGCCTTTTCGATTAGTGATTATTGTGTAAATCTACCATACAATGAAACATAAAACAATCTGCATAATTATGTAAACTAAAACCCACTTATTAATGTAAGGGGTATTCACATTTGTCAACAATACGTTATTGGTATTTTTCGACAACAGTATATTTTCTTTTACTAAAGGTAACAAATTTAACTAGTACTAGATGATACACTAAAGATAAAAATTCTCACCGAATTATTGTTAGGGTTTTTATAAGTGTAATATGTTGCATAACTTGAATGATCGTCATAAAATCTATGCTTCCACGAAATACATAGTTGTGTTATAGTAGTGACAGTTGTTGGAACACCAGCACGTGACGCGTCACATGTCACAGTAAAAGTTCCTCCATCCTGTACGTTGCTTGGGCTTACAATCAGCTCATCAGATGTTTCAGAACCAGCTTTTAAATAAAAAACAATTTTACTAGCAACAAATTAATTAACCGTATAATTAACTGTATAGAAACAAAAAAAATGGGTTACAACTTTGTCCTATCGTTTATAATAAACAGGAGACTTCTTTAAGTAAACTTCAGTATTTTATTATTCATACAAGACTACTCCAACGACAGGTCTTCTCTCTTACTCATTCCGTGTTTACTACTTGATAACATTCAGGGTCGGGATAAAAGAGTCATTGATATTACTCTTTTGTCAATTATTAAAGATACCTATGTGTCTGGCGCATAAGAGAGAGAGAGAGAGAGAGTGAGAGAGAGAGAGAGAGAGAGAGAGAGAGAGAGAGAGAGAGAGAGAGAGATGTATGTGTGTTTTTCCAAAAACATTTGACAGAAACCAGTGAATAAGATCTTATACCTATGCACTTAATCACCTAAAACGGAATTCATCTTATCAATATTTTATAAACCAGAAATACAGTAAAATACCTATTGCGGATATCGAAGTACAGTCAAAAAAAGCAAGTAATTCAAGTTTAAGATCTTATACTAATATATGAAAATCTGTTTACCTAAATGATAAAACACGTAAGTAGACGTGCTCCCACAAAAAAAAGAGTAACGTTTATAGGTAATCACTCAAAACTTGATATAATCAATATATTATTTACAAAAAACATTTCGTCTACCTCACTTACGTGTTAGCTTTTGAGAAACCAAAAGAAATTACCACTTCTGTTTACCGTATCATCGATAAATATTTCTTCTACATAACTAACACGGTACTCATATTATTGTGTTCACGTACAGACAGACAAACAGACAGACAGACAGACAGACAGACGGACAGTCAGACAGACAGACAGACAGACAGACAGACAGACAGACAGACAGACAGACAGACAGACAGACAGACAGACAGACAGACAGACAGACAGACAGACAGACAGACAGACAGACAGACAGACAGACAGACAGACAGACAGACAGACAGACAGACAGACAGACAGACAGACAGACAGACAGACAGACAGACAGACAGACAGACAGACAGACAGACAGACAGACAGCCAGACAGACGGACGGACGGACGGACAGACGGACAGACGGACAGACGGACAGACGGACAGACGGACAGACGGACAGACGGACAGACGGACAGACGGACAGACGGACAGACGGACAGACGGACAGACAGACAGACAGACAGACAGACAGACAGACAGACAGACAGACAGACAGACAGACAGACAGACGGACAGACTGACAGACAGACAGACAGACAGACAGACAGACAGACAGACAGACAGACAGACAGACGGACAGACTGACGGACAGACGGACGGACGGACGGACGGACGGAGAGACAGACAGACAGACAGAAAGACAGACAGACAGACAGACTGACTGACTGACAGACAGACAGACAGACAGACAGACAGACAGACAGACAGACAGACAGACAGACTGACGGACAGACGGACGGACGGACGGACGGAGAGACAGACAGACAGACAGAAAGACAGACAGACAGACAGACTGACTGACTGACTGACTGACAGACAGACAGACAGACAGACAGACAGACAGACCAGACCAGACCAGACCAACCAAACAGACAGACAAGAAAACGTTTATGCGTTAGGCGTCATATCACAGCGCGCAGGAGTCTTATGATCATTAAAGCAAAGAGAGAAGTAATGAGAATCAATAATAACCAATAGGTCCAAGTAATAACAGACTGAAAGTCATAGAGGAAGACATACGATCAAAAGTTAATAGAGCCCGCTACGCTTTCACGTTTCTGATTTCACGGTTCATATTTTGCCATATGGAAAAATTCTATCTCCAACACGACAAAATTAGGATACTAAATTAAAATGTCAATTCAGTTTTGCTGTATGGAGCAGAGACATGGAGCAGAGGCTCCAAAGCAAGCACAGAGAAGATACAGACCTTCATTAATAAATGTCTTTTTATATATCTCATCTAAAAACTTTAAACCTATTAAGTAAATAATAAAGTGTATGCAAAGGTATAAAAGAACCTTGGATGAAATGTCTATTTTGCCTACATTTACATTTTACCTACATTTACATTAACCTACATTTTACATTAACCGAATAGCGTTGTCTTTGTTTAACTTTTTTAAAAAAAATGCTATGTTTATAAAGAAAATACGGCGTCTTGTCAGATCTATGGGACCTAATTTGTGTGTGTGTGTGTGTTAACACCCGGGTCGGTTTACGACCACATAACACATATGAGAAGAATTTCACTCGCGGTCACTATTTAGCCCTCCGAGAGGGCCTTACGTCTAACCGACAGTTCTCCAATTTAACAAGGTGCATGCACAAAATTAGCCAAATGTACAGAGCCTAAGTACCCTAAAATCCTTATCCAAATCTTTATTTTTTGTCACATAAATTGCTTAGATTATACATTGAAATAGAGTCTCTTTTTTTTGTAACATATTTTTTGAGGTTTTTCCCAATGGGAAGACTTTTTTTTCTGTTAGTCTACGATCTCAAGATACAGCTCAAGGGGTCGTCCAGCTTTTTAAAAATATATATATAAATGTTTAGCCCGTGCGAGGGCCTTGAATCTAACCGACAGCTTTCCCATGTGTCCGAGTGTTTTGCTAAGATGTGACTGCTTAAGCATAGCCAGGTATACCGATGGTATGTACCATAAAATTCTTTTGAAAATTATCATCTGTTTTTCATATAAATTACAATGATTATATAGAGAAAAAATACTACTAGTCATCTTTGACCGATGAAACTATTTCCCCCAGATATGCTGTTTTTTCTGGTATCCATCAGCTAGGGCCTTGATTCTGACCAATATTTTTTCCAGTGTTCTTTTTGCCGGATGCGAGTGCCTACCAAATTTTAAGCGTCAGTGGTGCTGGCAAGTGCCCCAACCAGCACCCGACGATATTGACTTCATTTCGCCAACAAATTATAGCGTAGTTGTTATTAGTTATCTAGATTTTCTAGATAGTATGAGTTTTACGAATTAAAACAATTTAAACACCCTATACAAATCACAGTAATATTTTTTTTTAAATTTCATTATACAACTACTTGAAAGTTTGGGAAGAATAAGTATTCCAATATAGTTAACAGTAGAAGACTTATGGTCGAAACTGTTAACATTTTTTTTTTTTTTTCTAATTTATGCTATGTATATAATAAACTCTTTAACGTTGCAATGCTATTAAAATGTAAATACCAGTATGCCTTCAAAATAAGAAACAAACGTACTAATTAAGGTATTGTTTATCTGTGACGTAGTTGCTTCTTTCCATCTTCGATTAATGAAATATTAATTATGAGTTATTATTTATGTCTTCAGTATAAATTTAAACGACTTTTTATTTTATCCAAAGGACACATTGACGTTTCTTTAATATGTATAAATGAGCAGTTAAGCAGGTCAATTTCAACCCCTTATCTTGAAATTCTGAGAATATGGTATTTTCCAAGTGCCTACAGCACCAGAGCTATCTTCTTACCAAATAAGAAGTTTCTGACGCATATGCAAGAGGTCGATCTAATTCAACCACTAAAAAACGTATAGTTTATATAGGGTCGAGGTCAGCCTAGGTCAGTTTTCTGTCATGTTATTTTTTACGCGATTATTAATATGTCTCTATTTATCCCGTTAGAATGAGAGTGGAAAGCACATGTTGTCAAGAGCAATCATTCTGCATCTTAAAGTTTTGAGTAACACATAAAAACGACATCCACTTTGCTTTTATACATATATATTACAATAGAGTTTTAAATCGGATTGATTTAATACGATCAATACTTACAGATGTGTATGTCCCATATGAATAAAAACCACGCCACTCTATGAATCAACATGATAGAAATTACTTAAACTGTCTTCTGTATGTCTTATAGCTTGCAGAGATTTCAACTGTTTAGTTCGTCAGTTAATGGTCGTGCCTTCTCGACACGGAGGTTAGTTGTTAAACAGCTTTTAGTAAGGCAACAGCCAATCCTTAATCTCGGAATCTTTATTTGCCGCGGTAATGTCACTGGCTTAACTCGGTTGAAGGGGTGGCGGGGGGGGGGGGGGAGGTGGAGGGCACGCTTTATGAAGGCGCCATAAGGGTAGAAAAAATGCGAAAGCTAATCTAAAACTAAAATATTGCATTATACGCAGTAAAAGATGAGAACATAAATGGCTAAAATAATTACACAATAATATGTAACTGTTAATTATGTAGCGGCAAACTAAATACCATTAAAAGTCATTGACCGGTAAAAACCTCTCACCAACTTTTTTCAGGGTTATAGGGCTTATTTTTGCCATCGCAAATCAGAAGGAATTAGACCGGGTTGGTTAGTAGATAAATCTTATAACGCTTAGAAAAGCAACTCATCACATTCACACGTCATAATGCACAATTTCTCCTAGCAGTAATGTTACCAAATGACGTGGTTAGTTCTTTGTAGTTAAAAGTTACATTTCTATCAACTTTTAAATGAGGGATCAGAGACTTTGACTTGATTGCAACTGTTTTTTTATCTGATCCATTGTATTATAGAGAAAAAAAGAAAAAAGAAAAGTGTCGTGAAAGTAAAGGGAGAGCAATCGTCATAAATAATGGTTTTAGTGTTAAATACCCATGCATTAGGCCTTACAACACAAGGAAGATTACAGCGCCTTTCTATTCACCGTTTCTTTTTACACGAATGATTTTGTATTTCTTTGAGAATAATCACACAGAAAGTGTATCTTTAGCCTAAATATTCATTTTACGCGCTGTTAAGAACTGTTTTAAACTATCTAATTCACCATCTTTGCGTTTTTAAGTGTTATTTTTCTGCTGTTTTGCTGTTAAAATGGTGTATAACTTTGCATAAAACAATGTCGAAACAATTTACTCTAAACTCCATTTAGCGCTTAAGAATGTTTCATAACTTTACTATTTTAAATTCAGCGAGACTTTAGGCTACTTAATAACGAAAATAGTTATCAGATATAAACCAATTTACTACGAACAATTTAGGAGGTTATTATCTGTTTCACAAATTTGTTTGGTGTGGAATTATGGTCCAAAAGATGGCACTTAAATTTGGTATTTGGATATGTTATACGTTACATAGGATACGATTGGATCAATCATGGATGTGTTTTATTTTATAGTATTAGGTACATTCTATGTTTTTGCATTTTAAGTTTATGTATCTAATTATCTATTTTCGTGAAGTTGTTTAAAGAAAACAGTAATGTAAAGAAAACAAATTAAATCAAATCAGTCGTCAAAACGGTCCCGTCCATCGAAATATTACATTTATCTCCATAGAGCCACCGTCCATAAGTGCCACAAATAATGACTCCAGTCAGCTGTTTTTTCTATTTAAAAAATGGCTGTCGCCAATATAATCCCCGGCAAAATTTCCCTCTCATTAAAGTACGCGATAAAAAGGCCCGAACAAGACGGTTCCCGACAAGGGGGTCTTCTATCTTGAGCCACGGCCCATTATAACTAGGAGGTACAAGATGGAAGAATGAAAAGATATCAAACACATATATTCTATGTTTTATGAAATCCACTATCAAGGTAAAGATGCACTAAACTGAAATTATTGAATTTAATTTTTTAAATTTTATTTTTATTTATGATTGGATCTTCGGCTACCAAATTCGCATATCCAGTTTTTCCCCACCCCCCACCCCACCCCAACCTCCCCACCCCACCTCACTATATTTCCGCCACTGCTAAGGTCACAACCTGTAGTGCTACATCTTGTTGTAAGTCATACGCCGGAAGTTTAAACACAAAGGTGTTTTGTTATAGTCAATGAAAGGCGGGGTTGGTTTGTCACGCATTGCCGAACCTCCATACATAAGTCTATTATGATTATAAAAATAGGCTTAAAATTATGAGCAGATCTAGTTTTTTTTAAACAACCTCTGTAAAACCAGTCAGAGGCGTAGCGACCCTTCCCGGCGCCCGGGGACAAACTTTTCGATTTGCACCCCCCCTTCTCAAGATATCGATTTGCACCCCCCGCCCCTCAAACTTTCGATTTGCACCCCCCTCAAGGTTTCGATTTGCACCCCCACCTCAAACTTTCGATTTGCACCCCCCTCAACCTTTCAATTTATTTTTCCAACCCATTTTGGCGCCCCCTAGGGTCGGCGCCCGGGGACATATGTCCACCCTCCCCGCCCCCCCCCCCTCGCTACGCTACTGAAAACCAGGAAGTTAAATAAAACTTACAAGTCGACATTGATGTAGTTAGTGGATGTTTTTAAAGTAAATATCTTCAAATCACTATTGCTGCTTTACACAGTACAATCAAATCAAACGTTGATGAAGACAACCCTTGATCCTTTTATTTGGTTCAACCAACCAAGTACTTCCAACGAAAAAACTAACAGTTTAACAAAAATAATAATACTGGATAAATAGCCCTACGTATTTTTTACCAAAAATTAATATTAAGTGTACAAAATATTTAATTCTTTTACACTCTACAACAAGTATTTACTTAACTGATCTCTTACAATCGTCTTAAACGATGGCTATTGTTAGAAGATAACGCAATTCCCCTATCATACGAGTACAATGGTATTCTGGCCTTGTAAATAACTAAGTTATAATTTCAAGTATCTAACTCGTATAAAAGCATCTAGTCTAGAAGGTGTGTCGGACAAGTGTCCGAAAGTTATTTTGATAATAACCTGTTTACCCTAAAGGACAAAATATAATTAGCAAAATAAATATGTAGGCTTACATATTATTACAAATAAACAATTCCTATTTTTAAAAATAATGTTTTGGCTAGTGATAATTATACAAGATCGAGTGTAATGTAAAAGTGTAAAGAAATAAATTACTAATTATTGGAGAGAAAAAGATGTTTATTTAGTAATAATGTGGCAAAGGTATGCTACTTTTAATTTATAATATAGCCGACACTGTTCCCGAAAAAAATCAACTGCTGACACAAACAACGATTTGATAACTATTTCGATGTGTGCCATAACTCTACTCTAAGCCTTAATTTAACGGATTTTAATGACCTGATTATCGATTCCGTCTAGAAATTAGCAATTTAACTTTTGTGGATAAAAACTGGGAATATTTTAGATAACAAAAACACATTTACATAAATAAAATACTCACAATGGAGGGAGCAACTGCTTAAAAGCAGCAGTTATTTAAAGGACAATTGCAGAACACATGCGGAGATCACTTACATTCAATGCGAAATCTTTTTTACGTTAAATTCTTTTTGATCGAATAGGTGTTTAAACTGGTGATTAGTTGTTTGCTATTGTTTGTGTAAAAATGAAATACTAATTACTGACGTTGAAATAAACAGTCCGCTATGTTAAAAGAATGAAAATAAACAATACGAAAAGAAATAATTCAGTGTCTAATTTTTAGTTTCTCGTATATACGAAGTATAGAGAAAGTATTGTAATCGTGCAAAAAAAAAATCGAGATTTTTACAAATCTCGACGTTTTACATCTCACTGATACGGAAAAACATAATTTTGCAATCTTGTCCGTATGTCTGTGTGTCTGTCTGTCTGTCTGTGTGTGTCTGTCCGTATGTAAACACGATTACTTGAGTACCGTTATAGCTAGGTTGATAAAATTTCATATATAAGTATTTTATCAGAATCGTAGATCCGTATCAACTTTTGAGCGATTTCCGATAACCGGAAGTGGTACTTTTCCTACTTTGAATTTTTCAAAAGCCTATAACTTGAGTACTATTTCAGATACATAAATGACTAATTTCCGTTGACCGGAAGTAGTAATTTACGCTACTTCCGATTTCTCAAAAACTAATGTAAATTTTTAAAGTACTAATAATATTGCGCACTATTATGCACTTTTCTTATTTGGCATTCACTTGGTGTGCAATTCTTTTGTCTACGAGATTTTATTCTTTTTTAAAACTTTAAGTATTTAAAATTGATTAAAAATCTTGTCTATAGCCCGAGTTCCCATCCCCTGTTATTTTATATAAGAATATTCGAGAAAGTTTTGGGGAGGTCACTCCCGGTTTATTAAACTAGATAAGCAAACAAAGAGCCAATACATGCCAGCTTATGTACCGAGCTCGCACTTGCTAGCTGATGTATTAAGCTCTCAACTTCTCACTCATAGACAGTGTCCAGATTGTCAACTATACACAGCCCAGGGATAATAAGTGCAAGGGACCCATGTACTTTCAGAACCTACAAAATTCCCCACAACGTTATTTTACTTCGACGCACAATACATCCTGGTTTACATTACGCATTGCTGAAATATGTATTTAAATTTAGTTTCTGTAACAGGAAGTTGAATCTATGTTTCATTGTCCATGTAACTTTTCTCTTCAAAAATAGTTTATGTAACTTGTTGAAACTGTTCTTAGCTAAAGACATTTTTCCTCCATCCGTAATTCATTCCCAACCTGATTATTTGCCATGTGTTGATGATTGTTCAAATAGCAAAATATTTATTTATTACACCATCTAGTTAGACAGAGATGGGGGCAGTTAGTTCAATCAACGAACTCTCAAACCAATTTGAGATATCTCCTACAGTAGAAACTGTTACTGTTGCTGTTGCTGTTGCTGTTGCTATTACTGATCATGTTCATATTCATATTCATGTTCATGTTCATGTTCACGTTCATGTTCACGTTCACGTTCACGTTCACGTTCACATTTATGGTCATATTTATGTTCATTGCATTTATAACGCAAGAGACAAAAAATTCCAAAGACTGCATAAGGCTTAAGTACTTAATATTTTAAAGTTTAAAGTAACAAAATTTTTTTTTTTACATTCTGACCCAATTGTTATTCTTTCTTTGTACCAGGTCAGGCGTAGAGAATGGATGACGGGTTGTAAGACAATCCGCTGACTCCTGCATCCGTGTACCAAGACTGCCGCAGAAACCGGATGACTTTAGTACAAAGTACAAGGGCACCCAGAGCTATAAAAAATAAAGATAAAATCTCCTATACAACATTGTATTAACGTATTGTGAAATTTTGAAAGACGGTTTTTTAGAATCTGTCGTTATAATCTACACAGGGGTTCCCAACCTTTTTTACTCTAGAGCACATTCTAAAATATCGGTAGGGTGGCGGTCACCACCTATTTTAAATCGACAAACTCCTTTCATAACTTGTCATTTTCCCATAATTTATTTTCTTATTTTCTTATAGTCATACGCAGTGGCGTAGCGAGGTCGAGGTGACACTCGGTGCGGCACTTAATGGTGTCACCCCCCAGTACCGACTTTTCCCAGGGACAAACTCTCAATTTTCGATTTGCACCCCACCCCCCCCCCCCCCCCTCAAACTTTCGATTTGGCATTTTTTTCAAATTGCATACACACAGAGAAATGTATTTACAAAACGTAAATAGTGCAGTCTGGCTCGCCGCTAGACAAGTTGGGACAAGTATCGAACATATTAATAAACCTAGGCAGTAAAAAAAAAAATTAAAACTGTAACAAATGAATAAAAATAAATCATATTTTAAAATAATGTTTATGAAAAAAATTCTGTCTCTGTCGAATAGTGAGAGACAGGCACATACGAATCGTTCAGCGGGCGCCATGGCGCCCACGGGCACAGGGTTGGGAACCCCTGATCTACAGGATTAATGGCGCATTGAGGAAGGATACAACGGGCGCTAGGTTGATAGTGTTGTCTCTTTTCTTTAAACAAAAAAAAACGCAACCACCTTTACCTCAAATTGAACTGGAAACGAAAAACGACATTAAAAACGGATTTTAATCAAGAATCGAGATTTTAATCGGATTTAAGCTTGATCTACACGTAGTTATCGCGCATTTATACAAAATATAGTCATAGGCATATCCCTAAACCATGCATCTAATATCATTCATGACAAAAGCTGCATTTAGGGTTTCTTTTAGGCGACTCTACTTTCTACTTGCCCCCCCCCCCCCCACACACACACACACCTCAAAGCACATCTACCGTCCCATTCAACGAAATAGAATTTATATAGAAAATATACTTCACCAGTTGTAAAAGTCAAATGTAGATTGAATGTATGTTTCGAGTGGAGGTGTAAAAAAGGCGATATAAATCTAAAATATAGTGTGGGTGGGCGCATGCGCAAAAGAAAGTGGAAGTGGAGAGGAAGCGGGAAGGAAAAATGGCGTTGTTTGGTAATGAAGCTGCTGTATCTATGAATCAATAAAATTGTGAAAACTACCAGAACAAGGGTTGCTTAGTGTTATCCATCAGGCCTTAATATTCAATAACACAACAGTGATGCGGTTGGTATTTGTCTTGAGTTTGTGCCATGAAGTTGACAGTACAAAAAGGCCGTGGCACCAGTGTATGCTCCCTGCCAGTAAATTTAGTCCACATGCACCCCCGAAAATTTCAAGTACCCCCTGCCTCAGTGAAGGAAAAAGTCTGAAAGAAACACTGATCGTATTTGTTGATCATACAGACTAAAGGTAGAGCCTACTTCTATAGTTTAGACGGTAGGTTCTGTCAGGTTTAGGTACTTAAAGTACAGGAGAAGACCAGTTACTGTTACTTCAATAATGTCGTTGTCCAACACATACCGAACTTCTTGACGGGTAACAGCTAACTTCTTCGGGTTAACTTTATATGGATGCTGTTTCAGTGGAGCCGATTCGCCGACATCAATATCATGTTCGCAGAGATTGGTTTCCTTTGGAATATCACCACGTACATCTGCAAAATCATGGATTAAATTAGCACGCGCTTCAGAGTGCTTCTCACTCAGGTGTGCAAGCTTACCGCTTAAATCGCTCATAACGACAGAGTTCAGAAGACGTGTTGGCTGGTAACAGTTCGCACTTCTTTCGTCGTTAACATCAGACGTAGCTTGTTGAACTGTGGCCTCTGGCTTGTGGGTAAGTTTGGAAACATGTGTTGTCTCCCTTCGGTTGTATGGCTTCAACATGTTTACATGGCACAGCTGCTCTGTCTTCTTCCTTAACGTAATTAAGTTGGCCTACCTTTGACTTGATGGTGGGAGTAGTAACAACGTAGTTAAGTTGGCCTACCTTTGACTTGATGGTGGGAGTAGTAACAACGTAGTTAAGTTGGCCTACCTTTGACTTGATGGTGGGAGTAGTAACAACGTAATTAAGTTGGCCTACCTTTGACTTGATGGTGGGAGTAGTAACAACGTAGTTAAGTTGGCCTACCTTTGACTTAATGGTGGGAGTAGTAACAACGTAGTTAAGTTGGCCTATCTTTGACTTGATGGTGGGAGTAGTAACAACGTAGTTAAGTTGGCCTACCTTTGACTTGATGGTGGGAGTAGTAACAACGTAGTTAAGTTGGCCTACCTTTGACTTCCTGTCAGGAGTAGTAACAACGTAGTTAAGTTGGCCTACCTTTGACTTCCTGTCAGGAGTAGTAACAACGTAGTTAAGTTGGCCTACCTTTGACTTGATGGTGGGAGTAGTAACAACGTAGTTAAGTTGGCCTACCTTTGACTTGATGGTGGGAGTAGTAACAACGTAGTAAAGTTGGCCTATCTTTGACTTGATGGTGGGAGTAGTAACAACGTAGTTAAGTTGGCCTACCTTTGACTTGATGGTGGGAGTAGTAACAACGTAGTTAAGTTGGCCTATCTTTGACTTGATGGTGGGAGTAGTAACAACGTAGTTAAGTTGGCCTACCTTTGACTTCCTGTCAGGAGTAGTAACAACGTAGTTAAGCTGGCCTACCTTTGACTTGATGGTGGGAGTAGTAACAACGTAGTTAAGTTGGCCTACCTTTGACTTGATGGTTGGAGTAGTAACAACGTAGTTAAGTTGGCCTACCTTTGACTTGATGGTGGGACTAGTAACAACGTAGTTAAGTTGGCCTATCTTTGACTTGATGGTGGGAGTAGTAACAACGTAGTTAAGTTGGCCTACCTTTGACTTGATGGTGGGAGTAGTAACAACGTAGTTAAGTTGGCCTACCTTTGACTTGATGGTGGGAGTAGTAACAACGTAGTTAAGTTGGCCTACCTTTGACTTGATGGTTGGAGTAGTAACAACGTAGTTAAGTTGGCCTACCTTTGACTTGATGGTGGGAGTAGTAACAACGTAGTTAAGTTGGCCTACCTTTGACTTGATGGTGGGAGTAGTAACAACGTAGTTAAGCTGGCCTACCTTTGACTTGATGGTGTAAGGTCCTCTGTACCTGCATGTTAGATTGTGCCCTCTGTTGGGGAAAAGAACCAACACTTCTTGACCCGTTACAAAGGTGCGTCACTTGGCCTTCTGGTCGTAGTACTCCTTTATACTTTTCTGGTGCGATGTCAGGAACTTCTTGGAGGATTCCCAGGCACTCTTGAGTCGGGACCTCAGGTTTGACACATATTTCAGTATAGTGCCGTTGTGGGGCGTTGACGTCGTCCACTGTTCTTTGAGCAACTTCAGTGGGCCTCGAATGGTGTGGCAAACACCAACTCGAAAGAGAGCAAGTCAACCAACCGTAACAAACAGATCACCATCAAAGGCTAGCTGATCAAGCTATCGCTAATATTTAATCTCTTTTTGTATCCGTTTAGTTTGAAAATCATTTGATTAAAGTTCATGACTAGTTCAATATCTAATTTGAATTAAACAATACATAATTTTGCGTTATCATAGAAAGACGAATGTATCTTGGAAGTATATTGAAATCACTGCGTTAGAAGTAGGTGAAAAAAAGTAGAAATTGTGCCATAAAACACACACCACCTGCGTACATTGCGAGAAAAATAAAACTTTCAATTATAAATTGTTTATTGTAATCTATCAGTTTTTACTTTCTCGTATACGAAGTTTAGAGAAAGTATTGTTATCGTGCAAAAACAAAATCGAGATTTTTTAGAAATCTCGACGTTTTACATCACTCTGAGTCGGAAAAACATAGTTTTGCAATCTTGTCCGTATGTGTGTGTGTGTGTGTGTGTGTGTAAACTCGATAATTTGAGTATCGTTACAGCTAGGTTGATGAAATTATATATAAGTATAATATCAAATTTGTATATTCGTATCAACTTTTCAGCATTTCCGGTGACCGAAAGTGGAACTTTTTCTACTTTCAATTTTTCAAAAGCCTATAACTTAAGTAGTGTTTCAGATAGATAAATGAATTTTCACATACAAGTAAAAGATATAATTTTCTGTCTTCTATTAATTTTTCAGTCATTTCTGTTGAACGGAAGTTGTAATTTGCGCTATTTCCGATTTCTCAAAAAACGCATGTGAATTTATAAAGTATTAATGATATTCCGCACTTTTATACACATTTTGTTTGGCGTTCACTTGTTGTGCAATTCTTTTTTGTACGAGATTTTATTCTATTTTAAAAAGTTTAAGTAATTAAAAAAGGATTAACAGTAATGTCTATATCCCGAGTTGCCATCCCCCGTAGTGTTATATAAGAATATTCGAGAAAGTAGCATGGAAGTTATACAATGAAACAGCGATCACATGATTTAGCTGAAAATAGGTTCAGAGTAATAAAATAAATAATTAAATATATATATCACAAGGAGAATGCAATAATTACTTTGGAACCACCGGGTATGAAATTTGAAACATCACCCACCTAGCCTCGGATGAATTGTTTCTTTATCGAGGCAAAACAGAGTATTTCCATAAAATGCTCGGTATTATTTTGACCAAACATTTTGTTGTTAGCGCTGAAAACGCCGCAAGCACAAACCTTATTTTGACAGTAATCAACATTTTTAGTATCACCGAGGTACAATAATTCAGCTTGTTACCAGCTTTTATTTAACTTACTCTGTCGTCACGTCTTCATAGAAAAGCGTTAGTCTCTTCCTAAATATTATTTAAGGTATCAAATAGATAACATAGTGACCCCCGTTTTTCTTTATAGTTATTTAAATAGTAGTTTATTTAAAGAAAATCATTTATATCACCGTATAGTCCATTATTACATAAAATTTTAATACATTTATAAAAAGAATCATCCATTGATCTTTATTTTAAACGGGGACGTTCTGAAGAGATAAAGAAGCAAGAGGCGGTAACAAATGATTTACAGACGTTATATTTAAAATGGGTTACGTTCCCTGACAACAAATGTCTGTGAATTGAGAAAGTCATCAAGGAGCTACTGTTGTTATCAGTTGACAAATGTGTTTTTTAAAATAATAGTCATAGAGCGGAGCATGTTATTCGTAGAATGCATGCAAGAGAAGCATTACAAATGTTTAAAACAGTATATTTACTGTATGATACTCAGTGGCGGAACTAGAAAAAAGAAAAAAGTCCCCCCCCCCCCCCTTACTTTTTACGTTGTTATTAAATATTAGATTAAATAAATTAAGAATGTTGACTTGTGAAAATTTTGTGAATGCGTCATTAGAATTGTTGTCAACCAGGATGTGATTTAACACAACATAAACGTCAAGCTGTGTTCTAACAATAGGTTATATTTAACCAAGATATAAATAGAAAGTTTTGTTTACAAAACATGTAGGCCTACACTTTGGTAATGTTTTACCACAGTAACGAGCGTTAAATGTTTAGCTTGTTACAATTAAATGCTTTCCATTTGTAGAATTCTATTGCCTTTACAAGAGCATTAGTTGACCAGATAGTAGTTTGCCCGTGTATGATCCTTCTCTCAGCCATTGCCGTGTAGTTCAAAAGAATATCCAACATCATGTTTGGTACTATCCGAGGTTGCAGAAGCTGCCAAAAAAACAGCATTGTTAATCATAAGGGGATCCACTTGTGTTTTCTCTCTTAGAGCGGTTAGTGTCCCTAGCTATTGAGATGCATATATATATATATATATATATATATATATATATATATATATATATATATATAATATATATAATATAATATATAATTACATAGATACATTCCTATAAATTAAATACGACAACAAAACAACGATTCTTCTCATCTTCATTACAGAGTTTCTTCCAGGCATCTCTTCGGGGGGGGGGGGGGGGGGGGGGCGAAAAAGTCTACCGCCCACCCCCCCCCCCCCCCCAGTAGAAAGAAATTTATATAGAAAATATATACTTTTAACAGTGTCCGCCCCCCCCCCCCCCACCCCGGAGAAAAAAGTCTTGAAGAAACACTGCTTAAATAGGCTTGAAACTGTAAAAGGATATAATATATTATACAAAAATATTTACAAATTTATTTACATTTTGTGGAGTTATTTTTTGAGAGCCAATTCCCTGTTTAACACGACACGTTATAAAGTTTTACACGGGTTAATTACAAGATTTGTTTAATTTTTTACACTGCTATCTTCTAGTGCGGCGCTTCTAGCTCTGACGTCAACAGTTCGTTCTCCTCCCCCCTCCCCCACGCCATGAAAGCAGCCGTCCATGATGACAGGTTTACAGACGACAGCAAACTGAGCTTCTTACCTCCGCTTATTTTCTGATTAAAACTCTATTATCTGCCCCTAATAACCTTCACTTGATCAACCGGCTCTACGATTATAAACATTCACGTGAATCACAGCTCACCAGACTGGTCGGGTGATAGCGTCTAGCTAGTTATCCCCATTTCTGTCATGAAATAAAATAATCTATCGAGTGATTTAATTGTGTTATCCCCCCTTAGTTTCGAACTTGTTTAATTAATTTTAATAACTAATGAAATATCTAATTAAATTAAAAATAGATAGACTGAAAAGTTTTAACGAAATCGCTGTACTAGAAATGGGTCAAAACTGAGTTACAATATTCGCCACAAACCCACAAACAAACAGACATTTCGAACTAAATATAAGCTTGTAATTGAAAAGAAAAAACACGAGTCACTTATTGAGCACGCATAAGTCCTCCAACAACCTCCCCCCCCCCCCCCCCAACCCGACAAGCGAAATAGCCCTTAACAATCCACTCCTCAAGTTACGTCCCTTCACTGCACTGTAATCTTGTAAAACCAGAACTTGTTTTGTTCAAGCGATTTAGGCCTACCTGCTTTATTTACCTGTATGCTTCTACACGCTCGACAGTTAGGATATCATTCTCTAGTCCCTGCTCAAAACAAAGCTTACAATGGCAAGCAACGCTTTGTTCGGCTTAGCTGTGTTGCTGATATGTGGATCTAGGTCGACAGGCTAGTTGCTTTAGTTTTATAGTGTTTTCGTGTGTTCTCTATCATATTATCTCTTTCTATTTCTATCTCGTCTCTCTCTCTCGATATACATATATATATATATATATATATATATATATATATATATATATATATATATATATATATATATATATATATATATATATATATATATATATATATATATATATTCATATATATTCATATATATACATATATATATATATATATATATATATATATATATATATATATATATATATATATATATATATATACCATATATATATATATATATAATTAACAATCGTGTATTTTGAGACGCGTGGTCTTGTTTTCGAAAACTAAGATATTTAAAGTAAAACAAAGCATGCGTTATAGTTCTTAAATCAATGTTGTTAGGGCGCGGGTTTGTTAAAGCTACCTCTCAAACGCCCCAGAGCGTGCATTACAAAAGCCTGGCATGTAATCACCCTCAGTAATATTGAGGTAGAACACACTTTCTCGACCGCCTAAGTGTCAGAGGCCCGTGTTACACTACCGAATCGGCGCCGCGTACGGCCCTTTCTTAGTTTAATCATCGAATGTCTAATATTGTAGCGTGCTCTTAATTTTAGAAAACAACATCACAAGTCTAAGAATATAATATTAGTTACGCATTGATTAAACCCTCTTGAAATATTTCGTCAGGCTTTCTTCTAACCCCGCGGCAACACGCGAGGACGGGCACGCTAGAATATAATTAATAATAAGTCTATTGAATTTGACACTAATCTTTATTGTGGAGGTACATTCTAATAAAAACACTATTTGTCCAGTCGTTAGTCAAACCACTAAAGGTAATTTAGTCAGTCCCAGTGTCATAGTGGAGGGAGGAACTTTTACTGTGACATGTGACGCGTCACGTGCTGGTGTTCCAACAACCGCTACAACTATTGTATCTTTGGCTATTGCGTCGTCATATGGGGGGACACGGCCAAAAACTTTGGCAAGAAACAGATTGTACCCACCTCCTTATCAGTCTCGGGTGAGTTTTTTTCTATAAATATATATTCCCTGTACACCTCCCCCTTATATATATATATATATATATATATATATATATATATATATATATATATATATATATAGTACTTATTAAACAGATTTAGGCCTACGTGTATTAAATTGTTTAATATCGTATTGTACTCCATTTTTAAGATTCTGTAACTTTATCCGTAGCTACCACCAATAACTTCACCTGCAAGAAACTGGAGCTTTCAATTCACTGGTAGCCTATCCGCAACATCTGATAGACCAATTAACAGGAACACGATTAAAATAGAAATTGTGGTCAATGATGCTAATTGCTCAGATGCTGGCTCGTATTTCTGTAACGCGACGTACCTAAATGAAAACGATGATGAAACGCCAGCAAGCAGCTATCAAAATGTCACAAGTAGAGGCACGTTGAATCAGTGTATTACACAAACACTATAGTCTAGTCTAGCGTCTTTACATGTATACTTTTCAATCGAATCACATTAAATTGTTTTATAACGTAACATGTATCTCATTTGTACTTAAAACAAATTTTAATATTTTTCTTAAATACGATATAAATTTATTGTTGCTAAATTTATTAATGAGAATGTTAGATTTTTCTTCTTTTTTAAGCCTAAGAAGTCCTGCACCAACTTCTAATTCCATTGTCTATTGATGTTATTTTCAAACAATACAGCCCGAGCAGTACCTCTGTCCCTGATGTTAGTTCCCCAGTACGAAGAGGGACTGGGTCCATACCAGTCAGTCAATCCTGCAGGGTCTAATGTTACTTTGACGTGTAACGTTAATGTAAGTTTGATATTGTTTGTTTTTAACCATAGCCTTTGCCGACACACACAAATACATAAACTGACCAATACATATGTTGCTACAGTTTTATTCATTTTTAATTTTTATCAGGGTCCAAAAGCTTTAATCTTCACCTGGAAGTATGGCCCTTCCAGTTATGACGTCTACAGTTTCACGTCATATCCTGTACAAAACGCTATATCAGTTGCTGAACCTGTGCTGGTCAGTTCTGGGACAACCTGTGTCCTGTACCATCATACGTCAACACTGAAGTTTCAAACAGAAGACATGTATGATGGCTACATGTATGTGTGTGTGGCTACAGAAAACAATGAAGACACAATTGTTGGGAATATGACGATACACACCATACACGGTAATTATGGTTAATTTTTCAGTAAATGTATAAAATTTCTAAACCATTGCAGTCAGACCTTTCAAAAAGAAGACATATTTGTAAATGCATGAGTATAAGCATGTGTGCATCAAACAACGATTACACGCCTACATGATATAGAACATGTGGGTGACAAATATATATTTAAATATTTTTTTAAAGATATTTTTTTCTGTTATTGTATAGTCGACTGTGTCATCTGATACAATGCGTTATTATTTTAGAAATATGTAATTAACTAAGTCATTTAATAAAGAGTTACTTGAGAAAATAATTATTTGTATTTTATTATGCTCAGTTATCATAGTTAAGATTGTTTAGAAAATAAATTTGCAATCTGCGAAAATAACACTTTGAAAATGACGAGAGTGGTAATCTTACAAAACTATCGTATCGAACTGTGATTTTTCAATTTGTATAATTGTTAATGAAAACCTCATTTCAATTACACCAGCTCCTTAGATAGCATATCAACAGACACGTGTACAAACATTGATTTGGGGAAAGTTTTGTTTTTAACTGGTTACCGTCTGTCACTCGAGCTTCATCTCATAAGTCAACAGACGTCCACA
Organism: Physella acuta; assembly: GCF_028476545.2. Taxonomy (NCBI): domain Eukaryota; kingdom Metazoa; phylum Mollusca; class Gastropoda; family Physidae; genus Physella; species Physella acuta. The sequence goes on from NW_026731568.1 coordinate 488,397, forward strand.
TCTCGTGGTTGGTTAAATTCTAGTAGCCAATTAAAGTATTTTCTGCAATCACAATGTGTGATTGGACATTAGACCAGCAATTGTTTACATCTTTGTCGTGATATTATGTGCAGTGTTGAGCTCAACTCAGTAGTGATACATAGTTCCACTCTGTCGTCATTTTTCAAAAAAATAATTCATGACGGCCATGAAAGCTTGAAGACGCTGGTTAACTGTAAATACTTTCAAACTTTCAGGGTCTTTGACGTTTTTAATAAAACAATTTATTTTAATTTGGTGGTAAAGCAATCACTTTTTGTTACTGTATCTCCAAGAAAATTTAGGTTTTACGTCCCGCTTCTGAATATTTACTTACGATCTAGGGTCAACTACATTATTATATTCTTGACTAATCTGAACATTAATACCGCCGTTAATAAACCAATGAAAGGCCACGGATAGTTCAGATAATAATATATTGCCGTCAACACACTTGTTTACGACAGAAAATAACTTCAGTTGTTTACTAAAAATTTCCCCGATATACCTCATTTCTCTTGCACTGTCAAAATAAACGTAAGTTACCCTTTTTAGAAGTCCATAGGCCAGGGGTCGGCAACCTTTTGAAGCGGAAGAGCCAAAAATTACAATTTTAAAAATTTCCATGGTTTTAAAGAGCCACTAACATTTTTTTTTTAATTTCAAATATTTTATTTGATTAAGATTATTAATATTTGTGCAAGGAGCTGGAGAACCTCATCTTGATATCAAAAGAGCCGCATGCAGCTCGCGAGCCGCAGGTTGCCGAACCCTGCCATAGGCAGATGTGTTCTGTAACCTCGGCATATGAAGGAATAGTGGGGTAAGCTCTATGCCCCGCCGCCTTTACTTTCTCGAGCGTAGTTCAGGTACCGTCAGGGCTGGGTGGACTAAGGGTTATCCTACCGACTGAATCGTAGGCCACAAGACTGTCAGTTTAGCAGACGTATGCTCTACCGCATACCCAGGCCTTACATTTGAAATGTATTGTTGACAAAATTAAATAATAGGAATGAGTAGACACAAATAGATACATACATATGATAATGACATATAATGAAAATCTACTTTTGTAAACCGGTTTTCTCATCGTCTGTATGTTATTGACATATATTTCTGTTGTATTTTATCTCTAGTCCCTGAAAGTCCTCCTGCAAAACAAAAGTGATATAATAACACAATTGTGTTACAACAACTTCTGTGAGATATTCAGTAAAATCGTGAAATTCTGCGTCACGTAGCACTTTTTTTATATATCTTAAATTATATTTTTGTAACAAAATTGGCGAGAAATATAATACATCCAGATTTGTGTTAAAGATTTACAATTATTCTATAATGTAGGACCATTTATTATGTATATGCATAATACATTTTGAATAAATAAATGTATGCAAAACTTTTTATTGCTTTGTTATACACATTGTACACCTAAGGATAAAACGACAATTTATTTAGAACAAAAAAAAAGTATGTAACATTTGTTTTACTTAAGCAGGCTAAAATCTTTTATTTCTTATCCTTTTCTTTATCCTGTTAGTTGTGAGTTTTTCATTTAATTTTTCTTGACATTAGAACATTTTAAAAAGCTTTAAGTCATTTTTCTCCACCATGTGATTTTTAAAAATGTGTTAAACACTCGATTTATTTGTTAATTTTTAAGATAGTTAGATTATTAATTATTTATATTTACTTGGTTTACCGTACGATGGAATTTACAGCTTCAAATAAATGTATAAATTAACATAATATAAAACAAAACTGAATAACTTATAGTGTACCCCAAATATTGTGAATTTTTGTTTTAAAACTAGTAACACTAAACTTTGATTAGACAGGGCGACTGTTGACCTAAGCTCGTCAATTTTATTGATCTGTTTATGTTAAGTGTTTTTCTCACATTACTATAGTTAAAATTTTATAATTTTCAAAAAACAATGATTCTGTTACAGATGTTTGTATCTTTTTATAGATTATAGTAGTCTTTGGTTACATTTGCTTAGAATTAGGGAGTAGGTCGACAAATTAACATAATCAATAATTTAATATTCAGTGATAGCAGAGGTATGCAAAATTACCATAAATCGAATCTTTGTATAGGTAAGAGCGTACTTCAACTCAACTGAATGGCGTGTCGTAAAGAGTAGTAGACACACTACAAAACATAAATAATAAAGTTTGTGGTCAGATCCTGGTTGTGTTTGGCTCTTATTTTAGGAATGTTGGTTTTCAGGGGCGCTACTATACGTGTAAATAAGTTTCAGTAAAAATGCTTCTAAAATTTCAAACTATTACGCAGTCGCTAACAGAAAAACAAATTTACTTTATAAAACGAGTGTTCGGTATTTTAAAAAATATAGTTTAAATTAATAAGGACAGTATTAAATAACAGCAGTTATTTTATTTTTAAATTAGTAAATTAGAGCATTGTGATACCTACTTCAAATTTACTTTTCACGTATGAATTGGGTAAGAAAACATAATGACTACCTATTGATGCACGACATTGGCACCTCCAAAAAGACACCAAAAGTGGCCGACACCAAAAGTGGCCGACATCAAAAGTGGCCGACACCAAAAGTGGCCGACATCAAAAGTGGCCGACATCACAGGTGGCCGGCATCAAAAGTGGCCGACATCATAATTGGCCGACACCACAATTGGCCGACACCAAAAGTGGCCGACACCACAGGTAGCCGACATCACAGGTGGCCGGCACCAAAAGTGGCCGACATCATAATTGGCCGACACCACAATTGGCCGACACCAAAAGTGGCCGACACCACTGGTAGCCGATACCACAGGTGGCCGGCACCAAAAGTGGCCGACATCATAATTGGCCGACACCACAATTGGCCGACACCAAAAGTGGCCGACACCACTGGTAGCCGATACCACAATTGGCCGACACCAAAAGTGGCCGACACCACAGGTGGCCGACATCACAATTGGCCGACACCAAAAGTGGCCGACACCACAGGTGGCCGACATCACAATTGGCCGACACTAAAAGTGGCCGACACCAAAAGTGGCCGACACCTAAAGTGGACGACACCACAAGTGGCTGACATCACAATTGGCCGACACCACAAATGGCCGACACCACAAGTGGCCGACACCAAAAGTGGCCGACACCTAAAGTGGACGACACCACAAGTGGCCGACATCACAATTGGCCGACACCACAAATGGCCGACACCACAAGTGGCCGACATCAAAAGTGGCCGACATCACAGGTGGCCGACACCACAAGTGGCCGACACCAAAAGTGGCCGACATCACAGGTGGCCGACAAGTAGCTGTAACCAGATATGACTTGCAGTAAGCGGGTGATTATTACCCAGAGAGGGAAAACCTATGCATATATTACAACACTCTACATCACCAACAATAACTACATGCAACTATGCTAAATTCAGAACGTTTTAATCATATATCTTACTACATAGCGACCGTTTCAAATAGATTTGTTGACAGCGCTTTTAATCTCCATGTAATTTTTAAAAATATTTATTACGAGCCGACCCGCGGCGTATCATACGCCGCTATTTAGTTTTTTTATTTTCTACTTTTCAGTAATTCATAATTTGTGAATTCGACAGTACCAATGCTGCCACTGAAAATATTTGCTTTAAAACACTACCCCCCCCCTTTCCCCCAACCCCTACCCTACACCCCCCCCCCCCCCCGTGAAAGCAGCCTCCTCTTAGTTACCTCCTTTAAGTTTAAAATCGTTTCAAACTAAATTATCTGCCCCTAATAGCCGTCAACAAACCCGGCTCTACGATTTGTAAACATTTAGAGTGAACCACAGCTCACCAGATCATGTGGGGGTGGGGTGGGGGTGGTAGTGATAGTGATAGAGAGGAAGAGAGGGGACTGCAAAGGTGCGCTTGCAGCTTGTTTTCTAATGGCTCCCAGAAGAGAATTATATATATAGATTAAATCCTTATGTGTGGTTTAGCTTGTTTCAACATCCCAGATGAAAGAATAACGATGATGGCATGAAGATGTTGAAAGGAGAGTAGCTCGCTCACTGCACCAGCCAAGCCCCTGTGTCAGTGTCCACGCCCCTGTGTCAGAGACCACACCCCTGTATGAGAGACCACGACCCTGTGTCAAAGACCACGCCACAGTGTCAGAGACCACACCCCTGTGTCAGAGACCACACCCCTGTGTCAGAGACCACACCCCTGTATGAGAGACCACGACCCTGTGTCAAAGACCACGCCACAGTGTCAGAGACCACGCCCCTGTGTCAGAGAGAGATCACGCCCCTGTGTGAGAGACCACGCCACTGTGTCAGAGACCACGCCCCTGTGTCAGAGAGACCACGCCCCTGTGTCAGAGAGACCACGCCTATGTGTCAGAGACCACGCCCCTCTGTCAGAGAGACCACGCCCATGTGTCAGAGACCACGCCCCTGTGTCAGAGACCACGCCCCTGTGTCAGAGAGACCACGCCTATGTGTCAGAGACCACGCCCCTCTGTCAGAGAGACCACGCCCATGTGTCAGAGACCACGCCCCTGCGTCAGAGACCACGCCCCTGCGTCAGTGTCCACGCCCCTGTGTCAGACAACAGATTCACACCTTCTGGGGCTGGTGGCAGCGTAAACATTATTTAATGGCTCACGACTGTCGTCTTGTTGTGGGCTCAAGATTCAATACCCTAAAACTCGTCAAACAGTTTTTAAAATACCTAAGTTAATACACCTGATTTATGCCTGTTCATGATATTACCGTCACTTGAAACTGAGAGTTTCATCAAACCACGGGTATAAAGCAAGTTGTGGGGCCCGATATAACATATTTTAGTTTTTTTCTTTTGTCTGGGTCAAGCAAGGCAATCGTCATTATGCTGAGAGTATTTTTCTTGATTAGCTGCATAGCACAAGGTATTTTTATAATTAATTTTATACTTTTTGCTATTAAATTAGTTAAATATACCTTAACGATACGCTTCGTAATTGGAATCAGAAGATTTTTTAAAAGGAGCATTATGTAAATTAATTGTGGCAGTTATATATATTTTTTTTTTAATTTTTAAATTTAATTTCAAATAAGTAAACAGTACGACGCATTTATGAACATAGTTAATTCGACATCAATAAACAGATACAGATATAAATGTAGTTAACTTATTATCAGTAAACAAACTTACAAACGTAGGTACTTTCCCTTTAGTAAACAGCCAGACAATCGTCAGCCCAGGTGTGATTGAGACAGGAGAAACTTTTACTGTGACATGTGACGCGTCACGTGCTGGTGTACCAGCCAATGCTACAACAGTTAGGGAGTTGATTATATTTTGGACAGATGGGACAATATACGCTACTCAAGCTCAATATAGCTTGCGTCTACCCTACATTATTACAGTAAGGATTTTCTTTAAGTCAGTAAAATGTAATTCAGCGTTAGCAATGTTGGTTTTTTGTGTAGATCGTCTTATAGCTTTTCCAATATGTTTTGAGATAAATTTCAACATGATTTGTTGACCTGTATAGTATGTTACTGGATAAGTAAGCAAAGCCTAATATTCTATTTGCGATCATTTAATAACATGGTGTTATAAATCAATATTAAAATTTAATAATATATAGCTTATGTAATATACTAAAATATAATATACTTTTTAAGATTGCACTTTTAATATTTTTTTTACTTTCCTTTAATGATAGTGTTTAAACGTTGTATTGCTTATAGAATTAAATTTTAGAAAAGTTGTGATAAAAAAATTGGATTTTTTTTGTGTGTGAATAATAGTAATTATTATGAAAATAATAATGTAAACTTTGAAAATTATGAAAAGCTGAAGGTATTAAACGTTACAGTACGAAACCTTTTAAACAACTAAGAATATTATTATTGGAGAGTTTTATGTATCAACAAAGCTATTAATTCTGAGGCAAAAAATATACTCAAGTCTCCTCATGCACTAATTTTGATGAACATTATTTTCTTATTGCTCTGTAATTATAGATAATTATATTTGAACATTTATTTCTAGTATCCGCCCGATACCTCACCAGCGAGAATCTGGAATTTTAAATTCAACGGCAGTTTGCGAGAAACATCGGAGAGACCAAACAACAGGAACACAATGCAGATAGAAATTGTTGTCAAAGATGCTGTGTGTTCAGATGCTGGCTTGTTCGCCTGTCAGGCGTTCTATTACAACTCAAACAATCAATCAACGCAGAGTAATCGGGAGCAAAATGTTACGAGTATAGGTAAGTTCTTTAGGAATATTTAGCAGTATAGCATGGGCCTCTTATTTTACATCATAGCACTAAGATCTAAGAAGACTGACTGTTTATGTATAGTATATTCGTATTCAAGTTTGATTACATTGATTAATTTATTATTGTGTTTTCAACATGTTAGCTCCTTATATTTGTTTACAAAGTAACTATTTCAATGTACCTACTGTAATTGATGAATACATCAAAACATTTAGTAACTACGATCTTCAAACTAAAAATACACCGATGAGTTACATTCACTCAATGTTGATGATATTTTACGACATTTTTTTAACAGTACGAGTGACTCCACTGTCTGTTACAATAAAACCCCTTCAGTCAGAGGAGCTGGGTCCATACGAGTCAGCCAATCCTGCAGGGTCTAATGTTACTTTGACGTGTAATGTAAATGTGAGTATTCTTATGATTTAGAATAAATAAAGTCTGTTAATGAACGGGTAATATTTTATTGCCATGTACTTTACAGGGTCCACAAAACTTGACCATCCACTGGAAGTACGGCCATTCTAGCTCTGACGTCAACAGTTTCACGTCATATCCTGAACAAAACGATATATCAGTTGATGAACCTGTGCTGGTCAGTTCTGGGACAACCTGTGTCCAATACCGTCATACGTCAACACTGAAGTTTCAAACAGAAGACATGTATGATGGCTACATGTATGTGTGTGTGGCTACAGAAAACAATGAAGACACAATGGTTGGGAATATGACGATTTACACAAAACCCGGTAGCTATCGCTTTATTTGAACTTTTAGAATTCGTTTATCTGTTTTGATTTCGTTTAATTTATATTTTATTTTATAAATTACAAAGTTGGGTTATGAATTTATTTTTCTGAAGGTTGTATTTTTGTTTTGATGGTGCTTCGTAAGATGTTAAGTTTTGGGTTAGTGTTTCATGTGTGATGAGTGTTATATCTTGTTTAGGTTTAGGAATTTAGGTATGATTACAAATATATTTCTTGAACACAATGTATTTATTATTAAAAACATTTGTGCAAACATTTTCTGGTCATTATTGTTAGGGATCAAGATCCCACAACAAGAAGGCTCATCAACTGGTATTAACGTTGGTGTAATTATTGGTTCCGTAATCGGTGGTCTTGGTGTGGTTGTGCTGGTTGTGGCCGTCGTTTGGTGGTACAAGTCTACTCACGCCCCTGTGGGTGTATTGTCTGTAAGTGTATGCTCCGTACAATAGTACAAGTCTACTCACGCCCCTGTGGGTGTACTGTCTGTAAGTGTATGCTCCGTATACTAGTACAAGTCTACTCACGCCCCTGTGGGTGTATTGTCTGTAAGTGTATGCTCCGTATACTAGTCAAAGTCTACTCACGCCCCTGTAGGTGTATTGTCTGTAAGTGTATGCTCCGTACAATAGTACAAGTCTACTCACGCCCCTGTGGGTGTATTGTCTGTAAGTGTATGCTCCGTATACTAGTACAAGTCTACTCACGCCCCTGTGGGTGTATTGTCTGTAAGTGTATGCTCCGTACAATAGTACAAGTCTACTCACGCCCCTGTAAGTATATTGTCTGTAAGTGTATCCTCGTTATACTAGTACAAGTCTACTCACGCCCCTGTGGGTGTACTGTCTGTAAGTGTATGCTCCGTATACTAGTACAAGTCTACTCACGCCCCTGTGGGTGTATTGTCTGTAAGTGTATGCTCCGTATACTAGTCAAAGTCTACTCACGCCCCTGTAGGTGTATTGTCTGTAAGTGTATGCTCCGTTTACTAGTACAAGTCTACTCACGCCCCTGTAGGTGTATTGTCTGTAAGTGTATGCTCCGTATACTAGTACACGTCTACTCACGCCCCTGTGGTTGTAATGTCTGTAAGTCTATGCTCCGTATACTAGTCAAAGTCTACTCACGCCCCTGTAGGTGTATTGTCTGTAAGTGTATGCTCCGTTTACTAGTACAAGTCTACTCACGCCCCTGTGGTTGTAATGTCTGTACGTCTATGCTCTGTATACTAGTCAAAGTCTACTCACGCCCCTGTGGGTGTATTGTCTGTAGGTGTATGCTCCGTATACTGGTACAAGTCTACTCACGCCCCTGTGGTTGTATTGTCTGTAAGTGTATGCTCCATATACTTGTGCAAGTCTACTCACGCCCCTGTGGGTGTATTGTCTGTAAGTGTATGCTCCGTATACTAGTACAAGTCTACTCACGCCCCCATGGGTGTATTGTCTGTAAGTGTATGCTCCGTATACTAGTACAAGTCTACTCACGCCCCTGTGGGTGTATTGTCTGTAAGTCTATGCTCCGTATACTAGTACAAGTCTACTCACGCCCCTGTGGGTGTATTGTCTGTAAGTCTATGCTCCGTATACTAGTACAAGTCTACTCACGCCCCTGTGGGTGTATTGTCTGTAAGTCTATGCTCCGTATACTAGTACAAGTCTACTCACGCCCCTGTGGGTGTATTGTCTGTAAGTCTATGCTCCGTATACTAGTACAAGTCTACTCACGCCCCTGTGGGTGTATTGTCTGTAAGTCTATGCTCCGTATACTAGTACAAGTCTACTCACGCCCCTGTGGGTGTATTGTCTGTAAGTCTATGCTCCGTATACTAGTACAAGTCTACTCACGCCCCTGTGGGTGTATTGTCTGTAAGTCTATGCTCCGTATACTAGTACAAGTCTACTCACGCCCCTGTGGGTGTATTGTCTGTAAGTCTATGCTCCGTATACTAGTACAAGTCTTCTCACGCCCCTGTGGGTGTAATGTCTGTAAGTCTATGCTCCGTATACTAGTTCGTACATAGAGAACTGAATTGTGTGAGTCAGTATGGCCTATATATAGCGGCAACATCGGTAATGTAGGTGGTGGTGTTTATAGTTAACTTATGTTTACTAAGACAGTGGCGTACACATATATCATACTACATATCTAAATATATTGTATTGAAGCTAAGCATGCAATTAATTAGCAATCTATGGCACTAACCTCTCTCATTTCTGTCCTTAGCTCCCAACTGCGACGTCATAAAAAGACGACAGCAACTATAAAAAATGTTTCTATATCAGGACAATAAACAGCATATCTGTCTTCATTCAAACAATTATATATATATATATATATATATATATATATATATATATATATATATATATATATATATATATATATATATATATATATATATATATATATATATGTACCTGCAATTTCAAGAGACTAGAAAACTTTAACACATGGTTTGATATATAAAGCTTTTAATTTATCCTGGATTAGAATTGTTGTATATTTTGTGTTTTCTTAATGGTTTTTTAAACTTTTCATTCGAAATAATATTTAACCATACAAATGTTATATAACATTTACCTAAACATAAGATACGGAGGCGTAGCGGCCCTTCCCGGCGCCCGGGGTCAAACTTTCAATTTGACGCCCCCCTCGGTAACAACCTTTCAATTTGCAATTTGCACCCCCCCCCCCTCAAACTTTCAATTTGCAGCCCCCCCCCACAAGCTCTCAATTTGCGCCCCCCCCCCCCATATATATATTTTTTATATTTATAATGCAAAACTGCATCTAAATGAGATTTTAATTTGTTTTTACAACCCCTTTTGGCGCCCGCTAAGGTCGGCGCCCAGGGACATATTTAACCCCCCCCGCCCCTCCCCTCCCCTTCGCTATGCCTCTGATAAGATACAAACACTACAAATTCTTCAAATTTGCTTATAATTCTTTATTTTTTTACTTAAGAAACTTAATCCACATTTCGTACTTTAACCATGAGATTCATAGTTGTGTTTATTGTGCAGTATATAAACATCTCACTAGCTTTGGAACTATTGCCCTAAAGTTGTTTTAAACTGAATGCAATTTACACTATAAAAACAATCTGAATAATATATAACTATGTTTCCAATAAAATCCAAATTTATTATTTGGACAAATGTTCAATGCCTTGTACTCTACTCTTTGATTTAACTCAACATGATCGCTTATTTTAGTCTGCCATGTTTGTTACATTTTCAATGTAAGAAAATATTTTTTTTTAATGTTCTCAAATTTCGAACGGTAAAAACATAATCTTGTAAATAGTAGCTTTATTTCCAGTGTGTAACAAAATATAAATTATTGTACAACTTCCTAACCTGGCTTTTATAACTGATCCTGATCTTAATTTTGGAATTTGGAGGTTTTAGTTCGTTTGTTCATTTGGTTATGCACACACGTTTTTTTTTCAATACTTACTATTTTTTACAAGCTTTTATTTAACTCACTTCCTCTGTCGTCAGTCGTCAGTCGTCAGTCTAGACGGAAACGCAGGAGTGAAAATTCGGACAGTTCTACTTGACCGATACGATTCAAAGTTAGCACGTGGGTCAAGACATGAAGACAATGCAATCTGAAACTAAATTTGACTTAATTGGATGCCAAATTAATTTTTTATGAATTAATTAAAATTTGGACCGAATTAGTAGGCATGTCTAGCCAACCACACCACACGCGTCATCACCTTCAATAGCTGCGCCATCACGTAATGGCTGCGTTCAAAAACCATTGCGCGCCTACTGAACGTGATGTTCAGTAGGCGCGCAATGGTTTTTAGTCATGTAACTCTATTGTAAATAAAACATGTAAAGTACTGAAAAAAAATTCATAAAAAACGTTTTAATAACAAGCTTTTATGTAATGATGCACTAAAAAGTAGAAAATAAATTATAGACTACTATTTAAATAACTAGAAAGAAAAGCGTGGGTGTCTTCCTTAACATTAGTAAAGGTATCCAATAGATACTAAAGTGACCCACGCATTTCTTTATAGTTATTTAAATAGTAGTCTATAATTTATTTTCTACTTTTTAGTGCATTATTACATAAAAGCTTGTTATTAAAACGTTTTTTATGAATTTTTTAAAAGATCTCTTGTCATTTTAAGTCTTCCGTAAGACGTTTCCCTAAATATGCATTCTTCTTTTTTTACTTTTTCGTATATACGAAGTATAGAGAAAGTCTTGTAATCGTGCAAAAATGTTTTTTAGATTTTTGCAGATCTCGAAGTTTTACATCTCCCTAAGTCGGAAAAACATAGTTTTGCCATCTTGTCCGTATGACTGTGTGTATGTGTGTGTTTATGTCTGTGTAGACATAGTAACTTGAGTACCGTTACAGATAGGTTGATGAAATTTCATGTATAATTATTATATCAAAAACGTAGATCCTGTTCAACTTTTGAGCGATTTCCGATAACCGGAAGTGGTACTATTTCTACTTAGAATTTTTCAAAAGCCTATAACTTGAGTACTTTTTCAGATAGATAAATTAAATTTCACATGTAATTAAAAGATCTAATTCTCTACCTCCTGTCCAATTTCGAGTGATTTCCGTTAACCGCAAATACTAATTGACGCTATTTCCGATTTCTTAAAAAACGCATGTAAATTTATAAAGTACTAATAATAGTGCGCACTATTATGCACATATTTATTTGGCATTCGCTTGGTGCGCAATTTTTTTTCTACTAGATTCTATTCTATTTTTAAAAGTTTAAGTAAACAAAAATCATGTCTATATTTCGAGTTGCCATCCCACGTAGTGTTATAGTAGAATATTCGAGAAAGTTTAGGGGAGATCACTCCCGGTTTATTTACTTTCTCTTATATACGAAGAATAGAAAAAGTCTTGCAATCGTGCAAAAAAATCGAGATGTTTACAAATCTCGACGATTTAGGGCTCCCCGAGTCGGAAAACATAGTTTTGCAATCTTGTCCGTATGTGTGTGCGTGTATATGTGTGTGTGTAAACACGATAGCTTGAGTGCCGTTACAACTAGGTTGATCAAATTTCATATATAAGTATTATATCAAAATCGTAGATCCGTATCAACTTTTGAGCGATTTCCGATAACCGGAAGTGGTGCTTTTTCTACTTTGAATTTTTCAAAAGCCTTTAACTTGAGTACTATTTAAGATATATAAATGACATTTCACAAGTAAGTAAAAGATCTAATTCTATACCATCTATCAAAATTCGAGTATTTTCCGTTGACCGGAAGTAGTAATTTACGCTATTTCCGATTTCTCAAATAAACGCATGTAAATTTATAGTATACTAATAATATTGCACACTATTATACACATTTAATTTGGCGTTCACTTGGTGTGCAATTCTTTTTTCTTCGGGATTTTATTCAATTTTAAAAACTTTAAGTATTTAAAATGGATTAAAAATCATGTCTATATCCCGAGTTTCCATCCCCTGTTGTTTTATATAAGAATATTCGAGAAAGGTAAGGGGAGATCACTCCCTGTTTATTTTATTTTGCTCTCGTCCGAAAAAGCACAAAAAGGGCGAAATAACAGGGAAAAAATGAAGTTCCGAATATACTTTTTTAAAATACTCAAGTGTGTTGTCACACTTTCCGAGCCTGCCTCCCATTGATCAAGCATCGGCACGACCGTCAGACACCCACTTCCTCCTAGGGTATTGACATCATTTTTATTGTCTTTTGTTTTTATATTATTAGTTCTATTTTTTATCCACTTCACCGGAGATAGATGAACGGTTGGTTTGTTAAATAATTGATTACATCAACGGTTGATTTTATAAACACTTGACGTTATCAACAGTTGACTTTATCAACAGATGATTTTATCAATGCTTGGTATGGTTGTACTACGTATGCTGCAGTAATATAAACAACTTTAAGCAATCTGATACGAGCAGCTGGTGGAAGATCGTGACGTTTAAAAACACAATACCTACATCCAGTACGTGAATGTTTTTTTTTAACTTCCTGTATGCACAGGCTCGTATAATAAAAAAATGTCAGCCCATTGTATAGGATTACTAGATTTTAACCTCAGTTATGTAATCATAGTAGATTTATGTACGGGGAGTCAGCCAAGCGTGACAAATCTAGCCCGCTTCATTCACCGTGACAACACTTTCAACTTCCGGCGTCTGGCCTAACCACAAGGTGTGGAACTAGAGGTTGCGTGCCCTTAATTTGACGGTTGGGGTGGGGGTGGAGAAGACGATTAAGGGGCCCAAAATCAGATGATAAATAAAATGTAAAATAAAAATTGTCATTTCAAATTTTATGTGTGTGATTGATAAATTTGTATTATTCCTACATCCTAGAGAGGCTTGTCCCCTTGATTTCATCTTTCTAGTTAACATTTTCTCAAGATGGAGGACCGTTTCAGTTGAGCCATTATTATGGTTATAGCCTTCAAAAAAAAAGAACCTTGTCGAATCTTCTATATTGCATGTCAGGTTCATTTTTTTCTATTCTAATTTAATTTTAAAGATACCAACTCTTTTAATAACCCTGATTTTACAGTGGGGTTTCAGTGTCAGGCATATAGATAATGATTTAATGACAATGACTTTACATTACCAGATTCGGTTACCTAAAATTGTGTTGTGTTGTTGATCTATGTTTATCCGAAAGTGTCTAAAATGATAAACACGTTGTTATATTTTTAAAAATCGTGATCACATAAATATAGAATCGTGACTGTCTTCGTAAATAAGTTAGTCACAATTTGATGTGTATTTTGTTTCTTCCATATACCTTACTAGCATCTATTGACACCCAGCACTGGTGTAGCCCCATGGATAAAACTGATTTTACTTCATGTAGACATCTGCTTGAAGTTACAAAATCGTGACTGAACTTTAAGGGACGAAACCTCATAACTTAACATTTTTTTCCTTCCTTTACATCACTTACAATCTTTGAAAAAGGCTGTCAACATGGACATACTTTGGATACATAATTTAATTTTCCGCGTTGTTGGTTAAATGTTATGCTCCAGTGACCACTTTCATGTACGGTGATGGAGGTATCATACAAATGGGCTTGCCTGAAAGAATCTTTGAATGAATGAAAACATCTGCCTCAGTACAGCAGGAAGTCTTATAGAACTCAGTGGATTAAAATTATGATGGTGGTAGGTGGGATGCGTGAATAGGAGATTCTGGGGGCTGAATGAACCCTCAATGGGAGGCTTTTTGGGTTGAATGGACCCTCTATAGGAGGCTTTGTGGGTTGAACGGGCCCTAAATAGGAGGCTTTGTGGGCTAAATGGGCCCTCAATAGGAGGCTATGTGGGCAAAATAGGCTCTCAATTTGGTGCTATGTGGGCTAAATGGGCCCTCAATTTGGGGCTATGTGGGCTAAATGGGCCCTGAATAGCAGGATATGTGGGCTAAATGGGCCCTCAAAAGGAGGCTATGTGGGCTAAATGGGCCCTCAATAGGAGGCTATGTGGGCTAAATGGGCCCTCAATAGCAGGCTATGTGGGCTAAATGAGCCCTCAATAGGAGGCTATGTGGGAAAAATAGGCTCTCAATTTGGTGCTATGTGGGCTAAATGGGCCCTCAATAGGAGGCTATGTGGGCTAAATGGGCCCTCAAGAGCAGGATATGTGGGCTAAATGGGCCCTCAATAGAAGGCTATGTGGGCTAAATGGGCCCTCAAGAGCAGGATATGTGGGCTAAATAGGCCCTCAATAGGAGGCTATGTGGGCTAAATGGGCCCTCAAGAGCAGGATATGTGGGATAAATGGGCCCTCAATAGGAGGCTATGTGGGCTAAATGGGGCCTCAATAGAAGGCTATGTGGGCTAAATGGGCATTGACTAGAAGGCTTTGTGGGCTAAATGGGCCCTCAATAGGAGGCTTTGTGGGCTAAATGGGCCCTCATTAGGAGGCTATGTGGGCTAAATGGGGCCTCAATAGGAGGCTATGTGGGCTGAATGGGCCCTCAATAGGAGGCTTTTTGTGCTAAATGGAGTTTGGGTTTCACCGAGTCAGGTTTCAAAGTTGGTACATGCATGTTTTGAAATTGGTGGGAGTAGAATTCATACTAGCGTCGGAGGAGTTTTGTTAACACCGATGCATGTTTCAAAGTTGGTACATGCATGTTTTAGAATTGATGGGGGCAGCGTTTATACTAGAGTCGGAGGTGTTTTGGTTTCACCGAGGCATGTTGCAAAGTTGGTACATACATGTTTTGGAATTGGTTGGGACAGAATGTATATTAGAGTCGGAGGAGTTTTGCTTTCACAGAGGGTGGTTTCGAAGTTGGTACATGCATGTTTTGGAATTGATAGGGGGAGATTTTATAATAGGGTCGGGGGAGTTTTGGTTTAACCGAGGCATGTTTCAAAGTTGGTACTTGCATGTTTTGGAATTGGATGGTGCAGAGTTTATACTAGAGTCGGATGTGTTTGGGTTTCACCGATGGATGTTTCAAAGTTGGTACATGCATGTTCTTGGAATTGTTGCGGGTAGAGTTTATACTAGGGTCGGTGAAGTTTTCACCGAGGCAGGATTCAAAGTTGTTACATGCATGTTTTGGAATTGATTGGTGTAGAGTTTATACTAGGGTCGGTAAAGTTTTCACCGATGTATGTTTCAAAGTTGGTACATGCATGTTTAGGAATTGGGTGGGAACGTTGTCACTTGTGACAGTAAATGAATGCAGATAAATGTTTGTATGTTACTTTGTCATAGTCCTATGTCTGTCCAAGGGAATAGTGTGGGTAAAGGTACAGTCTGTTTATCTAGCTGTTGTTAATGTGTTTAGGGATGGGGGCGGGGGTTGTGGACAAAGTTTTCTATGTGGATAGGGCGCATGGGATATAAATTGAGGAGTGGTGTCTACAAGTTATGTATCCCAGTGTGTTGGAGTAGTGTCTAGGGGGTTGTGATATTAATTGAATGTAGATAAATATTTGTCTGTAGGGTTGTTACTTTGTCATACATCCTTTGTCTCTTTAATGTAATAGGTATAGTGTGGGTAGTGGTACGGGTTGTTTATCTATCGGTTGGTAATGAGCTTAGGGATGGGAGAAGGGGGAAGGGGATGCGGACAAAGTTTTCCAGGGGATAAGGCGAATAGTGATAAAAATAACTCACCCAGCCCCTTAATCAATCAAAATTATTGATTTGTACTTTAGAGTGATTTGATTGAATGATATGATATGCTAACGTCATATCATATTTAGTTTTTACGTTATTATTTTGGTGAAATTTAATTGTAGACATTTTATAGAAACTGGCGTGTATTTCTGTATATGACACAATGTTTAGAAATCTCGCTTTACTACAGTAATTAGACTTTTTCGAGCTGGTAAAAATGTAAAAAAAAATTGAGAAAAATATGCAATTTATACTTAATTATATCATCGTATGTATACATACACACGGTTAAATGGCGAATCATTCCAGACATTATATCGTGGATAAAATATTATATCGAAAGACACAATTTATCAAGACAAATATCAACGATATCATAGACAAAATAGCTCATGATAAATGATGTCAAGAACAAATATATATTACATACATTTTAATATCACAGACGACTTTGTAATTTGTATTTTAGTTTCTGCACTCATTATCTTTATGAGTTGCGACATAATAGTCATCTACATTTTTTGTTTTATCAAAGTCTTTTTTTTCATATGTTCTAAATATTTTTTAAAACTATAAATCTCCAGTTGCGTCATATAGTTTTAGGAAAGCATTAATTTAATGACTTGGGACAAAATATTCATCGCTGTTTGTTTTTTCGTCAAGATATACACCCACGTTATTGTCAGGTTTTTTCTCCGACAAAATGGATGGTGTTAAGTATTCTGTCAAATTATTAGTATCTTCAGTTGTGTCATATAAATTTAGATAGTCGTTAATTTCACGAGTTGGGACAGAATAGTTATCGGTGTTAGTTTTTTTGTCAAGTGTTTTATCTAAGTTATTGCCAATTGTTCTCTCGAAAGAAATGACTGGTTCCAAGTATTCAGTCAAATTAGCAATATTTCCAGTTTCGTTTTGTCGTGATTCAGTTTCATGAAGCAGGACTAAATTGTATTTTGAATTAGCTTCATTGTCAAATTTTTCATGAAAGTTATTGGCGAGTTTCCTCTCCGAAGAAATAAATGGTTCTAAGTATTCTGCCAAACTAGCAATATCTACAGGTTTATCATGTAGCGAATTAGATTCCTCAGTTTCATAAAACTGGACTAAATTGTTATCTGCGTTGGTTATGTTGTCAAGTTTTTCATGACAGTTATTGACAAGTTTTCTCTCCGAAGAAAAAGCTGGTTCTAAGTATTCTGTCAAATTAGCAGTATCAAGCTGTATTTCCGGTGAAGTATGAGGTTTTTCATTAAGGTTAATTTCAAGATTTTCATTAGAGGCAATGTCAGGATTTCTGTCCGAATGTGTATCAATATCTCCATCCGATGTAATCTCTTGTTGTCCATCCCCGTTCATGTAACGTTGCCTCTCAATATTAAGTTGTGTATTTGTGCTACTCTCACATTCCCAATATTCGGAGTAATCCACGTCCTTTGTTGGGTTCTCTGCATGTTCGTTTGTGTTGTGGTGTTCCACTTCACTTAGGGTATTTTCTTTTATCTCATCAAGGTCGTTAATTGTACTGTAGTAGTTTTCTTCTTCCGTGTTATCTAGATCATACACAGATGTCTGGTTTGAAGCACCACTCTGCATACCGTCTCTTGCATTTTGTCTAATTACTGCATACCATCCATCTTCATTGTGAGGTTCCAGATATCCAACACTGTCCATTGGTTGAGGGGTTATCCTTTCAGTGTTTGGTGGAGTAGAAATTGGTTCACATCTTTCTATTACTTCTTGTTTTAGATACGCTGGGATAAATAGAATCAACATGTTATGGTTAATTTTAACTGAGTTAAAGGGTTTTAATATAAAGTAATAATATAATTAATGTATTCCCTAAAATTAAGAACACGCGTGAGATCTGTACAGCAGCATTGTGAACTACCGATACAGGTAGAGATTCAAAACAGCGGAGTGCCGGTAATTGTAAAAAAATATCATCGATCACTTCACCTAGCGGTGAGTCAGGGGAGACAATACTATTAATTATATCAATAATATTTACAATTCTTTTAAATTAAAAAGTAATACAGGCGCTTAATTAAAGTGGTACTTATATGTAGATAAAGGTTTCATACAAGTAATCTATTTTTACTTGTTTTGGGGTGAAGATACATGGAAAATTGTAATGGCATTTTTGCTTAGTTTTACAGTTTTCATCATCGGTTGGAGATGATTAATACTGATTAGCAATAGTAATTTGACTACTTTTTCTTGCTTACACTTTCATTCAATGAAAATTGATTATTTATACATACAAGAAAATATTTAATTTTAACTTATTTTAAACCTGAAAATTTGAATAATTTAATGGATTGGTTGTAAAATGTTACGTGGACAGTTATCGGAATAATTAATGATTTTTTTTAATTTTAAAAGAACTTTGGGAACACTGACGCTAACTTGTTATCCGGAGCGTAAATAAAACTGTAAACACTTCATCTATACCATAAGTGATAATTATATTATATTAATTGTTTTAGTTAATATTAAAGAAATTGAATACACAAGTGTATACAATTTTCAGACTAATGAATACTAAATATCTACAATTTCTTTCTGCTAAAATTAGTCAAATATTCAGTGAAAAATTGTAACTCTAGGAAGCTTACCTCCCTTACACAGCGCAAAAAAAAAACAAAAAAACAAGGACCTCTTTGTTCAAATATGAATTCATTGCAAACGTTTTGATAATAATATTCTATACAAGTTTATTTTCGAGACATTTATTTTTCTACCGACTGGTCGGATGCAGCATAGGGTAAAACTAATTCTTTAGGTAGCATCATCGGCAAGTTCGGAAGTATTAAGTTGTACAATTAACGTGGGAGGAAACATGGAGAAATTGCTAGGAATATAGACCCGTCTTAAAACTACTAACCTTTTCTAAAACAAACAGCTAGAGCAACAGCACCTGCAATAACAATTGCAACTATTGGAAGGACATAATACAGAAAGCTGTAATTATTCTGACTGTTCACTTCCCTTTCATCTGGTGCACTTTTTGACGTTGATTCTGTGAAGTTTAATAAGCATAGAGAAATGTTAAATGTAGTAAAGATTATACAAATTTATTAATTACACTATGCATGCAGTAAAACATAAATACAAGTGCACTTTTAAGCAACTTAAAATCCATTTTTTTTTTATTCAACTTACAAAAGAAAACGTGTGACGTCACGATTTAATAGGCGAAACAAAGAATTGATACAGTAAGTCTGATTATTGTAGGGCATTAAAAAAAAACTCACCGGGCATAGTTTCGTTAGAATATAGGCCTACCCCTGTTCGAATAATTTTTTTTTTAAACAATACACTCACAAAAGTTCAAATTATAACATCAAAGTTAGTTAAATTTAAAACATTACAATTATCATTTATTAATACAGTGAAAAAATGTTAATATATGACAGCAATGTAAAATTATTTAGAAAAACAATATTCATTTCGTGCCTACTTAATGTGACATGAATAGATAATATATATGTATATATATATATATATATATATATATATATATATATATATATATATATATATATATATATATATAATTATATTTATATATATATATATATAATTATATTTATATATATATATATATATATATATATATATATATATATATATATATATATATATATATAGCTATATATTTATACTATATGCTTTGCACGTTGTATATTTTAAGCTTGATCTGTAATAAATCCTGGCTAGCTACTGATTGCTTTTATTTTAATATAAAATTAATTTCACACGTTTTTTTTCTAGAATGAACTTACCATGAGTTTTAACATATTGATATTTAACGGTCAACATTTCATCATCACTTGGGTTCATAATATAGGAAGCATTGCAATAATACATCCCAGCGTCAGAAAGTTTAGCGTGGTCCACAATTATTTCAATTTTCATTGTGTTCCGGTTTGGTAAGTATGTTTTGTTTAACGTCTCTTCTATACCTCCAGTAAAAGTAAATGTCCAATTTAAAGCATTAACTGATGAAGTCTGTAAAAAATAATTTAATGAGTCCGCTTGTGTTGTACAATATAAAAACAATTGTGTATCCTTGCCAAACTAAGACAAAAAATAATTTTGATATTTGAATATATACTACAATTTCTGGGTGTTTGGCGATGTAATTTTGGTGTATTAGTTTCTTTCCTCACCCTTGTTTTGTAGGGAGGAACAAACGTCCTGTATCTTGCATAAGTTACTGGTTGTGCTGTCCCGTCCGTCCAAGCAATGGCCAACTTGGAGACAGTGCTGGCATTTTCTGGAACACCAGCAATGGACGCATCGCATGTCACAGTAAACGATTCTCCTAACGTTATCATATTTTGGCTGATAATATTATCAGTTGACAAAATTGTTATTACTGTACCTGAAAAACAGGTAAAAATCGTTTTTTCGTATGACGTAGATAAAAAAAAGTGTACGCTATTACAATAAACTTTTAAATTTACTCTAAATAAAACTAAAATTATATATCTATATATAATTATTTGTATGTATATATATATATATATATATATATATATATATATATATATATATATATATATATATATATATATATATATATATACATTTATACATATGGTGACAGGATAAATGATCACAGGACGAATGCTTTCAGACAAAAAAATATCTCACGGACAAATGATCTCAGCACAAATTTTAACATAATTTATCAGAAGAAAAACATCTCACAACACAAAGCCTATATTACATAGGAAGAAAATGCTTAGTCTTGGTATATTACACTATTTATAGTAGCTTAATTAAGTGATTTCTTTTTAATTACAGTTACTAGTTTAATAAACTCATGCTTGAACATTTTTTACAATTACATTTTACTCGTGCAATATTCGCCTTATCAGCATTATATCTTCACTAGACAGATTTGCTGGGCTTGCTTAACGTGAGATAATCTTACTACCTCAAATAGACAAAACTAGATCAAAGAGCATAGAGGTTTTTACTAATGGAAAGACAAAGATAAATTAGCGATGAGTATCTGTTCGCTATTAAAACGGCAGCCCCTTTTGATGTCGGAAAATGAAAAAAACAACTCTGCGTGGACAATGTACTATCAAACAACTATTGCGAAAAGCAAGAAACATATTTTGGTCACACCCCAGTGATCAGGTGACACGTGTTTTTTAAATGATAACGGTTATTGCGGAGTCAAGTTTTTTGTTGTGTGCTTGAAAAGAAAGCTGTGTTAATCGTAAATAACCAGCTACTATGAAATAAATATGTATGTTATCTTGCAGATGATTATATCACTTAAAAAACATTCCATTTTCTTTTATTAATTTAACGAAATTGCAATAATTAACTTTAAAATATAGTTTAAAAAATTACATTTTCGAATACAAATAAAATGTTTTTTTTTAATATATTAATTTTGATTACTCTTGCTTGTTTATTTTGAATAATAATAAAAATCTGCATGCGCCATTTCTTAATGTTCACGACTCATTTGTTCTGAAATACTGTTGGTATTTTATCATGTCTGGGATATTTTATATGTGTATTTAGATTATGATATTTTTGGCCCTGGTCTATTTTGTCTCGAGATATTTTGTACGTGAGATCATTTGTCACAATCTAAGCAAACTAAATATTTGAATGCACAGCCACTATTTTGTTGGGGGTGGGGGGAGGGCTTTTGAAAGTTGCACATGTTATATATTACAAAACGACTAAATACCTATATCTAAATTACCTATTGTATAGTAGTATATCGTCACTCTCCCAAAAATAATTTCTTCATTATTTACCGTAGCTCCACAACTGTACGTGTAACCTTCATACATCTTTTGTGCATAGAAATGAATGGCTTCATGGTATAAGTACTGGACACATGTATCATTACTGACCTGCTCCATGCTACTAATTATATTGTAAGAGAGAATTCCAGGAAATTCATCGATGTTACCGTCGATGCTACTGTAACTATAGTTACCTAGTTTCCATATAATGTTTAGGTATTTTTGACCCTGTAATATGACATTAATATCAAGTTTAACATTTTTCTATACCTATATATAAAACAAATTTAAGTTAAAAATCATTTTAAAAAACACTTACGATAACTTTACATGACAAAATAATTTCAGATCTTGCCGGAATAAGATACACGTCCTTTTGCAGACCTAAACCTCTTGAATTAGGGTAGTCTAAAGTCAGTAACCCACTAAAATCTGTTTCAAATTGCATGAAGTAATGTATAATGACGACTTTAACTAAAATCTTAAAAAAGAATATACAAATATTTTACTATATATACAATAAATGTATAACTTACTGGTAATGCTGATATTTACAAAGCTATAAGATAACATTTCCATATCGTTCCAATCAAGATAAGCTGCGAAGCAAAAATACTCGCCAGCATCATTACATTTCGCATCCCTGGCCACCAATGTTATTTTTATTGAAAGTGTATCGTTTATTCTATTTGAGTCTTCTTGTGGGTCCAACGAGTATAAAATACTCCAGTTTTTTGCAGGCGAAGTATCTGGTGAAAACTGAAAATTTCCTCACAAAATTAGTATATGCATTTATGTTGTCTATGTTTATACGAATACTCATAAGAAATCCTATAAAGAAAGGAAGCATTTACTGCAAAGTATCTATAATATAAGGCTGGTGGTAGTGTGTCAGTCATTTCGTCCGTCAGTCATTCCGTCATCGCTATAGATTTTGGAACCATAAAAGTAAACATCAAGCTATGAAGTACTTTTAAATAAGACATTGTCTTATAAAAAGTGATAGAGTAAGGTTTGTTTATATAACGACTTTAATTTATTATATAGTTGCCACAGTTTTTACTGTTTCGCATAACGTGAAGAAAATATTAAACACACAGTGCTAAAACATATTAAACGGATCAATGTCAAAAAATATTTTCGCTTAGACTCCTAGAAACATTGATACATTTTAATAACAGTAGGGTCGAAAAAATTAGTCTATAATATAAGGCTGGTAATAGTGTGTCAGTCATTCCGTCATCGCTATAGATTTCGGAACGATAAAAGTAAACATCGAACCACGAATTGATTTTAAATTGCATCAGTGTAGGATTTGTTTATATAACAAATAAAAATGTTTGTATAGTTGACAAGGTTTTTACTCTCTTGCATAATGTAAAGAAAATATTAACTAAGAGCACATTGTGTTTGCGTGTTGCGTTTGTGTTCGTGTTGCGTTTGTGTTTGTATTTTCGTTTGTGTAATTTGCGTTTGAATTGTGTTTGTGTTTGCATTGTTTTTGTGTTTGCGTTTTCTTTTGTGCTATGTTTGTATTTTCTTTTGTGTTTGCGTTGTGTTTGAGTTTGTGTTTGCGTTTGAGTTTTTTTCTGTTCCCAAGATGGTACATTTAAAAAAGATTCAAAGTGGCGGAGCACGGATATATATATATATATATATATATATATATATATATATATATATATATATATATATATATATATATATATATAATATATATATATATATATATATATATATATATATATATAATATATATATATATATATATATATATATATATATATATATATATATATATATATATATATATATATATATATATATATATATATATATATATATATATATATATATATATATATATATATATATATATATATATATATACAAAACGCTTTAAAAAACAAACTGAATAATTTTTTGCATATATTAAAGTATACCTATTGACTGTCCTAAACTTTTTGAAGTAGTTTTATTTAATCAGGTTTTCATTACATAATATATGTGTTGGAAATCTTAGCCTCCTATTTTAAAACACCGTTTATACAAATATAAAGTAAAATAGGCCTTTATGTATCATAATTACTCCGAAAGTAGAGTTATCAGGATCTGCAAAAAGTAAGAATTCTGCATAAACTGTTGGTTCTGCTGTCCCATCCGTCCACGCTATCTTCCAAGATAGAATTGTAGCATACGATGGAACACCAGCACGTGACGCGTCACATGTCACATTGAAAGATCCGCCTTTTGCAATTGTACGTGGCGTGACGATTGATGGTACAATGGCTGTATGAGTTTAAAAATAATAGTTTTATGAATTTTTAAAAATTAATTTACAGGTGTTCTACATAAATTGCTAAATGGCCTCATTAACTTACCAGTTGTTATATGTAGTGTCATTTTTCCAAGTAAAATATATTGGTCGTGTACTATAGCCACACACAGAAACTCGTAGCCGTCATACTTTTCTTCCGCTTCAAACTTCAATGTTGAAGTATAGTGGAAGGAGTAACATGAAGAAGTATTGTATTGAAATGGGTTTTTCATGCGCTTTTGTAGTTCAGGATATAAAATAATATTGTCTACATCACCTTCAGAATTGCTGAATTTCCAAATGAGATTCATTTCAAGTGGACCCTATTTTCAAGAATGTGAAATACATAAAATTAGAATTTTTAGTGTTGGGAGGGATCGAGCCTTATCTGCCAAAGGGTTTGAACTCGAGACTTTTTTCGAATTTATCAACAATGAGCTTTGCCGACTCGACCATGCTTCCATCACAATTAAGGATTACGTGTCAACTGGTTATGCGCCATTGAGGCCATTGACTCCGATTTCAGCCTGCTTTTCTTTTTGGATTTGCTTCCGTAGCCTTTGTCTAACCAAGAACAAACTACAAGGCAGCAGTTGTTTAATTTTGGAATTGTCTCTCCTAGAATAGTGGCTGTCCCCATCTAACGAGCCTCATCTGCCCGAGGACTTCCAAAATAGTTTATTTAAAGCCTAACGAACACGAAATAACATATACAAATAATTAGAGACTTCTTCGATTACTCACAAGAGCGTTACAGCTGAAAATAACATCAGACCCTGCAAGATAGACGAACTCATTTGGACTTGGACTATCTTCATACTCAGAGTTTGAATGCATGCCATAAAGAAATATTGTTGGATCTTCAAATGATCAGAAAGTTTGGACTAAATTAAATTATTTCCTATACTATCATCTTTAGCTCTAACTCTATGCACAATAATTCTAAACATTAAAGACAAGATTTTACTTGCTTAGTTCACCAGATTAGTATTGATTCAATGTTTTAGATTATTATTTATATCAAAAAGAAGAAAAAAATCCGATTTTTTAAATCTATCAAACACTTACCTATAATATAAATTAGTGTTTGCCAAGTTGCATAACTTTCGTCTTCATTTACTTGTAGGTATATTACATTACAAAAGTAAATCCCAGAATCAGAACATTCAGCATTATGGACCACCATTTCTATTTTCATCGTGTTCCTGTTGTTTGGTGTATCCGATGTTCCTTGTTGGCTTCCGGTAAATGTTAAAGTCCAATTTTTTGCAGCAGGAGTTTCTGGTAGGTACTGGGGAAATGTTTTAAACGCTAAATTAATTGCATATATTAGGACAAAAGCTGGGAGTGTTGCAAGTTAAAACAATTAATTTTGAAACTTAATTTTGTTTAGCCCTAAGTGAGTTTAGACTATATTTTAAATGTTTTACTTATCGAATATATAAAGTTCAAATCTTGTTGTTGTTTTTTTTGGGGGGGGGGGGTGG
This sequence comes from Physella acuta, assembly GCF_028476545.2. Taxonomy (NCBI): domain Eukaryota; kingdom Metazoa; phylum Mollusca; class Gastropoda; family Physidae; genus Physella; species Physella acuta. The sequence continues at coordinate 514,164 of NW_026731568.1, forward strand.
GGGGGGGGGGGTTGTTTGGGGTGGGTCAATGGGACAGTGAAGCATTTTCTATGTAGGGAAACAAAATGTGTTGACCAGTTGAAAGAATGTTTATTTATATACTGGTCGCATTGAGTTTTCAAAAGTTTGCTGTGTGAAAGATGAGAGGAAAGAATCAAGAATTAGAACTTTCAATAAGTAAATGAATAGATATTCGAAATTGATGTTGGAGTGGGTGGTGGTGTAGTTGGAACAGTTAAATGGGACGTGGGGGTTATCATGTCTGAGGGTGAAGTGGACAGGGGAGAGGGGTAGATGTGTCTGACGAGGCGTGGCGAGTGTCTGTGTGTGTTTAATGCAAGCCAAGCGTCAAATTCCGTGCTGTGAGATCTAATTGCTGATGTGTTACTATTTATAGTGTGTTTGGGTGAGGGGAGGGTTTGACGAACAGATTGCTGTGTGAGCGATTTAGCGAGAGGGTGAAAGGTTGGTATGTTCAAGTCGGTGTTTATGTTTATTTGAATGTTTAGTACCGACAGGTTAGGGGTGGAGAGGGTTGTAGCTATCACGGGGTGTGGGGATACAGTGGAGTTTTAGAGGTAAAAAATTGGTTAACAGTGTTCTAATAACAGTGTTATTAAAGTTAACGAAACAACTGTAAGTAATAATATGGGGATAAAGTTCAAAACTTTTTATTTTTTGCATTATTTTTATTCTTTTTAATATTTGAATTAATAACACAGATCATACTATATTTATCTATATTAAAAGCAAAGTGGTCAAGTGCCCGATAGGGCACTTCCCGGCGCCGCAAGCGCGTCAAATTTGGCACGATGGTGCCTTGGGGCGATAGAACACGAGGGCCGGTGACGGTTGGCCGAAAAGTCCACGGAGAGAGGGTTAAAACTGGCCTCAACTGACCGGCGCCTTATATGGGCTCTATTACAAAAAAAACTTTCGTCCGATGACCCCCTTGAAATTTTGTGAGGTGGTAGGAGAATGCCTTGGGGTGTCACAAAAAACTCGCCATGTACGGGAAAAATCGGGAAATGGGTCAAAACTGACCACTTTGCTTTATATATATAAAGATTGTTTGTGAAAATGTAAACAAAGATTAGCTAACTTTTTAAAGTAAAATTTTTTTAAACAAATTTATATTATTTTAAAGAGAAAACAAATATATCTATATATACACATATTTATATAAATATTTATTTTATAAATAATTTTATAAATATGAATTTATGTTTATAATATATATATATATATATATATATATATATATATATATATATATATATATATATATACTAGGTTGTGTTTAGACAATAATTATTAGAATAAAATATACTAACCGCGAGTATTTAAAGGAAATTATAAATCAAACATATTGATGGTATTAAAAATATCTCACCGAGGTAGTATAAGGATAAATAAACGTCCGATATCTCGCGTACAGTTGGTTTGACCTTTTCTCATCAGTTTGCAATCCAAAGTACAATCCCACAATTGTTGTATATTTAGGTGCAATAAAGGAAGCGTCACAAGTTACAGTGAATGTTTCACCTATCTCATATATGATTTCATCAGATACAGAACAGCCTTTGTAAAATTCAAAACTATTAGTTAAAAATTAATAATATCGACAATATTAATTAAATATATAGTCTAGGGTCTAGGGTCTAGGGTCTAGGGTCTAGGGTCTAGGGTCTAGGGTCTAGGGTCTAGGGTCTAGGGTCTAGGGTCTAGGGTCTAGGGTCTAGGGTCTAGGGTCTAGGGTCTAGGGTCTAGGGTCTAGGGTCTAGGGTCTAGGGTCTAGGGTCTAGGGTCTAGGGTCTAGGGTCTAGGGTCTAGGGTCTAGGGTCTAGGGTCTAGGGTCTAGGGTCTAGGGTCTAGGGTCTAGGGTCTAGGGTCTAGGGCCTAGGGCCTAGGGCCTAGGGCCTAGGGCCTAGGGCCTAGGGCCTAGGGCCTAGGGCTTAGGGTTTAGGGTTTAGGGTTTAGGGTTTAGGGTTTAGGGTTTAGGGTTTAGGGTTTAGGGTTTAGGGTTTAGGGTTTAGGGTTTAGGGTTTAGGGTTTAGGGTTTAGGGTTTAGGGTTTAGGGTTTAGGGTTTAGGGTTTAGGGTTTAGGGTTTAGGGTTTAGGGTTTAGGGTTTAGGGTTTAGGGTTTAGGGTTTAGGGTTTAGGGTTTAGGGTTCAGGGTTCAGGGTTTAGGGTTTAGGGTTTAGGGTTTAGGGTTTAGGGTTTAGGGTTTAGGGTTTAGGGTTTAGGGTCTAGGGTCTAGGGTCTATTAAATCCTTACCATATTGAATCTTCCACACAAAGAAACACGACAGTAATATACGCTGCAACATGCTTCAGAGATTAAATAAATACTTATTATATCTAAACGAAATCACAGATCCAACACACTGAGTAAGCAAATAAGCTGTCAAGACTTATATCTGAAGTTATAGGATGTTGCCGTCACACATACGTCACGCTACACACATTCTTTCTGCTCTGTTTATTTTTACTTTGTGGTATGCGAATTATAGAGGAAGTATTGTTATCCTTTAAAAAAATTAGGTGGACGAATTTTAACATTCAAATATTACATTGTATGCGCAGCTTTCTATAAATTTTTAGAGATTTCCAATAACCTGAAGTTGTGCTTTACTTTACTTCAGGGGAACACAATAAAATGTATGTGCCATGTGACACAAAAATGCGACATAATGAAGGCGACCATAAATAGTTTCGAAATGGTGAATAAAGCATTTTAAAAAATTTGGTGTGATGTTATTAAAATAAATATTCTACAAAGAGGACAGAGACTCATAAGTACAAGGGTAGGATGTGAATACCAAATAAACAATCGTGGGCTAACTACATTATGGTCATAGAAGATGGCAGTATGTATGTATGTATGTTCCCTCGCTGATTCGTGTACACATTTGTGTACCAGGTCAGGCGTGGAGAGCGTTTGTCGTGTCGTGAGAAAAAAAATGTTACAAAGAACGTGTATTAAATGGCGTTATGTGTTGTTAACTATCTATGTAAAGTAAAGTATAGTTTCCCTTTCAAACCTGACGTAACTATCTATGTACTTATATAATAATATATATACCTCTAAAACTCGAATTTATTTACAACTTTGCATATTTTATTTTAGTTTTTTTTTTTTTTTTACATTTTTTTTTTTGTTTTTGTTACATGAGAGAATCTGCACTCTGTGCAGAACTGTAAAACACGTATATATGTAGATGATAATGTTCTTTTTTACCAAACTGTTAATCACAAATTAATTTAAAGACATTTATTTTATTGGTGTATTCATTAGTAGAAATACCATTACTTTATTTATAGTGACGTCGTGTGATTTATTATTTTTTTTACAACAAACATGGCGGCTTCCATGGAAGATCATGTTGCCAATTTAAGGATAGACAACACGGATGGAATTTTTAAATTTTTAACACATTTCTGGGTGTTTAATAAATTCATATATTAATAGTTGTCAACCTATAGACATATATATATATATACATATATATATATATATATATATATATATATATATATATATATATATATATATATATATATATATATATATATATATATATATATATATATATATATATATATATATATATATATAGCCGCCAATAGCAGTATTAGTTGCCATGGAAACCACGAAAAGATGTGAAAAACTAACACTTTTTCAAACCTCTATAACTTTGTTTCCGTAAGAGATTTTTAATGGCTGATAAAAGATTTAGATTTTTCAAACCAAACTATACATTTCTACGTTTATTCATTGCGATGGCTCGTACACAATTTTAATGCACATTTTTACGTACATATTTTGTACAAAAATTAGGGGGTGGTGCTACATAAATATCAATATTTCCTAAAGTGTTGTACAAAACTTAATGTACAAAAGTAGTTTTGTAGAGGGTATAATGCTTAATGCACGTGGGATGTTTCAATCGTGTATGACAAAGGGTTCTAAAGCGATTTGAATGTTGAATTTTGAGTAAAAATGAAAAGTTAAGAAAACGTGAAAAGAAGGGCGGGAAAAGGCACTGTGCGTTTCCTCTTATAGAAAACATAAAAAGACGTTTTGTTATGTGTGGAACAACCATTTGGCTAATAAAATACGCGTTGCTTTATGTTGTCTCTTTTAGATAGATTTTTCTATGTAAGCAGAAAATATGTATACAACAGGTAATGAATTAATTATTATTAAGTCTTACACATTGTTATGATGTATGTTTGACTAGGCAAATTGGTGCGTATGAATGCTGGTGCGGAGCTATAATATTGAATTTGTGAAAGTGTGAAGCGGTACGCAAGACTGTGACGTTTGAGGGTAGGATCGTTGTTGCCGGGGAAGAAGTTGAAAGGAGTCTTGTTCTAGTAGTCTTAGGGTGATGCCTTATATGTAATCAAGTATTAACATCATTTGTACAAGTGGTTGCATGTATTAGTATTGTGAAATAAATAAGAGAGTTGACTAACGTCTTCTATCAAGTCATTAACGTGCATTGATGTCGTCGTGCTTTAGGATGAACTAGTGAATTGCTAGGCAGAATATAGTGGTAGGGTTAGACTCTCTCATTGCATACTCTGCGAGACACATAGACCCCAGCTATAACACACATCCTATCAATCGATTGTTATTCTCAAAACAATTATCATCAAACCAGATTAAGTTCTGTTTGTTACCCGGTCTTCTCACTTCAATATAATATCCAGACTTAAATTGTAGTTTACTGAAGATAATAGCCTATTACACAATGATCGGTACAATGCTTGAGGCTAGACTCGCCACCCCACCGCTCGATAGTGCGTAAAGATCCGATGAGCCATAGATTACCTATGTTCATTCAACCGTGAATAAAACGTCCGGGTAGAGTACATGGCCTAAGTTAATGCTTATCAGCTAACCCATCTAGTATTTACATTAGTTGCTAGCAAACCTTACACGGAGCGAAGGGCATACACATTAACACATGTGTCGTTTACAGGCCGATGTAAAGTCTGATCAATCCTTTCAAGCCTATCATATAATTATGTAACAATACTATAAACTGGCCGTTGCTTGAATAGCGAAAAGGGTATGAGGTGGATGAAGGAGATGGACTGAGTACATTCTTCAAACTGACAAACATGTACATGACGCATTGTTTAAACTATATATATATATATATATATATATATATATATATATATATATATATATATATATATATATATATATATATATATATATATATATATATATATATATATATATAAAGTAGCCTTACGGGACTTGACGGGACACTGGGCAGGTGAAGTAGGGTTTACCTGTTTCTGTGACCTCAGCATATGAAGGGATAGTGTGGTCAGACCCATGCTCAGCCGAAATAGGTGTTTTTAAAAGACAATAACGTCTGATGGTTGACGTCTGTTTGAATGTGGGGTTGACTTTTTGTGAAGATGTGGGAAGGGAAAAGATAAAAATCGTCAAACAAACGTCACGTCTTTTAACGGGTAGTCTAGTAATAAATAAACAGGCAAGATCTTAATACATCTGAAATAGTTTATTATGGTGACTTTGAACTTTACGTTTACACATTTATTTATTTTTTAAACCACTTGTCTACGTGTACATGTGGTGTATTCCGGCAGTAAAAATCATCACCAAATTTTGGATTTAATAATTAAGCTTTGAGTTTTTCATAGACTCGCCACATTAAACGACACCGACGTGTAAGACGATTAAACGACATCAGATATTCGATATGGTTTAGTGGTTGACACAGTGTATTATATATCCACACATATATAGGTCCGGGTTTCTTTATATATAATCTAAAAAAAATCTAGGTCATCCTTCAACTATTTGTTGTGAAATTACGGACACTCCTTTCGGGTGATCCCATGCGTAATGCAACACAAAAGACATACAACCACAAACGAGTTACAAAACAAGACTGAATGAAACAAAGGCTCGTTGAAAACTAAAAGATTTATTAGTATCTACACTATCTACACCTAACACAGTCTACTCTAAACACAAAATACAAAAGCTAGTATAACTATGATACAGTGGCTAAAAACTAGTATAAACCTAACCTGTACTAACCTTGGAGATCTGGACAAAACTGAGGCAAGCGCACACTTTTTCACACACCTTGTATACCCTGTCACAAACTGGTACAAACCGGACTGTCACAACTCACAGCACGAGAACTGAACAGGGAAGAACTGAATAGGGTAACAGCTACAAACAACATTTACCCCCATTCATCCCCCTTCACTCGTTCACTACACCCACACCGCTGACTCAAAAATTACATAAAAATACATTTTTTATTCAAAAACCATTAACCACTATATCTAAATGGTGGCTAAATGATAGTGAGCTGAAGCAGCACCATGAAAGTCAATATATAATAACATAGGGATTACAAAATATTTTCATGATATAAATAAAAATAACCATAAGGTATAATTCAGTAAGTGCTACATAACAATGAAACATGAGCACGAAAGCCAACCTTTAAAACAAACATATTAATATACAAAGTAATATGTAATTAAGTTAACAACCTTACAAAAATGATACATATTACATAGAATATTATTGTAGACACTCAGTATAAAACTAAGTACACTATCCAAGTGGATAGTATAAAAAAAATAATACATGGCAATAAGTAACAGGTAACTGGATACACTTTACTAGGACCTGTCAAAGGTCAATATTTATAAATATGTACTAACATTTATAAATCTAGTTACTAATACAGTAGTTTTAAACAAACGCAAATAACTCATAGAATACATAAATCATGGCATTTGTTGCAGTGTTTAGTGTGACTAACATAATACCACTTAAGGGATACGCGAAAAGGCCTCGTCAATTGGATTATTACGACCTTTAATGTGTTTGATGCACAAGTCGAAGTTTTGAAAATACAATGCCCATCTTACTAGTCTGGGATTTTTATTTCCAAACTTTTTCATGAAAGTTAAGGGGTTGTGGTCAGTGTACACCACTAAGTGACCAACAGAGGAAGTCACATATATTTCAAAATGTTGCAAAGCAAGTACTAACGCTAGTGCCTCTTTATATTGTTTTTTAAATTTTTGTGAGAAATAGAGAAGTTAGGACAAAATCGTCTGTAGAAGCCCGACATGCCTAAAAACCTTCTCAACTGTCTTACATTTGTGGGAGGGGACATGTGGTCAATGGCTTCAACTTTGGCTGACACAGGTCGAACCACGCCATTACCAACGTTGTGATGGCTTCAACTTTGGCTGACACAGGTCGAACCACGCCATTACCAACGTTGTGTCCGAGATAAATTACATAACTGTGACAAAATTCACTTTTGCTTAATTAAGTTAATAGTTAAATTGGCCAACCTTAACTACGTATACAATTTACGGAGTTGGGACAAATGTTGTGAAAAACTAGAAGAATATACAACTACATCATCAATGTAGGAGCCGCAGTTTTCAACATGTCAGGTGATTCCGTTCATCATGCGATGGAAGGAGCTTGGTGCGTTCTTCACTCCAAACGGCATACGTCGGTACTGGTACAGTCCATCTGGTGTCGCGAAGGCGGAGATCTGCTTGGCCTTTTCTGTTAACGAGATCTGCCAGTATTCAGCGAGTAGGTCGATCTTTGTCACAAACGCCGAGTTTCCAATCCGGTCGATGACGTCTTCGATCCGTGGCAAGGGATGCGAGTCTGTCTTCGTTACAGCGTTGACCTTACGGAAGTCTGTGCAGAACCGGTAGGTTCCATCAGGTTTCGGTACTAAAAGTACAGGGGAGGACCAGTTACTGTTACTTCCATAATGTCGTTGTCCAACATATAATGATCATCTTGACGGGTAACAGCTAACTTCTACAGGTTAACTCTATATATGGGTGCTGTTTCAGTGGAGCCGATTCGCCGACATCAATATCATGTTCGCAGAGATTGGTTTCATTTGGAATATCACCGCATACATCTGCAAAATCATGGATTAAATTAGCAAGCGCTTCAGAGTGCTTCTCACTCAGGTGTGTTGGCTGGTAACAGTTCGCACTTCTTTCGTCGTTAACATCAGACGTAGCTTGTTGAACTGTGGCCACTGGCTTGCGGGTAGGCTTGGAAACATGCGTTGTCTCCCTTCGGTGGTATGGCTTCAACATGTTTACATGGCACAGCTGCTCTGTCTTCTTCCTGTCAGGAATAGTAAAAACGTAGTTAAGCTGGCCTACCTATGACTTGATGGTGGGAGTAGTAACAACGTAGTTAAGTTGGCCTATCTTTGACTTGATGGTGGGAGTAGTAACAACGTAGTTAAGTTGGCCTACCTTTGACTTGATGGTGGGAGTAGTAACAACGTAGTTAAGTTGGCCTACCTTTGACTTCCTGTCAGGAGTAGTAACAATGTAGTTAAGTTGGCCTACCTTTGATTTGATGGTGGGAGTAGTAACAACGTAGTTAAGTTGGCCTACCTTTGACTTGATGGTGGGAGTAGTAACAACGTAGTTAAGTTGGCCTACCTTTGACTTGATGGTGGGAGTAGTAACAACGTAGTTAAGTTGGCCTACCTTTGACTTGATGGTGGGAGTAGTAACAACGTAGTTAAGTTGGCCTACCTTTGACTTGATGGTGGGAGTAGTAACAACGTAGTTAAGTTGGCCTACCTTTGACTTGATGGTGGGAGTAGTAACAACGTAGTTAAGTTGGCCTATCTTTGACTTGATGGTGGGAGTAGTAACAACGTAGTTAAGTTGGCCTACCTTTGACTTCCTGTCAGGAGTAGTAACAACGTAGTTAAGTTGGCCTACCTTTGACTTGATGGTGGGAGTAGTAACAACGTAGTTAAGTTGGCCTACCTTTGACTTGATGGTGGGAGTAGTAACAACGTAGTTAAGTTGGCCTACCTTTGACTTGATGGTGGGAGTAGTAACAACGTAGTTAAGTTGGCCTACCTTTGACTTGATGGTGGGAGTAGTAACAACGTAGTTAAGTTGGCCTACCTTTGACTTGATGGTGGGAGTAGTAACAACGTAGTTAAGTTGGCCTACCTTTGACTTGATGGTGGGAGTAGTAACAACGTAGTTAAGTTGGCCTATCTTTGACTTGATGTTGGGAGTAGAAACAACGTAGTTAAGTTGGCCTACCTTTGACTTCCTGTCAGGAGTAGTAACAACGTAGTTAAGTTGGCCTACCTTTGACTTGATGGTGGGAGTAGTAACAACGTAGTTAAGTTGGCCTACCTTTGACTTGATGGTGGGAGTAGTAACAACGTAGTTAAGTTGGCCTACCTTTGACTTGATGGTGGGAGTAGTAACAACGTAGTTAAGTTGGCCTACCTTTGACTTGATGGTGGGAGTAGTAACAACGTAGTTAAGTTGGCCTACCTTTGACTTGATGGTGGGAGTAGTAACAACGTAGTTAAGTTGGCCTACCTTTGACTTGATGGTGGGAGTAGTAACAACGTAGTTAAGTTGGCCTATCTTTGACTTGATGGTGGGAGTAGTAACAACGTAGTTAAGTTGGCCTACCTTTGACTTGATGGTGGGAGTAGTAACAACGTAGTTAAGTTGGCCTACCTTTGACTTGATGGTGGGAGTAGTAACAACGTAGTTAAGTTGGCCTACCTTTGACTTGATGGTGGGAGTAGTAACAACGTAGTTAAGTTGGCCTACCTTTGACTTGATGGTGGGAGTAGTAACAACGTAGTTAAGTTGGCCTACCTTTGACTTGATGGTGGGAGTAGTAACAACGTAGTTAAGTTGGCCTACCTTTGACTTGATGGTGGGAGTAGTAACAACGTAGTTAATTTGGCCTACCTTTGACTTGATGCTGGGAGTAGTATTAACGTAGTTAAGTTGGCCCACCTTTGACTTGATGATGGGAGTAGTAACAACGTAGTTAAGTTGGCCTACCTTTCACTTGATGGTGGGAATAGTAACAACGTAGTTAAGTTGGCCTACCTTTGAATTGATGGTGGGAGTAGTAACAACGTAGTTAAGTTGGCCTATCTTTGACTTGATGGCGGGAGTAGTAACAACGTAGTTAAGCTGGCCTACCTTTGACTTGATGGTGTAAGGTCCTCTGTACATGCATGTTAGATTGTGCCCTGTGTTGTGAGCTGGTCTACCTTTGACTTGATGGTGTAAGGTCCTCTGTACGTGCATGTTAGATTGTGCCCTGTGTTGTGAGTTGGCCTACCTTTGACTTGATGGTGTAAGGTCCTCTGTACGTGCATGTTAGATTGTGCCCTGTGTTGTGAGTTGGCCTACCTTTGACTTGATGGTGTAAGGTCCTCTGTACGTGCATGTTAGATTGTGCCCTGTGTTGTGAGTTGGCCTACCTTTGACTTGATGGTGTAAGGTCCTCTGTACCTGCATGTTAGATTGTGCCTTGTGTTGTGAGTTGGCCTACCTTTGACTTGATGGTGTAAGGTCCTCTGTACCTGAATGTTAGATTGTGCCCTGTGTTGTGAGCTGGTCTACCTTTGACTTGATGGTGTAAGGTCCTCTGTATCTGCATGTTAGATTGTGCCCTGTGTTGTGAGTTGGCCTACCTTTGACTTGATGGTGTAAGGTCCTCTGTACCTGCATGTTAGATTGTGCCCTGTGTTGTGAGCTGGTCTACCTTTGACTTGATGGTGTAAGGTCCCCTGTACCTGCATGTTAGATTGTGCCCTGTGTTGTGAGTTGGCCTACCTTTGACTTGATGGTGTAAGGTCCTCTGTACCTGCATGTTAGATGTGCCCTGTGTTGTGAGCTGGTCTACCTTTGACTTGATGGTGTAAGGTCCTCTGTACCTGAATGTTAGATTGTGCCCTGTGTTGTGAGCTGGTCTATCTTTGACTTGATGGTGTAAGGTCCTCTGTACCTGCATGTTAGATTGTGCCCTGTGTTGTGAGCTGGTCTACCTTTGACCTGATGGTGTAAGGTCCTCTGTACCTGCATGTTAGATTGTGCCCTGTGTTGTGAGTTGGCCTACCTTTGACTTGATGGTGTAAGGTCCTCTGTACCTGAATGTTAGATTGTGCCCTGTGTTGTGAGCTGGTCTACCTTTGACTTGATGGTGTAAGGTCCTCTGTACCTGCATGTTAGATTGTGCCCTGTGTTGGGGAAAAAGACCAATACTTCTTGGCCCGGCACAAAGCTGCGTCACTTGGCCTTCTGGTCGTGGTACTCCTTCATACTTTTCTGGTGCGACGTCAGGAACTCCTTGGAGGATTCCCAGGCACTCTAGAGTCGGGACCTCAGGTCGGACACATATTTTAATACAGTGCCGTTGTTGGGCGTTGACGTCGTCCACTGTTCCTTGAGTAATTTCAGTGGGCCTCGAATGGTATGGCCAAACACCAACTCGAAAGGGAGCAAGTCATCCAAACGTAACAAACAGATCACCATCAAAGGCTAGCTGATCAAGCTATCGCTAATATTTAATCTTTTTGTATCCATTTAGTTTGAAAATCATTTGATTAAATTTCATGAATAGTTCAATATCTAATTTGAATTAAACAATACATAATTTTGCGTTATCATAGAAAGACGAATGTATCTTGGAAGTATATTGAAATCACTGCGTTAGAAGTAGGTGAAAAAAGTTAGAAATTGTGCCATAACACACACAACCTGCGTACATTGCGAGCAAAATAAAACTTATAATTATAAATTGTTTATTCTATTCAATCAGTTTTTTACTTTCTCGTATACGGAGTATAGAGAAAGTATTGTAATCGTGCAAAAACAAAATCGAGGTTTTTACAAATCTCGACGTTTTACATCTCTCTGAGTCGGAAAACAATATAGTTTTGCCACCTTGTTCGTATGTCTGTGTGTGTGTGTGTGTGTGTAAACACGATAACTTGAGTATCGTTACAGCTAGATGAATGAAATTTTATATATTAGTATAATATCAAATGTGTAGATCCGTATCAACTTTTCAGCGATTTCCTAATACGGAAAGTGGAACGTTTTCTACTTTCAATTTTTAAAAAGCCTATAACTTTAGTAGTGTTTTAGATAGATAAATGAAATTTCACATACAAGTAAAAGATCTAATTTTCTGTCTTCTTTTAACTTTTGGGTAATTTCTGTTGAACGAAAATAGTGATTTGCGCTATTTCCGATTTCTCAAAAAACGCATGTGAATTTATAAAGTACTCATAATTAAAAAGTAATTAAAATGGATTAACAATAATGTCTATATCCCGAGTTGCCATCCCCCGTAGTGGTATATAAGAATATTTGAGAAAGTTTAGGGGAGATCACTCCCGGTTTATTTTTAACTTGCTGATTGCGTAGCATGGTAGTTATGTAATAAAATAGCGATCACATTATATAGATGAAAATAGGTTCATAGTAATAAAATAAATAATAAAATATATATATATCACAAGGAGAATGCAATAATTACTTTGGAACCACTGAATACGAAATTTGAAACATCACCCACCTAGCCTCGGATGAATTGTTTCTTTATCGAGGCAATACAGAGTATTTCAATAAAATGCTCGGTATTATTTTGGCCAAACATTTTGTTGTTAACACTGAAAACGCCGCAAGCACAAACCTTATTTTGACAGTAAACATTACTGTTGGTGTCACCAAGGTACAATAATTCAGCTTGTTACCAGCTTTTATTTAACTTGCTTCCTCGGTCGTCACGTCTTCATAGAAAAGCGTTAGTCTCTTCCTAAATTTTATTTAAGGTACCAAATAGATAATATAGTGACCACCGTTTTTCTTTATAGTTATTTAAATAGTAGTTTATTTAAAGAAAATCATTTATATCACCGTATAGTCCATTATTACATAAACATTTTAATGAATTTAAAAAAAAAATCATCCATTTGATCTTTATTTTAAACGGGGACGTTCTGAAGAGATAAAGAATGTGAAGCAAGAGGAGGTAACAAATGATTTACAGACGTTACATTTAAAATGGGTTACGTTCCCTGACAACAAATGTCTGTGAATTGAGAAAGTAATCCAGGAGCTACTCTTGTTATCAGTTGACAAATGTGTTTTTTAAAATAATAGTCATAGAGCGGAGCATGTTATTCGTAGAATGCAGGCAAGAGAAACATTACTAATGTTTCTTCTCTTCTTCTTCGTTCTTAATTGAGACTTTGGTGGAGGATTTAGACAACAAGTCCAACTTCGTGAACAAACCGGACTGTGGTCTCCAGATTGGCAGGTGCCCCATATAATTTTTCCCTGAGTGGGGTGAGCAGGGGCCAGTGTCTGGCTCGCGCCTGGCTATACAAAGAACATTCCTGAAAGACGTGCTCCGTATTTTCCGGGGCCTTGCCACAAGGGTACATTTCGCCACACCCAACCTTTAGTTTTTTATGCATGTGTTGATTTAGTCTGTTATGGCCTGTTCTAAGTCGAAAGAATATGTATTGTTGTTTTCGTGTCAAATTATAATATCCATCATCTTTATTGTAGTGAGGGTGTGTGTCAGACCACATTTGCGTTTGTTTGTTTTTTTATTATTCTTTTTATTTCTTTTGGGTGTAGCGTGATTTCCGGTTTATTGTTTCTTTCCCCCAATTTTTGCCAGCTGGTCCGCAATCTCATTACCCTGGATCTGGCAGTGGCCCGGGATCCACTGCAGCACAATTCTGCTACAGGTATTTATTAGCCTTTCTAGTGCTGTCCTAAGTGATTGCGTATAGGACTCTGGATTTTTTAGGGATTGCAGGACAGATTTGGCATCTGTAAGAAATACTATCTGACAATTTGGTGATTCAGGGTGTTCTGACAGGAGGTTTGCTGCATGCTCTATAGCTTCTTTTTCTGCCCTAAAATTGTCGGATAGGCTGCCTGTGGCTATTGACTTTTCCAGGCATTCTCTTCTTGGCCATTCAATAAGGACGCCAGCCCCGCCATTTACTAATGTTTAAAACAGTATATTTACTGTATGATACACAGTGGCGGAACTAGAAAAAAGCCCCCCCCCCCCTCTACCACACAATGTTTTAGCGACAAAAGCTTTTAGTAAAGAAGGTAAATTAGTTTTATTTAGGAACTTCATAACCGACAGGCCTGTCAAAGGAATTAAACACGGAGGTTTGATAGGTGTTATGATTTCCCGTGTACGTTTTATTCTGATATTTTTTCGCGATTATATTATTAATCTTGAATACATACCTTTTTATAGCTCTGTCAGTATATAGTATACCTTATTTTAATAATAATTAAGAGAAGAAATTGTTTTTAATTTTCTGAGTTCAGAACTATTAAAATGAATTTTTTGGGAACCCCTATTTTACTATATCAAGAGGAGCGATATGTCATGGAAGTGGTTTGAAGGTTTCTCTATCTTTCACAATAGAGCTCACGTAGTTTGTGTTTTTCCTACGAAATAGTGTGTGTTAGTTACTGTACAACAATCACCGCTGCAGTAGATCTGCTGTTTTCTTTTTCACAAAATCGCTAGTCTATCATTGTGAAAAAAAAATACTTTTTTTGTGTTTAGTCGGATTTGGGTACCCCTTAAATGGCCACAGGTAGTTATTTCTATTTAGCTTCTACATTATTACACAGCGGACTAATATAAAAATAACCTTTGCAAATATATAAAACAAAATACAGAAATAAATAACCAAAAAAATAAAATGTACATATATTTTTAAAAAATTAATGTTTTTATTCGTTTTTTGCATTCATTACAATGTATTATGTGTAAAATATAGGGTAAATGGCACACTAGGAAAACAAAAAAAAAATTAAATACGTCGGTTAAATTAAGTTAAAACAAAAACGAATAGGTATAAAAAGGTTAATCATCACACTGTAAAACTCTAGTGGAGTTTGTTTTGTTTTTTTTCTTGTTGTTTTTTTTTTTCAAATAAAAAATTTTGGTCATTAAAAGAGTTTTTTAAACAATGTGAACAGTACAGGGACTAGCCTATACAATGTCAAACAAAAACCGTCAAAAATTATACAAAAAACAACAGTCAGTGCAAAAAGACGCTATTCAGTCTCGACAAGTTTTAAAATTGAAATGCTAACATGGGTTCAGCATGGTTATATTGCTCTTGAGATTGAGAAGTTAATCATTTTTCTCACACTTCAGTTTCGATGATAGGTAAGATTTCATTGCATCGTTTGGGTTATAGCACTTTCATATAAACTTAGTGTTAGGCAACTTGCTCTGCGGTTTTAAAATATTTAATAAAATATAATACTTTATTTAATTTGTAATGAGACAGAAAATTAAAATTAACTATTTCGATAGAATCAGGAGAATTAGATCTTACACCTACGTTTAACATTTCGTCTACACAACTGAAACGCTAATCAAGTTATCGGCATGGTAGAACACAGAAATAAAGTACAACATCCGTTTATTGAAGATCACTAAAACATTGAAAAAAAATCCTAGTAAAATATGGAACAGTGCTCAAGTTATTATTTTCACATGGCAATAGAATAAACTACAATTTTCTACTGGAATTCGTTCAAAATTTTAAAGAAACATGCGCTTATAATGTGTTACTTATATGTAGATTTCCTCCACCTAAAGGAAATGGTACTCAAGTTATAGGCTTTTTAGAAACCGGAAGTTGAATAAGTACCACTTTAGGTTACCGACAATCGTTCATATATTAAAACATAGCTACGTATTCGATATAATATCTAAATATCAAATTTCGTCAATATAAATGAAACGGTACTCCGTGTTCACAAACAGGCAGACAAGACACAGACAAAAACATACAGACAAAATTGCGAAGCCCAGTTTTTCAGACGCGTTAAACTCTGAGATTTTTGTAACAGACTGTACTTTTGGTATTGTTTATTTATATTATATTTAGCATGGACTTGTATGAAAGTAGAGTACCTGGTCAACGGACGGACTGTGTGAGCGACTAATCATGTTTTTCCATGCTTTTTCTTACATCGCTCACTGACGTTAGGGGAGAGAATGAAAGGTATAAAAGGTGAGCGTAAGGTGGACAAGGTGTGCCTGAATAGAAGAATGTAAGCCGTTACTCTGTTGTGGACTATTCGTGGATTATCATTACTATTATTATTCTTGATGGATATTCTTATTACTGTAAGTAAAGTTGGAAGATGAAAGAACTGTTCATCGTCTCTATTAAAGAAATAACTCACAATAACAACGTATTGTCACATTTACAAATATGCGTTGTTACAATTTTGATCAATATGGGTTTAGAATTTATTTTCGCCCAATTAAAATAAGTCCCCTATACTCTGTATATGATGTGCTGATGTGTAGAACGGTATAAACTGTCAAAATTTCGTGTGATTTATGTGCACGATCACAATACTTCCTCTTTTGGCCTACTCTGTATACGAGAAAGTAAAAAGGTGACACTCTACGACACCTGAACTTACATGCAGGCATGGGGGTGAGACGGGAGTGGGTAGGTGGGCTGTCGCGTGTGATCACGTGATGTGCAAAAACCTTCTTTGTTTTTTAAACAGTTGACATTCTTAAAACATGACGCCAACTCAACAGCAAGGCCTCGTCATCAGTTATTCTCTCAAGCTGAATTAAGACGTTGGTTTTTGGTTGAAATAGAACATTTTAAGCATGATGGTCACAATGTTTTATAGCATTCTTTTGTTCTGGTTTTTTACAAACAGACCTCAATCAAGTAAGCCGTTCATATATTATAACTCACATTTCAGTGAAACGTTCTTATGTTATAGAACAAACTTCTACTCGATATAATATATATATAACAATAGGCACATGAATATTCATTAAAATAATGTTGAAAGGTTTTCTTATTTGCATATTTATTTTTAATTTTTCTATTCGTATGATAGTCGAGTACATGTTTATGATATAGGTCAACTTTTTACCTTGTTATTAAATACACCATGTTACATGAAATAAACTAAGAATGTTGACTTGTGAAAACATTGTAAAGGCTTTACGCGATTTGTTGTCAACCAGGATGTGATTTAACACAATAATAATGTCAAACTGTGTTCTAACAATAGGTTATATTTAACCAAGATATAAATAGAAAGTTTTGTTTACAAAACATGTAGGCCTACACTTTGGTCATGTTTTAACACAGTAACACCCATTAATGGTTGGCTTGTTACAAAGAAACGTCTTCATTTTCTAGAATTCTATTGCTTTTACAAGAGCATTTGTTGACTAGACAATACTTTCACCGTGCATGATGCTTCTCTAGACCATTGCCGTATAGTCTAAAATCTAAAACAATATCAAACATCATGTTTGGTACTATCTGAGGTTGCAGAAGCTGCTGAAAGAAATCAAGCATTGTTAATCATAAAGGGAATCCACACGTATTCTCTCTACTAGATGGGTTGGTGTCCCTAGCTATTGAGATATATATATATATATATATATTATATATATATATATATATATATATATATATATATATATATATATATATATATATATATATATATATATACCTCCATATATGACTGTGTTGTATTACAATTATTTCTTGTTCTTCTGGTTATTTTTATAAGCTGTTTGTGAAATAGTGAGTCCAAGTGTGATTGTAAATGGACAAATATTTACTGTGACATGTGACGCGTCACGTGCTGGTGTTCCAGCTACGGCTACCACTATAACGACGTTGTTCATAGGATGGACAGCGCAGACATCTCAAGAACCTGAAACTTTGGCAAGATACAGGATTTATTTATCGCCATACACAGTGAGATTTATTCGATTTTTATAATTTTCTTACATACATATTTAGATATAGTCGCTTGTTTCTAACTTATTATTATTGCGACGATATAAGGTTAATAGTTAAATAATTTAATTATTTTCTGCCACAGGTTTAAAATAATTGTATTAATGTAATTATGCAAAGCCACAAAGTCAAATATTATTGTATTTAATTAGTCCCAGCCACAAACTTCCCCTGCAAGAAACTGGACATTTGCATTTACTGGAAGCCAACAAGGAACATCAGATACACCAAACAACAGGAACACGATGAAAATAGAAATGGTGGTCTATGATGCTAAATGTGCAGATGCTGGCGTCTACTATTGTAATGCCGGGTATATAGATTTCCAAGGAGACGTCGTATTGATAAAACAATACCAGAATATCAGCAGCTATGGTACTGTGTCGTTATTCAGTTCTTTAAATAAACTGCCCATTACATCTTTAGAGCTGCATGCTTTTATCTTGTAATACATTTTTTTTTATTGTCAAAACAAGACTGATTACTTCTTTGTTTTAGAACATATTTACTTTAAAAAAATGTTCAACAAAAAAAACGTCTATTTACAAGGTTGATGAAACATGACTTTTACACTTAACTTGTATTATTTTAGCAATTTCGATCAGAGCCTAAGGAGTTTTCTGTTTACTTTTTCTTATTTTCAAACAGCCCGAGTAGATCCCTTATCCCTGATTTTAGTTCCCCAGTTCCCGGGACAGGAACCCGGTACCTCAGTTAATCCTGCAGGGTCTAATCTTACTTTGACGTGTAATTTGTATGTGAGTTGGATATTTTCACTTTCTTACATTGGCTATTAAAAAACCAATGTAGATGATATTACAAATGTAAAACTATAAACTATAATAACTGTAATATCATGGGAATTTCAATTAGAAGTAAGCCACTTGTTGCTGTTCTTAATGTATTATTATTAAAATTAGTATAAATAAATGACATTTTGAAAAAATAAATTACTAGCAGGAATTTAATTAAGAAAAATGTGTGAAATATGGATTGCAATTTAATAAATTAAAACATAGGAAATAACGATTTGATTTTGAAGTTGTTCTGATATGAATTACGTTCTGTGTAACGTGTATTAAACATTACATTTTCTGTAATATCAGGGTCCGAAAGTCATAGTCGTTCAATGGAAGTACGGCCATTCTAGCTCTGATGTCAATAGTTTCACGTCATATCCTTTACAAAACGATATAACAGTTGCTGAACCTGTGCTGGTCAGTTCTGGGACAACCTGTGTCCAGTACCGTCATACGTCAACACTGAAGTTTCAAACAGAAGACATGTATGATGGCTACATGTATGTGTGTGTGGCTACAGAAGACAACAGAGACACAATTGTTGGATACATGACGATATTCACAAAACCCAGTAGCTATAGCTCTATTTGATCTTTTAGCATTCATTTATCTGTTTTGATTTCGTTTAATTTATATTCTATTTTGTAAATTACATTTGTGTTATGGGTATATGTTTCTGGAGAGTGTATTTTGTTTTAATGGTGTTTCGTAAGATCTCAAGTTATATATATATATATATATATATATATATATATATATATATATATATATATATATATATATAATGTACAAAGATAAACCATTACGTATATCCACGTTAATTATTCTGGTATAAATAATAAATACTATTAATTATTGCATATTACCGTGTGATGTAATTTTAAAGTTCTTTCATTTAATGTTCTTGTTTTTTAAAAATTAGATTACAGAAGCGTCTATGTTAGCAAACGGTGATACGTCGCTTTACCTGTTGCTCATACCTGTAGCTGTCGTCATAGCTGTGACAGTTGGTTTAGCAGCGTGGTATAAACAAAGCAAGTGAAACGAAATACTTTCTCTTTCTTAACTGTATACAAATACACATGATCATGCTCGAACTCATGTTCGTCTACATAGCCATAGCCATAGCCATAGCCATAGCCATAGCCATAGCCATAGCCATAGCCATAGCCATAGCCATAGCCATAGCCATAGCCATAGCCATAGCCATAGCCATAGCCATAGCCATAGCCATAGCCATAGCCATAGCCATAGCCATAGCCATAGCCATAGCCATAGCCATAGCCATAGCCATAGCCATAGCCATAGCCATAGCCATAGCCATAGCCATAGCCATAGCCATAGCCATAGCCATAGCCATAGCCATAGCCATAGCCATAGCCATAGCCATAGCCATAGCCATAGCCATAGCCATAGCCATAGCCATAGCCATAGCCATAGCCATAGCCATAGCCATAGCCATAGCCATAGCCATAGCCATAGCCATAGCCATAGCCATAGCCATAGCCATAGCCATAGCCATAGCCATAGCCATAGCCATAGCCATAGCCATAGCCATAGCCATAGCCATAGCCATTGCCATAGCCATAGCCATAGCCATAGCCATAGCCATAGCCATAGCCATAGCCATAGCCATAGCCATAGCCATAGCCATAGCCATAGCCATAGCCATAGCCATAGCCATAGCCATAGCCATAGCCATAGCCATAGCCATAGCCATAGCCATAGCCATAGCCATAGCCATAGCCATAGCCATAGCCATAGCCATAGCCATAGCCATAGCCATAGCCATAGCCATAGCCATAGCCATAGCCATAGCCATAGCCATAGCCATAGCCATAGCCATAGCCATAGCCATAGCCATAGCCATAGCCATAGCCATAGCCATAGCCATAGCCATAGCCATAGCCATAGCCATAGCCATAGCCATAGCCATAGCCATAGCCATAGCCATAGCCATAGCCATAGCCATAGCCATAGCCATAGCCATAGCCATAGCCATAGCCATAGCCATAGCCATAGCCACTGCCACAGCCACAGCCACAGCCACAGCCACAGCCACAGCCACAGCCACAGCCACAGCCACAGCCACAGCCACAGCCATAGCCATAGCCATAGCCATAGCCATAGCCGATGTTACTAGTTACGCGATTGTCTGTTTCATTTCAGGAACAGGACGTAGCAATGCTTCAAACCGCAGACCAAGTGAATCAATGTCCAATGCCTTTTGTCCACCGACGGACAATGATGGATACATGCTGCCCGTTCGTACTGTCGGGAGCCACGGCATAACACGGGATGCAGCTGGTGTTAGGGAGAGCACCGTGTCAGCATACACACACGGACCAAAACTAGGGGACGAGCAGCACGTCTACAGCAGCATAGACGACCCAAGCGACGCTCAGTGTGATCGAAACAATGACGACATAGACTTTAATCGAACGCAGAATTCAGCAGTGGCCAATATCGACGATTCACATTTGGACGAGACGGCAAGCGAAAATCACAACACAGCGAATGTTTATGACACACTTGAAAGAAATTTGGATTCTCAAACTGACAATCATTATCTGAGTCCCACATTTTGATTCTGTCATTGAAGAATATTTTACGTTACATCACAGAAATGTTTATACAAAATGTTGTAAATAATTAAAAATAATTCGCTATATAAATCCTTAACCGAGTGTGAAGAAATGTGTAAACGTGTCGTTTTTTTTTTCTTCTGGTAAATGTAATTATATTTTGAAAATTTAAACAGCATAAAAGCTAATATCAGCAAAAATAAAACAAATTTAAAATAACATTTCTAATGCCAATACATATTTTAGCAACTAAAGCTTTTATGCAATATAGCAAGTTAGTTTTATTTTCTTTTTTTTCAGTGCATATACAAGCTTATTTAGGTTATTTTATATGCTTTTAATGTTCTACTTTTTAGTAATTAATCATTTATAAATTTAACACTACCAATGCTGCGACTAGAAATATTTTCTTTAAAACACTATCAGTAGCTCGCGAGATCTAAAAGACGATTATCTGCTCCTTGAAAAGCAGCTTAACGTAACAATATTTTAGAGTTCTTAATTTTTTTACCTCCCTTTAGTCTCAAATTGCTTTAAAACTGCGTCTTATAGCCTTCACTAGATCGACTTGTTGTACAATTGTAAACAAACAGACGTTGTGAAATAAATAAAAGCTTGTAAAATAAAAATAAAAAACACGAGTCACTTGTTTAGAACGCAGACGTCCTCGCACACCCCCCCCCCCCCCCCAACCCGCCTTTTTTCTAGACTCCAAGGCCGCAATATTTTTTTTCTTAGTGTTCTGCACAGCGATTATCTTGTTGACAAGCGAAATAGCTCTTTACAATCTTCTCCTCAAGTTACGTCCCTTCACTGCACTGTAATCTAGTAAAACCAGAACAACTTGTTTTGTTCAAGCGATCTACCTGCTTTATTTACCTGTATGCTTCTACACGCTCGACAGTTAGGAAAGCATTCTCTGGCCCTGCTCAAAACAAAGCTTACAATGGCAAGCAACGCTTTGTTCGGCTTAGCTGTGTTGCTGATATATGGATCTAGGTCGACAGGTTGGTTGCTTTCGTTGTTTTATGTGCTCTCTATTATTTTATCTCTCTTTTTATCTCGTCTCTCTCTCCATTGATATATATATATATATATATATATATATATATATATATATATATATATATATATAAACATATATATATATATATATATATATATATATATATATATATATATATATATATATAAACATATATATATATATATAAACATATATATATATATATATATATATATATATATAAACATATATATATATATATATATATATATATATATATATATATATATATATATATATATATATATATATATATATATATATATATATATATATATATATATATATATATATATATATACTAGTGTTCCAGTCCCGCTGTGGCTGCGGACTTACGCAATACTTTCAGAGGATTTCATCAAATAGTAACCAATTGTGTATTTTGAGACGCGTGGTCTTTCGAAAACAGTTATTGATACGGAAACAAAACAGGCGCTATAGTTCTTGAATCAATGTTGTTGGTGCGCGGGTTTGATTACGCTACCAAACACCCCAGAGCGAGCGAGCATTATAAAAACCTTACAAGTACTAACCTCAATCATATTGAGGTAGAAAACACTTCGGCGGCCGCCCAAGTGTTAGAGACGTAGAGGGGCGCTCTCTGGAGCCCCTGTTACACTACCGCATGGGCGCCGCGTAGGGCCCTTTCTTGGTTTAATCATCGAATGTCGTGTGCCACCGTGACAATATTGTAGCGTGCTCTTTAAAACTAACGTAGGAATCATAGTGCTCTGAGGATAGCTCAGGGAGCCAAATAGCACCAGTGGCGCCGGCTGACGCACCTGATTCAATTTAGTGAACGACTATAATACCCCGTCTTATCCATATTCCATCGCACTGTTTAAAATGAAC
Organism: Physella acuta; assembly: GCF_028476545.2. Taxonomy (NCBI): domain Eukaryota; kingdom Metazoa; phylum Mollusca; class Gastropoda; family Physidae; genus Physella; species Physella acuta. The sequence continues at coordinate 537,187 of NW_026731568.1, forward strand.
GTAGGCGCCATAGCGCTACGGAACTTATCCAGGAGTATTCTTAACATCTTCGCAAAGTTTCGTGGCGATTGGATACTAAAATATTCAACGGAAAATCTATAAAGGCGCAGCCGCTGGCGCCGCTGATATTACGTGACTGAAGCGCCACGAACTCCACTGTCAGCACTATGGCGCCTACGTTCGTTTAAAAAAAGACTTTGATGTGCAGCAATAATCGTTGACTATATTGAATCAATATAGGACTTAAGCTCGTTTTAAAGATTGCGATAGACTATGTATACAATGGGTTGCTAAAGTCGCTCACTAAATCGAGCCATGCGTATCCCCGGGCTTTCACGTGAGCACTATGGCGCCTACGTAAATATTGACACGGTGTCCCACGACATTTGATGATTAAACTGAGCAAGGTGCGTTATGTGAAGCCCCTGTGATAGTGTAACCTGACACATGGGAGGACGATGAATTGTGTTCCCCCTCAGTGTTACGGAAAGAGATTACTCAAGGCTTTCAGACAGCGGTAGTGTAGGTAAACCCTTGCCCCAACAAATATGATACAAGAAATATTGTGCAGGCATTGTTTACATTTAAATAACTCAGTTTTAGAAAATAACACCACACGTCTAAGAATATAAGATTGGTAACGCATTGATTAAACCCTCTTAAAATATTTCGTCAGAATTTCTACTAGCCCCGCGGCAATAGGCGAGGACGGGCACGCGAGTAAGGCTATATAGTATATAATAAGTCTTATGTTTTGACTATAATCTTTGTTGTGGAGGTACATTCTAATAAAAACACTATTTGGCCAGTCGTTAGTCAAACCACTAAAGGTGATTTAGTCAGTCCCAGTGTCATAGAGGAAGGCGGAACTTTTACTGTGACATGTGACGCGTCACGTGCTGGTGTTCCAACAAATGTCACCACTATCGTGTCCTTGACTATTGCGTCGCTATATGGGGGGACGCGGCCAAAAACTTTGGCAAGATACAGACTGTACCCACCTCCATACCAGTCTCAAGTGAGTTTTGTCTCTCTCTCTCTCTCTCTCTCTCTCTCTCTATATATATATATATATATATATATATATATATATATATATATAGAGAGAGAGAGAGAGAGAGAGAGAGAGATTTAGGCCTACGTGTATTGTATTGTTTTATAACGTATTATACTATGTTTTTAAGAATCTGTAACTTCATCCGTAGCTACCACCAATAACTTCACCTGCAAGAAACTGGAGCTTTCAATTCACTGGTAGCCTATTCGCAACATCTGATAGACCACTTAACAGGAACACGATTAAAATAGAAATTGTGGTCAATGATGCTAAATGTTCAGATGCTGGCTTGTATTTCTGTAACGCGACGTACCTAAATGAAAACGATGATGAAACGACAGCAAGCAGCTATCAAAATATCACCAGCAGAGGCAAGTGGGATCAATGTATTACACAAACACTATAGTCTAGTCCAGTGCCTTTGCATGTGTACTTTTTAATCAAATCACATTAATTTGTGTTATAACGTAACATGTATCTCATTTGTACTTAAAATAAATTTTAATATTTTTCTTAAATACGATATAAATTTATTGTTGCTAAATGTATTAATGAGGGTGATTAAATTTTTCTTCTATTTTAAGCCTAAGAAGTCCTGCACCAACCTTCTAATTCCATTTTCTATTGATGTTATTTTAAAACAATACAGCCAGAGTTGTTCCTCAGTCCCTGGTGTTAGTGCCCCAGTACGAAGAGGATCTGGGGCCATACAAGTCATTCAATCGTGCAGGGTCTAATATTACCTTGACGTGTAGGGTTAACGTGAGTTTGATATTGTCTGTTTATAACCATAGCCTTTACCCACACACACACATACATAATCTGATCAATACATATGTTGCTACAGTTTTATTCATTTTTAATTTTGATCAGGCTCCAAAAGCTTTAACCTTTACCTGGAAGTACGGCCCTTCTAGTTCTGACGTCAACAGTTTCACGTCATATCCTGTACAAAATGCTATATCAGTTTATGAACCTTTTCAAATCAGTTCTGGGACAACCTGTGTCCAGTACCGTCATACGTCAACACTGAAGTTTCAAACAGAAGACATGTATGATGGCTACATGTATGTCTGTGTGGCTAGAGCAAACTATAGAGACACAATTGTTGGCAATATGACAATATACACTAAACAAGGTAATCATAGTTATTTATTCTAAGTTAGGTATATGTATAACAATTCTACACCATTGCAGTCAGAGTTTCAAAAGTAAGACATTTTTGTTAACTGCATGAATATAAGCATGTGTGCATCAAACAACGATTACACGCCTACACGATATGGAACATGTGGGTTACAAATATATATTTAATTTCTTTTTCTCAAGGTATTTTTTAATTTTTTCTTTTATTGTAAATCGACTGTGTCCTCTGATACTATGCGTTATTTTCATTTTATTATGCACAGTTATCATAGTTTAGAAAGTAAATTTGCAATCAGCGAAAGTAACACATTGAAAATAACGAGAGAGATAATCTCACAAAACTATGGTATCAAACAGGGATTTTTTAATTTGCATAATTATTAATGAAAATCTCATTTCAATTACACCAGCTCCTTAGATAGCATATCAACAGACACATGTACAAACATTGATTTAGGTAAAGTTTTGTTTTTAACTGGTTAACGTCTATCACTCGAGCTTCATCTCCTAAGTCAACAGACGTCCACATCTCGTGGTTGGTTAAATTCTAGTAGCCAATTAAAGTATTTTCTACATCTCAATGTGTGATTGGTCATTAGACCAGCAATTGTTTACATCTTTGTTGCGATATTATGTGCAGTGTTGAGCTCGACTCGGTAGTGATACATAGTTCCACTCCGTCGTCATTTTTCAAAATATATCTCATGACGGCCATGAAAGCGTGAAGACGCTGGTTAATTCTAAATAAGTTCACACGTTCAGGGTCTTTGACGCTTTAAATAAAACAATTTATTTTATTTTGGTGGTAAAGCAATCACTTTTTGTTACTGTATCTCCAAGAAAATTTAGGTTTTAGGTCCCGCTTCTGAATATTAACTTACGATCTAGGGTCAACTACATTATTATATTCTTGACTAATCTGAACATTAATACCGCCGTTAATAAACCAATGAAAGGCCACGGATAGTTCAGATAATAATTTATTGCCGTCAACACACTTGTTCAAGACAAAAAATAACTTCAGTTGTTTACTAAACTTTCTCCGATATAGGCCCTACCTCATTTAGCTTACACTGTCTAAATTATCATAAGTTACCCTTTTGAAACTAGAAGTCCATAGGCAAATGTTTTCTGTAACCTCGTCATATGAAGGACTAGTAGGGTAAGCTTTATGCCCCGCCGTCTTTACTTTCTAGAGCGTAGTTCAGGTACCGTCAGGGCTGGGTGGACTCAGGGTTATCCTACCGACTGAATCGTATGACACGAGCCTGAAAGTTTAGCAGACGTGTTCTCTACCACCTACCCAGGCCGTTACATTAAGAAACTTAAAATCAATTTAAAATGTATTGTTGACAAAATTAAATACTAGGAGTGAGTAGACACAAATAGAAACATGATAATGACATATTATGAAAATGTACTTTAGTAAAACTATTTTCTCATCGTCCGTATGTTATTGACATATATTGGTTTTTTTTAAAATCTCTAGTGCCCCAAAGTCCTCCTGCAGGCCAAAAGTGATAGAATAACACAAACGTGGTACAAGAAGTTACGTGAAAAATTCAGTAAAATCGTGAAACTCTACGTCACGTAACACTTTTTTATATATCTTAATTTTTTTTTTGTAACAAAATTGGTAAGAAATATAATACATCCAGATTTGTGTTAAACATTTACAATTATTGGATAATGTAGGAAAATTAATTATGTATATGCATAAAAAATTTTGAATTAATAAATGTATGCAAAACTTTGTTGTTTTTTTTTTTCTTGAGATTTCAACCTACAGCTTATTTACTTAGAAGGTATTGTATGCAAAGCTGAACAAAATATTCATTATAAGACACCTTTTTATTGTTTTTTATACACATTGTACACCTATGGATAAAACGGCAAGTTCTTTAGAACAAAAAATATGTTACATTTGTTTTACTTAAGCAGGATAAAATCTTTTATTTCTTGTCCTTTTCTTTATCTTGTTGGTTGTGAGTTTTTCATTTAATTTTTTCTTGACATTAGAACATTTTAAAAAGCTTTAAGTCATTTTTCTCAACCATGTGATTTTTAAAAATGTGTTAAACACTCGATTTATTTGTTAATTTTTAAGATAATTAGATTATTAATTATTAATATTTACTTGGTTTACCGTACGATGGAATTTACAGCTTCAAATAAATGTATAAATTAACATAATATAAAACATAACTGAATAACTTATAGTGTACCCAAAATATTCTAAAATTTTGTTTTAAAACTAGTAACACTAAACTTTGACTAGACAGGGCGACTGTTGACCTAAGCTCGTCAATTCTATTGATCAGCTTATGTTAAGTGTTTTTCTCACGTTACTATAGTTAAAATATTATAATTTTATCAAAAAACAATGATTCTGTTACAGATGTTTGTATCTTTTTTTTAAAGACAGCACTACAAATTATAGCAGTCTTTAGTTACATTTGTTTAGAACTAGAGAGTAGGTCGACAAATTAACATAATCAATAATTTAATATTCAGTGATAGCAGAGGTATGCAAAATTACCATAAATCAAATCTTTGTATAAGTAAGAGCGTACTTCAACTCAACTGAATGACGTGTCGTAAAGAGTAGTAGACACACTACAAAACATAAACAATAAAGTTTGTGGTCAGATCCTGGTTGTGTTAGGCTCTTATTTTAGGAATGTTGGATTTCAGGGGCGCTACTATACGTATAAATAAGTTTCAGTAAAAATGCTTCTAAAATTTCAAACTATTACGCAGTCGCTAACAGAAAAACAAATTTACTTTATAAAACGAGTGTTCGGTATTTTAAAAAATATAGTTTAAATTAATAAGGAAAGTATTAAATAACAGCAGTTATTTTATCTTTAAATTAGTAAATACCTACTTCAAATTTACTTTTCACGTATGAATTGGGTAAGAAAACATAATGGCTACCTATTGAAGCTCGACATTGGCACCTCCAAAAAGACACCAAAAGTGGCCGACACAAAAAGTGGCCGACACCACAATTGGCCGACACCACAAGTGGCCGACACCACAAGTGGCCGACACCAAAAGTGGCCGACACCAAATGTGGCCGACACCAAAAGTGGCCGACAACACAATTGGCCGACAACACAGGTGGCCGACACCAAAAGTGGCCGACATCACAGGTGGCCGACATCACAGGTGGCCGACACCAAAAGTGGCCGACACCAAAAGTGGCCGACACCAAAAGTGGCCGACACCAAAAGTGGCAGACAAGTGGCTGTAACCAGATATGACTTGCAGTAAGCGGGTGATTATTACCCAGAGAGGGAAAACCTATGCATATATTACAACACTCTACATCATCAACAATAACTACATGCAACTATGCTAAATTCAGAACGTTTTGATCATATATCTTACTATATAGCGACCGTTTCAAATAGATTTGTTGACAGCGCTTTTAATCTCCATGTAATTTTTTAAAATATTTATTATTAAATCCTTATTTGTGGTTTAGCTTGTTTCAACATCCCAGATGAAAGAATAACGATGATGGCATGAAGATGTTGAAAGGAGAGTAGCTCGCTCACTGCACCAGCCAAGCCCCTGTGTCAGATACCACACCCCTGTGTCAGAGACCACACCCCTGTATGAGAGACCACGACCCTGTGTCAAAGACCACGCCACAGTGTCAGAGACTACACCCCTGTGTCGGAGACCACGCCCCTGTGTCAGAGCCACGCCCCTGTGTCAGAGACCACGCCCCTGCGTCTGAGAGAGATCACGCCCCTGTGTGAGAGACCACGCCACTGTGTCAGAGACCACGCCCCTGTGTCAGACAGACCACGCCCATGTGTCAGAGACCACGCCCCTGTGTCAGTGTCCACGCCCCTGTGTCAGACAACAGTTTCACACCTTCTGGGGCTGGTGGCAGCGTAAACATTCTTTAATGACTCACGACTGTCGTCTTGTTGTGGGCTCAAGATTCAATACCCTAAAACTCGTCAAACAGTTTGTTTTAAAATACCTAAGTTAATACACCTGATTTATGCCTGTTCATGATATTACCGTCACTTGAAACTGAGAGTTTCATCAAACCACTGGTATAAAGCAAGTTGTGGGGCCCGATATAACATATTTTATTTTTTTTCTTTTGTCTTGGTCAAGCAAGGCAATCGTCATTATGCTGAGTGTATTTTTCTTGATTAGCTGCATAGCACAAGGTATTTTTATAATTAATTTTATACTTTTTGCTATTAAATTAGTTAAATATACCTTAACGATACGCTTCGTAATTGGAATCAGAAGATTTTTTAAAAGGAGCATTATGTATATTAATTGTGGCAGTTATATATATATATTTTTTAATTTTTAAATTTAATTTCACATAAGTAAACAGTACGACGCATTTATGAACATAGTTAATTCGACATCAATAAACAGATACAGATATAAATGTAGTTAATTTATTATCAGTAAACAAACTTACAAACGTAGGTACTTTCCCTTTAGTAAACAGCCAGACAATCGTCAGCCCAGGTGTGATTGAGACAGGAGAAACTTTTACTGTGACATGTGACGCGTCACGTGCTGGTGTACCAGCCAATGCTACAACAGTTAGGGAGTTGATTATATTTTGGACAGATGGGACAATATACGCTACTCAAGCTCAATATAGCTTGCGTCTACCCTACATTATTACCGTAAGGATTTTCTTTAAGTCAGTAAAATGTAATTCAGTGTTAGCAATGTTGGTTTTTTGTGTAGATCGTCTTATAGCTTTTCCAATATGTTTTGTGATAAATTTCAACATGATTTGTTTACCTGTATAATATGTTACTGGATAAGTAGCCAAAGCCTAATATTCTATTTGCGATCATTTAATAACATGGTGTTACAAATCAATATTAAAATTTAATAATATATAGTATATGTAATATACTAAAATATAATATACTTTTTAAGATTGCACTTTTAATATTTTTTTTTTACTTTCCTTTAATGACTGTGTTTAAACGTTGTATTGCTTATAGAATTAAATTTTAGAAAAGTTGTGATAAAAAAATTGGATTTTTTGTGTGTGTGTGAATAATATTAATTATTATGAAAATAATAATTATACTTTGAAAATTATGAAAAGCTGAAGGTATTAAACATTACAGTACAAAACCTTTTAAACTACGAAGAATATATTATTGGCGGGTTTTATGTATAAACAAAGCTGTTAATTCTCTGACAAAAAATATGCTCAAGTCTCCTCATGTACTAATTTTGATTAACATTATTTTCCTATAGCTCTGTAATTATAGATAATTATATTTGAACATTTATTTCTAGTATCCGCCCGATACCTCACCAGAGAGAATCTGGAATTTTAAATTCAACGGCAGTTTGCGAGAAACATCGGAGAGACCAAACAACAGGAACACAATGCAGATAGAAATTGTTGTCAAAGATGCTGTGTGTTCAGATGCTGGCTTGTTCGCCTGTCAGGCGTTCTATTACAACTCAAACAATCAATCAACGCAGAGTTATCGGGAGCAAAATGTTACGAGTATAGGTAAGTTATTTAGGAATATTTAGCAGTATAACATGGGCTTCTTATTTTACATCATAGCACTAGGATCTAAGAAGACTGACTGTTTATGTGGTGTATCCTCGTATTAAAGTTTGATTAAATTGATTAATTTATTATTGTGTTTTCAACATGTTAGCCCATTATATTTGTTTACAAAGTAACTATTTAAATGTACCTACTGTAATTGATGAATACATCAAACCGTTTAGTAACTACGATCTTCAAACTAAAAATACACCGATGACTTACATTCACTCAATGTTGATGATATTTTACGACATTTTTTAAAAAGTACGAGTGACTCCGTTGTCTGTTACGATAGAACCCATTCAGTCAGCCAATCCTGCAGGGTCTAATGTTACGCTGAGGTGTAATGTAACTGTGAGTATTCTAATGATTTAGAATAAATAAAGTCTGTTAATGAACGGGTAATGTTTTATTGCCATGTACTTTGGGGTCATCCATAAATGACGTCACGCTTTTTTGACGATTTTTACCTCCCCCCCTCCCCTCCGTCACACGTCGTCACAAAAAGCCAGACCCCCCCCCCCTAAAATGACGTCACACCTCAACCTACAACCCCCCTCAAAATTGTAGTTGAATTTTTTTAAAACATTGATATTTTTCCAAAATCTTGTCTAAACTATTACAATTTATTAAAACAGTTATCTAAAACGCGAAATAACGTCTAAAATTCGTTTTCTAACATTGCTTTTTTATAATGAAAAAATGTGACGTCGCAACATCTGAACCCCCCCTCCCCCTCATCACACATCGTCACAAAATTACGGACCCCCCCTCCCCCCTACGAGTGTGACGTCATTTATGGATGACCCCTTTACAGGGTCCACAAAACTTGACCATCCACTGGAAGTACGGCCCTTCTAGCTCTGACGTCAACAGTTTCACGTCATATCCTGTACAAAACGATATATCAGTCGATGAACCTGTGCTGGTCAGTTCTGGGACAACCTGTGTCCAGTACCGTCATACGTCAACACTGAAGTTTCAAACAGAAGACATGTATGATGGCTACATGTATGTGTGTGTGGCTACAGAAAACAATGAAGACACAATTGTTGGGAATATGACGATATACACAAAACCCGGTAGCTATCGCTCTTTTTGATCTTTTAGCATTCGTTTATCTGTTTTGATTTCGTTTAATTTATATTTTAACTAGCAGAATAAATTACGAAGTTGGGCTATGAGTATATTTTTCTGGAGAGAGTATTATTGTTTTGATCGTGTTTCGTAAGATGTTAAGTTTTGGGTTAATGTTTGAAGTGTGATAAATGTTTTTATTTGTTAAACACAATTTAGGTAAGATTACAAACATATTTGTTAACCACAATTTAGGTAAGATTACAAACATATTTACAAATATTTTCTGGACATTATTGTTAGGCATCAAGACCCTAAAACCAGAAGGCTCATCAACTGGTACAAACGTTGGTGTAATTGTTGGTTCCGTCATCGGTGGTCTCTGTGTGGTTGTGCTGGTTGCGATCGTCGTTTTGTGGTACAAGTCTACTCACGCCCCTGTAGGCGTAATGTCTGTAAGTGTATGCTACGTATACTACTACCAGCGTATGCTCCGTATACTAGTACAAGTCTACCCACGCCCGTGTGGGTGTATTGTCTGTAAGTGTATGCTCCGTATAATAGTACGTACATAGAGAACAGAATCGTGTGAGTCATTATGGTCCATGTGTAGCGGAAAAAATCGGTGGTGCAAAGACAGGCGATGGTGTGTATGGTTATATTAAATAACTCAGAAATGTACACATATATAATACTACATTTCTTAATATATTGTATTGATGCTAAGCATGCAATTAATTAGCAAAATTGTAACCTAGATTGTACAATCTATGGCGACTAACCTCTCTCCTTTCTGTCCTTAGCTTCCAACTGCGACGTCATAAAAAGACGACGGCAACTATAATAAATGTTTCTATATCAGGCCAATAAACAGCATGTCTGTGTTTATTCAAACAATAACATATATATATATATATATATATATATATATATATATATATATATATATATATATATATATATATATATATATATATATATATATATATACCTGCAATTTTAAGTGACTAGAAAACTTTAACATATGATTTGATATATAAAGTTTTTAATTTATCCTGGATTAGAATTGTTGTATGTTATTGTTTTCCTAATGGTTCTTTAAACTTTTCATTCGAAATAATATTTAACCATACAAATGTTATATAATGTTTACCTAAACTTAAGATACGGAGGCGTAGCGACCCTTCCCGGCGCCCGGGGTCAAACTTTCAATTTGCCCCCCCCCCCCCCCCCCCCTTGGGAACAACCTTTCAATTTGCAATTTGCACTCCCCCTCAATTTGAACACAACCAACTCAAACTTTCACTTTGCAAAACCGAATCTAAATGAGATTTTAATTTGTTTTTACAACCCATTTTGGCGCCCCCTAAGGTCGGCGGGGGACATATGTAACCCCCCCCCCCCCCCTCGCTTCACTACGCCTTTGATAAGATACAAACTACAAACACTACAAACTCTACAAATTCGCTTATAATTCGTTTTTTTTTAACGTAAGAAACTTAATCCACATTTCGTACTATAACTATGAGATTTATAGTTGTGTTTATTGTGCAGTATGTAGACATCTCACTAGCTTTGGAACTATTGCCCTAAAGTTGTTTGAAACTGAATGCAATATGCACTATAAAAACAATCTGAATAATATATGTTTCCAATAAAATCCAAATTTATAATTTAGACAAATGTTCAATGCCTTGTACTCTGCTCTTTGATTTAACTCAACATGATCGCTGAATTTGAGTCTGCCATGTTTGTTACATTTTCAATGTAAGAAAATATTTTTTTTAATATTCTCAAATTTTGAACGGTAAAAGCATAACCTTGTAAATAGTGGTTTTATTGCCAGTGTGTAACAAAATCTAAATTGTTTTCGCGTATTATTGTACAACTTCCTAACCTGGCTTTTATAATTGATCCTGATCTTGATTTGGGAATTTGGAGGTTTTAGTTCGTTTGTTCATTTGGTTATGCACACAAGTTTTTTTTTTTTTAATACCGACGTTTTTTTAAGATCTCTGGTAATTTTAAGGCTTCTGTAACACGTTACCATAATATGCATTCTTCTTTTTTTTTTTTTTTTTTTGCTTTCATCAGAAAAAGCACAAAAAAGGAATAACAGCGAAAAAATGAAGTTCCGAATATACTTTATAAAATACTTAAGTGTGTTGTCACACTTTCCGAGCCTGCCTCCCATTGATCATACATCGGCACGACCGTCAAACACCCACTTCCTCCTAGGGTATTGACATCATTTTTATTATATTTTCTTTTTATTTTATTAGTTGTCTTTTTTTATTCACATCACCGGAGAGAGATGAACGGTTGGTTTGTTAAATAATTGATTACATCAAGAGTTGATTTTATAAACACTTGACATTATCAAACAGTTGACTTTATCAACAGTTGATTTCATCAACGCTTGGTATGGTTGTACTACGAATGCTGCAGTAATATTAACAACTTTAAGCAATCTGATACGAGCAGCTGGTGGAAGATCGTGACGTTTAAAAACACAATACCTACATTCAGTACGTGAATGTTTTTTTTTAACTTCCTGTATGCACAGGGCTCGTATAATAAAAAATGTCAGCCGATTGTATAGGATTACAAGATTTTAACCTTAGTTGTGTAATCATGGTAGATTTATGTATGGGGAGTCAGCCAAGCGTAACAAATCTTGCCCGCCTCATTCACCGTGACAAAACTTCCGGCGTCTGACCTAACCACCAGGTGTGGCACTAAAGGTTGTGTGCCCTTAATTTGACGGTTGGGTGGGGGTGGAGAATCCGATTAGGGGGCCCAAAATCAGATGATAAATAAAATGTAAAATAAAAATTGTCATTTCAAATTTTATGTGTGTGATTAAAATTATGGTGGTGGTAGGTGGGATGCGTGAATAGGAAATTCTGTGGGCTCAATGAATCCTCAATGGGAGGCTTTTTGGGGTGAATGGACCCTCTATAGGAGGCTTTGTGAATTGAATGGACCCTGAATAGGAGGCTTTTTGGGCTGAATGGACCCTCAATAGGAGGCTTTGTGGGTTAAATGGGCCCTCAATAGGAGGCTTTGTGGGCTAAATGGGCCATCAATAGGAGGCTATGTGGGCTAAATGGGCCCTAAATAGGAGGCTATGTGGACTAAATGGGCCCTCAATAGGAGGCTATATGGGCTAAATGGGCCCTCAACATGAGGCTATGTGGGCTAAATGGGCCCTCAATAGGACGTAATAAGACTCGTGCACTGTAAATTAGTCCGTTAGTATAAGAAAAATGTATTTCTTTTACCTTGCTCAACGGGAACAATTTATACCAAAAGTTTAAGTTAACCTGGTACTTAGAGGCGAAAAATGGATTACGTCACGTGATTAGAACACGTGCAGGGATACTGATCGGCCACCAAGTCCACGACACGTGTATAACAACTGACCGTGACTGACCACTTTCTGATACATACATGTTTTTAAAATCTCCTAAAGTAACATTATTACCAGCTTTAAAAAGTCAAGTAAATTATTTTACAACCTTATACTTGTTAATATCATCGTTACAAAGCTATGTTTTTTATTAAATAATTTTTTGTGAAGTTCCCTAATAGCTTTAGAAATGTCGGCCTATTAATTAAAAAAAGCACTAATATATTTCTTTTTATTTTTATGTGTTTTTATACTTAACTCTTTTAAATTAAAAAAAACAATGTGTAGAATATACAACAACTTGTACACATATACTATGAATAAATGTTTGAGATGTTTGAATTGTTTAACAAGGACCCTTTAGTGACGTTCTACTGACCTTGGATTCAAACTCAAGATTTCAGGTTAGGAAGTCTACCACTCTACTGCTAGGCCACGCCGTCCCTAATGAAGAATATATTAGTTTGATATGTACCTCTGTAATGTGAAGGCTAGTCAATAGGGTTACAGTGCAACGCTACACTAGATGCTCTTGAGCAGTTAAAGAATATTTTGCACTAGACAAACAGCGCAATAGATTTGTTATGTTTCTTACGTAGTCTCCATCACAGCAACCAGCAGTTTCTTCCAGGCATCTCTCCGCCCCCCCCCCCCCGAAAAAGTCTATCAGCCCCCCTCCCGAAAATTTCAAGTGCCCCCCCCCCCCCCCACCCGGAGAAAAAAGTCTGGAAGAAACACTGGCAAGCATTCAAGCTTATCTTTTTTTCTCAACGTCGCATCGCTTGACACAAACAGACGACTGGTTTCCCACGTGAGGTTGTCCTTGTACAGACCCCAAGCTGGGATGGCGGGATGGAACACGTAAATGAAGAGGGAAGGCGAATATAATGGAAATAAAATAACGCTATTTTTACAGTTTTGTTTTGTTTAGGGAGTCAAGGAGTGTTTGACGATTTACTTACGTTCTCACAATCACAACTGGTGGCTGGTTAAACCCTGGTTAACTGTGGTGATGGATAAATCTTGCATCGTTTACATATTCCTTAAATGATTTTCTGTAAATTTCACTTCAATCTGATCGCACACAACTACAAAGACAGGCAAGAGAAATTTTTTATCACGCGATACACGCTTCAAACAAGTAAAGACGGAAAAAAAACAAGCTGTGTAAGTTTACAACTTGTAAGTACATCTGTTTGATTTGTTTTAGGTAACAACATATTGAGTAGTTCACTGTTCAAACATTTAGCTGAATACAATACATGAAGCTATATGACTACACAAATCTTACAGAAAACATGCTACTCCTTCAGACGTGTTATCCCTCCCCCAACACACACGTAATAAATGTATAGCACCAACATAGTCTTCCAGGAAAAAGCATGTTTTAGATTAAGTTTTTTCGATATCAATAGGTTCCTAAAGTAAATACTAAGATCGGATTTGTTAATTTAGTTATGTATAATTAAGCGACACATAATTAACGTAACAATAAGTTATAATAAATACATTTTTTTTTTAAATTTATAGATGATAGATTTTGCCGTTCGATCAGACAGTGAAGATCAGCGAAGGACATTCAAGGTCAGAAAAGGTCAGTGAAGCGCAGTAAAGGTCCTTGAAGGTCAGTGAAGTTCAGTTAAGGTCAGTGAAGGTCAGTGAAGGTCATTAAAGGTCAGTGAGGAATTCACACCTGTATAAGTACACCACACATTGACAGAAATGATACCAGGAGGCAAGCCACTGCCTAAAAGACCAGTGGTCATTTTTGTCTGCTGTTTCATGGTGAGCCTTAACGTCCATCACGTGATCTGTCGTAGTGTACTAGCAGACGATCAAACACCTGGTGATCAGACGCTGAGTCATATAACTGACACCTGGCGTCAGTCAACACTTGACTTCAACATTCAGTCACTACATGACTCCAACATTCAGTCAACACATGACTCCAACATTCAGTCCACACATGACTCCAACATTAAGTCACCTCATGACTCCAACATTCAGTCAACACATGACTCCAACATTCAGTCACCTCATGACTCCAACATTAAGCCAACACATGACTCCAACATTCAGTCAACGCATGACTCCAACATTCAGTCAACTCATGACTCCAACATTCAGTCAACACATGACTCCAACATTCAGTCACTACATGACTCCAAGATTCAGTCACCACATGACTCCAACATTCAGTCAACTCATGACTCCAACATTCAGTCAACACATGACTCCAACATTCAGTCACCACATGACTCCAACATTCATTCACCTCATGACTCCAACATTCAGTCAACACATGACTCCAACATTCAGTCAACACATGACTCCAACATTCAGTCAACACATGACTCCAAGATTCAGTCACCACATGACTCCAACATTCAGTCAACACATGACTCCAACATTCAGTCAACACATGTCTCCAACATTCAGTCACTACATGACTCCAAGATTCAGTCAACACTTGACTCCAACATTCAGTCACCATTTGACTCCAACATTCAGTCACCACATGACTCCAACATTCAGTCAACACTTGACTCCAACATTCAGTCACCATTTGACTCCACCATTCAATCACCACATGACTACAACATTCAGTCAACTCATGACTCCAGCATTCAGTCAACTCGTGACTCCAACATTCAGTCAACTCATGACTCCAACATTCAGTCACTACATGACTCCAACATTAAGTCTCCACATGACTCCAACATTCAGTCAACTCATGACTCCAACATTCAGTCAACTCATGACTCCAGTATTCAGTCACCTCATGACTCCAACATTCAGTCAACACTTGACTCCAACATTCAGTCACCACATGATTCCGACATTCAGTCAACACTTGACTCCAACATTCAGTCACCACATGACTCCAACATTCAGTCACCACAAGACTCCAACATTCAGTCACCACATGATTCCGACATTCAGTCACCACATGACTCCAACATTCAGTCACCACATGATTCCGACATTCAGTCAACACTTGACTCCAACATTCAGTCAACACTTGACTCCAACATTCAGTCAACACATGACTCCAACATTCAGTTAACACATGACTCCAACATTCAGTCACCAGATGTTATGGCCAGTCCTTCACCTTGTTATGTTTTTAAAGACAAGGACGAATTGATCGTTGACTGTCAAGGTCGTTCTTTAACGAACGTTAGCAGCTCATGGTTTCCGGAAAATACAACGTCTATTTTATTAGACAACAACATGCTAACCTCTGTACCCGATTCATTCAGAGCCATACGTCATCTTCGTCGGCTTACCTTAAATGGCAATAAAATCGCTCATTTTAACCTGAACAAGTCTTCTGGGCTAGAACAATTAGAATATTTGACCATATCTCAGGTTGGTGAAACTGTATACATTGATATCGACATTGGTAAACTGGATAAGTTGTCTGAACTTGAAGTGATAGGGGGAGAGGCTGTCGAAATAACCAATTCAAGTTTTGAAAACTTGAGCAAGATACGAGTTCTTCTCTTGAAGGAACTTACATCTCTACTCTACTTTAACTCTTCAGCATTGCGGCCACTGACCAATCTTCAAAGCATTTCTATGATCAGCCTTCAGGCACACCTTCATCAGATATTTGATGCATTTCAATGTTGTGTAAACCGCAGTATGGAGTTAATAAAACTGCAGGAAATTAGCCCAACAAAATACGAGCAGTATACGAGCCTTCTCAGCGGGAACGGCATTCTGACGCCCAACTCCACCAGATACCTAAGGCAGATCTGTGTCAAGCACCTAGTTTTAAGATTATGTGCTATATTTATCATCAAGCAAAACGCTTTAGAAAGCGATACATGGAGTAGTTGTCTAGAGAGCATTGACTTTACCAACAACCCAATACTGGGAACGTTGAGTGTCATGTTCAAGGTGATAAATATGAACAATCTGGAGACAATTGACTTTAGTGACGCTATACCATCAAATTCATTTCATCGCTCGTTGCTCACTGACGATAACTGGAGCATGCACCGTGGAACTAAAATAAAACCATTTAACGCAGCTCATTCAGTTGAAAGTGAAGTATACAGTAACAATACAGACTCCATGCTAATTCAAAACTCTCACGTAAAACCAAATAATGCAATCAAAATTATAACCGGAAATGAAGTAGAGAGTACCAACAGAATAGACAAACCGAGTAAATCAACTTCGTATAGTTCATCTAATCAACTACACTTCCCTTATAAAACAGAACAATTACATCACGATAACGAGCTGACTGTATACGTTTCAAAATCAATCAAGTATGTGTATATTTCAAGGCTCTTTTTGCACTTCTCTCTTGACTTTAACGTTACAGTTATCGGCGCAGAACATTTGGTGTATCTAGATGTATCTAAAGGTGGTGGTATGTCATTTAAAGGACAAATCAAAGGTTTGACGGGACTTACGAATTTCCTACTTTCTGGCAATGACTTGTCGGAACTGAACCCAAAATTTTTCGACACAATGCCCAGCTTGCAGGTCCTCGACTTATCGGAGTGTAATTTAAATAGCGAGTATATGTCATCTTCCAGCGATCGTCTGTTCCTCAACTTACAAAATTTGCAGCAGTTAGATCTATCGTTTAATTCGTTAACCTCGTTCAGTTCTCGTACTTTCAGCTCTAATACAAATCTCTTTGAGATTCGTCTGTCTAGGAACAGGTTTAGAGCGATTCCATTTGAATTAACAAACACGCCACGTTTAAAATTGCTGGACTTAAGCTCCAATGCATTGATATCAATTTCAGCCATGGATAGAAGGGAGTTGGACGCGTTGGCTGCTGGGAATGGAGGGTTGAAGCTGTTTCTGGATGGAAATGTCTTGTCGTGTGGGTGCGTGGACATCCAGTTTCTACACTGGCTTCAGATGACCACGGTGGAACTAGACATGGCCAGGAACTTCTCATGTATTGACAACGACGGAGTTTTAACAAACACGGGAGTTTTATCAGACCTAGAGGCTTACTGGCGTCAATGCTTTGGGAGAATGTTCCTCTCTTATTCTCTTATTTTATTTTGTTTACTTATCATTGGATTTGTGTTGTGTTTTTTTGTTACCAAGTATAAGACGTACATCATTTCTGGGCTGCTGAATTTGTTTAGTGAAACCTTTCTAAAGAAACCATCCAACTACGAGATTGGTGTCTTCATTGGTTATGCTGATAGAGATTACCAGTTCGCTTGTCATGACCTCAGGCAGTTTATCGAGGACACGATGGGGTTAACGACCTTTGTTCGTGACCGTGACCTCTCACCTTCAACCGACCTGGCGTCTGGGATTATCGATGCTATAAATAGAAGTTGGCGCGTGCTTCTGGTCGTGAACGAAACTTTTCTCTCGCAAGACGATTGGTTCCTCTACACATGCAGGTCAGCCATATCCAACCTGACGCCCGCTAATCCTAATCTCATTGTGATTATGGTTGACAGCCAGTTACGTCATCGTTTACCACGTGACATCCTGGGGGCGGTGTCTGAGGAAAACATCATCGTCATGAACGAGGGGAGGAGACTCAAGTATGACGTCACGGAGAAGCTGAGAACTCGATTACTAGCCTAACCGTTTTAAAGACTAGTTCACACAAGACATAACTGCTAATTCACACAAGACATAATGGCTAGTTCACACAGGCAAGACACAAATATACAGCACGACCTCGCCTGATACTCTGAACTATATACGCTAAATGTCTCATTGCTAGAGTTATCAACGCTCCTGTCCTAAAATGTAAAGCTCAATTAGTGTGCTATTGTACAAAATAATGCTTTCTTCCGATGTCTTGTACTGTCTGAATGTTTTAAATATGAAGTGCATAATAACATCATACATCATTTATATCATACAAATGCTTAAGACAGAATAGAGAGGAAGAATAATCCAAAATAATCCAGGCACTATCTAACCGCAAAGAGAAGCCTCTCCCGTTTAAAAATACCAATTAGACCTCAAACATCGAAAAATATAGCCAGCTGAATCATCGCGTTTAAAGTGACCTAGAATTACCGCGACTTTACATAAGTTATACATATTTAAATTATATATTACATTAATCAATTGCAGATATGCCGTAGTGACATAAATAGATACCAGATTGCTAGAAACTTAAAATTAAGGGGTAAAAACGTCAAATAAAAGAGAAATGCAGATAGATTTACCAAACGATTGTTCGACACTAAATTTGTTCCCATTACTACTTTTAACTAAATAGTGAGGTATTAAATAGTTTAATTAATATATAACATCATGTTTTCTTTATAACGATACGTCTCCGAGGCTAATTATTTACATGTTTTAACATAATTCTTTAACAAACTGTATAATTAAATGATGGCAGTTAATGTGTATGCACGTTGTTTAGATTCATTTCAAATGTACATGTTTAGGTTTTGGACGTAGATTTATTCACTGCTCTTTCAAAGAATCATTTTTATTAAAAACAAATAGGCCTATACATGTTTTGGTTGCAATTTGAATTTAGGCATGGCTAAAAATGTCTAGAGCAACGCCTAGCCGATACGGCTTTTGTGCTATATAATACATTGCAAAAATTGGTATATTTTTTATTATTAATATCTATAAATGGATCTCACTCCTCTTGTTTTTCTAAATAAAATGTCTTGTTAACGTTCACATTATTGGCGTTTTATTTTAACGATTAATTTTGTGTTATCTTTTTAAAAAGTTAATAGTAAACTGTAAATAAAAGACGAACAAAAATGTAAACATTTACTCTAATCGATAATCAAATGTTATCGTCACTGCTTGTACTTCTACATCTAACATTTTTGTATGTAATTTTACTAGGTTAAACATACTTAAGTTGATGAAAATAAATAAAAAATATATACATCTAAATTTTTTTGTATAAATTAAAGTTGTATGTTGTGTGTAAGTTGTAGCTAAGTTTAGAAAAACAGGATAAAACATAGCAAGTTAGAGCTCATCCATAAATGACGTCAAGCTTTTTTGGACGATTTTTACCTCCCCCCTCCCTTCCGTCACACATCGTCACGAAAAGCCAGACCCCCCCCCCCTAAAATGACGTAAAACCTCAGCATACACCCCCCCCTCAAAATTCCAGTTGAATGTTTCTTTAAACATCGATATTTTTCGAAAATCTTGTCTGAACTCTGTCGAAATAGAGTATTTTAATCAATTCCCATTGCAATTTATTAAATCAGTTTTCTAAAACGCGAAATAAAACTAACATTGCTTTTTTATAATGCAAAAGTGTGACGTCGCAACATCTGATCCCCCCCCTCCCCCTCATCACACATCGTCACAAAATTACGGACCCCCCTCCCCCATGTGAGTGTGACGTCATTTATGGACGACCCCTTGAGTTAACATCTAGCAAATAAATTGTGCTGAAGAAAGTGCTAAGTAAAGTAAGTAAAGTTCCACTTTTACACCCAAAGATCCACAGTGCAGATAAAGTAGAGTTTCTTCCTGGGTAAACTGACGGGCGTTCTGTAGTCAAGGGAAATAAATTTGTACGGGAACTTCGGGCTAGCAGTAAGCTCTACCACCCGACCACGTTGCTTCACGGGGTAGTGGTAGTGAGTTTTTAAATAAAATTAAATGTAATTTTTTGTGTATTTGACTGAATGTTAGAGGGAAATCTGGCCTTGTGCCACAGGTGGAATATCACATGTTGTGTGAGGGTTTGATGCTTGTTATAAGGGGAGGAAAGCATTAGATTAGGAACGTCGTGACGGTCAAAATTAAAAGAAGTGAACTCGACAGAATCAAATATGGCGAATGTTTTGTCTTTTTTTCCATTTTGAAATAGTTCAAATACACAAAAAAAAGAGGAAAATAAATACCTTAAGCATACGAGAAATACGTAATCATTCGGGTTTATAAGCAAGGGATGAAATCAATAGAAAACGTTTGAGAAATTTTAGAAGGAGTTACTCTTCTATATAAGCCAACATAAAATTTTAAATATAGGTTTTATACAAACGTTTTGTGAAATATGACGTTATCTTTTAAAACCTCCAATTTTTTTCTTCTTAAATTATGTGCATTAATAAATTGGTCCTGTTCCAGGGGTCCTATTGAATTTCTACAAATACATGTCGGATTATATGACACAAAATTCAAGTCATTATTTTGGTGCGAGACAGCTGTAGTGAGAAATGGGACAGGAAAATGAAAAAGATTGTGATGGGTATATTTATGAAGTAAATCGAGATTACAATATTTTTGTTATGATAAAATATAACAACATTTAATGACATCTAAGGTTAAAACCTTCAAAAGCTCGTAAAATTGATATACCTTTATCCATAAAGTTTAATTATGAATTTATATGCGAATGACTGTTTGGCTGTAAACACAGTTTAAAAATTAAAGTGTTCAATTGAATAAAAATCCGTATAAAATATTTACAGTGACCTTATCGACATCGAGAGAGTAGTAAGCAGTCAGTTAAAACTTTGTTAATTGTTTATTTAATAATTAGGGGATGTAAACCCTGTTTTGGTTTTATAAAATACATTTTCAAAGCTCATGTCACTGAGTGTTGTTATAACTTCAATTAAACAATGGTTATATACATACAATAACAGCAAAGACGTAATTAAATATTATACAGAGCCGGTTTAAAGAGTGTCAGCTATTCCCCATAATTTTTTATAACATTTATTTCTACTATCCGCCTAACAACAAGATGTAGCTCTCATGTGTCCTTGGCATTGATGGAAATAATATGGCGGTAGGGGTGGGGGTGTAGAAGCCGATTAGGTTGGCTCATAACTAAAATGTAAAGTAAAAATTGTTATTTCATAATTTTATGTGCGTGGTTGATATATGTATATTCTTCCGATAGCCTACAGAAAGTTTTCCCCCTTGAGTCCATGCAACTAATTGGTATTATCTAAAGATGGGGGGGTCGTTTAAGTTGATAGCATTTTGTCGAAGGCTTAGGGACAATATGAGTTTTAGACATTTGTCGGAAAACAATCAGCCTGGAGTCATGAAGTTGTAGGACATATTAATAGTAACCCTATCGGAGAGTAATGTCCTGATAAGGTCCCTCTTAAAAATGACTTTCTTAGTATTTGGTGTTTAGGCGGTAGATAAAACTGGTATGGTTTTTTTATGCACCTAGAAATTTTCTTCACATTGTTGTTTTCTTAAATCATAACCCAGAAAGTAATTAGATACATAAAGGTCCCAATCTATAGGGCAGCCATTAATATGCAAATTGGCTTCAAAACAGGATCTGGATGAACAGTTATTTTCTGAATTTCATTCAGGCACATAGAGCAAGGTATGACAGTAACTTTATCATCCATTCTTTAATGGACTTCAGGATTTTAAAACCATTTTTATTCCCTACCTCCCTCCCTAACGTTCAACATCATTACCAAAAGCCAGAACACAACACCTAAAATAATATCACTTCTCTCAAACCACAACTTCACTCAAATTTTAACTTATTTTAAATAGCAATATTTATATTTATATAAATAGCAAGATTTACTGAGTTAATTAAACATGAATTATACCTACAAAAAAAGCATTATTTTACCGACATGAAACAACAGCTTAAATTCTGTCAGTGTAAAAGTTTGGATATAACTATTTCAGAGAGGTCATGTATCCAAGGTTACCTTTTGACTTATTTATCTAATGTATGTTAAAATTAGTTATAAAAATGCACGAGAGTTTAAAGCTTTAAAGGAAATTCAGGTGTGTAATTGACGGTAGGGGGTGGGGTTGTCCTAGACCCATTTTTAAATGCTAAACTATCATAAGCCTTTTAACATTTCATTTTCTTTGAAAGTGAATTATTCTATGTTGCAGCTTAAAGTCAGCTGTTAGTTATTTTTAGTTATTTTTTTCTACCCCTTTTGGCGCCCCCGCCCCTAGAATTGACGCCCAGTACAGCCAACGCTCTCCTAGCTCCCCCCCCCCCCCGGCAGCTACCCTTCTGCAAATGTCAATATATTTGATCACATATATATATATATATATATATATATATATATATATATATATATATATATATATATATATATATATATATATATATATATATATATATATATATATATATATATATATATATATATATATATATATATATATATATATATATATATATATATATATATATATATATATATATATATATATATATATATATATATATATATATATATATATATATATATATATATATATCCTAGCACCCAGCCAAGCATAACGTTTAAAATTACTACTTTTACCACGCCATATCCTGTTACAATAAACCAAAAATTCCCCACCTGTACTTGCCATTGTAAGATATGTCACATTTAGAAGTTGTGATCTACACGTAGAGGAAGAGGAAACATAATAAGACATGTAAGTACAACTGTTTGATTTTATTTTAAGTGAATTAATATAATTAAAAGAATATCGAATAGTTGTTTGCTTTCTTTTAGCGCTTACGTTTTCTCTCGCTTAAAATTTAAAATGGCGTTAGCCGGAAAGATATAGATCTATAATATTTTGACTAAATTGTTGTAAAAATAATTTTTATTGATACGAAAAAAAAAACATGGCCTTGCTTCAAGATTTTAAAATAAAAGTTCCCATAATAAACAATTTTTAATACCGTAAACTTTATTTTGTTCATTTGGCAGTGAACTAATTGTGTGCGTGTATTTCTGAATATAAAAGTTTTTTTGGTGGTAAATTGATTATTATTGAGTTATTAATTTGTTTACATATAGTCCAAAAATGCAAAGAGATAATATACTACTGGCTTAGGAACAAGGTTCTAGCTTTAGTACTAAGCTCAAAATACTTTAGATATTTTAAGAATACTATTATTACGTGTTAATCACTTCCTAATTACGTCATCAACCAAAAACTACTTAATCTAGATTCTACTAAGAACTAGATGCCAATAAAAACTAAAATCTATCTTAGGCTAGCATAATATAGTGTTTTATTTTTTTATATACTATTGAAACCTAAAACTAAATCCACCAACGAACGAGTTATAAGTCTCAGATATGCAAATCATTAGTTCATGTGAAGTGGCTACATCTTTCATGGGGGGGGGGGGGCGATAAAGCAAACCTTTATAGAGCAAGGATGGATGTATGTAGAAAATAAAGATAGTTTTACGTCATTATCGTTTGTCCCGATGTGAAGTAGGATGACTGAGTCTGGTAATGGAGCCCTCACAGAGAAACTTATACGAGCTTGGTAGCGGAGCTAGAGGTCAACCTTCTCACACAACAAAAAAACAGTCGAAGTCAACCCTCTCACACAACAAAAAAACAGTCGAAGTCAACCCTCTCACACAACAAAAAAACAGTCGAAGTCAACCCTCTCACACAACCCCAACACAGCCGAAGTCAACCCTCTCACACAACAAAAAAACAGTCGAAGTCAACCCTCTCACACAACAAAAAAACAGTCGAAGTCAACCCTCTCACACAACAAAAAAACAGTCGAAGTCAACCCTCTCACACAACCCCAACACAGTCGAAGTCAACTCTCTCACACAACCCCAACACAGCCGAAGTCAACCCTCTCACACAACAAAAAAACAGTCAAAGTCAACCCTCTCACACAACAAAAAAACAGTCGAAGTCAACCCTCTCACACAACCCCAAAACAGTCGAAGTCAACCCTCTCACACAAAAAAAAAAGTCAAAGTCAACCCTCTCACTCAAAAAAAACAGTCAAAGTCAACACTCTCACACAGCCCCAAAACATTCGAAGTCAACTCTCTCACACAGCCCCAAAACAGTCGAAGTCAACCCTCTCACGCAACCCCAAAACAGTCGAAGTCAACCCTCTCACGCAACCCCAAAACAGTCGAAGTCAACCCTCTCACGCAACCCCAAAACAGTCGAAGTCAACTCTCTCACACAGCCCCAACACAGCCGAAGTTTGATCCTAGGTTGTAAGTCGTTTGAATTTACCTGTTTATATGACTCAAAGGCTCAACTAGCATACCCAAAACCCAGCAATGCGAAGGGAGAGGCTGAAGACAGTTTAAGGGGCCGAAATCCGATTAAATTTATATTTTTTACTTGCACTATCATAGTCGTTTTGTAAATCCGGGAGCTATCTCCCCTAAACTTTCGCGAATATTCTTATATAACGCTACGGAGGATGGCAACTTGGGATATAGACATGATTTTTAATTACTTAAACTTTTTAAAATAGAAAAGAATCTCGTAGAAAAAAAAGAATGGCGCACCAAGTGAAATATAGTAAATATAGGCAAATGTTAAAACTATTTCTATAACTTATTGCTCTTCTTTAGGAATACAAGATACACAGGTTTCGATAGAAGTAACTTTTGACCTAAAAAATTTTTATTTCTTAGTTGGGTACTAACACCTTTCAGACTTCTACAGCCTACGGTTATCCTTTTATTGCGATTTGAAACATGGTACCCCCGGCAAGTTTTCACACTACTACGCAGATAACGGCTATCTTCGAGCGGGTATTACATCTTTTATTGTCCGCGAGGCACCATAACCTATTCAACGTGTACACGAGTGTAGTTAGCTGATAGATTGATGTATAGGTTATATATGATCTATATATAAAAAAAAAATTGCCGAACGACGCCCTTTGATATTTTTTGAGGTCGTAGAAAAACGACTTTGAATGCCATAAAATTCGGTAACGCTGACAAAACTGACCAAAATAACATATTGACTTAGAGGGAAACAGAAATATTTTTTAATAGTTAGCAAACTCCAAACCTTAATTATGTATGTATGTATGTATACATACTATATTATATATATATATATATATATATATATATATATATATATATATATATATATATATATATATATATATATATATACTTTACTATACTATATATATATATACTATCTTTACTGCCTACAATTTTCACACACATTACATACTAAAGCACAGTGTCAACGCAACATTCTGACACGGTACAAAGGCTATCATTGACGTAAACAAGGCCGACCAATGAAAGGCATCCGGCTAAAAAAAACACACAACACAATACAATGATGTGCCCAGGGGCAAACCGGGTGTGACCCAGGGACCAGAGAAATTTTTAAAGGGTCTTACAGCCCAGCCTGAGTTTCTCCCCCCCCCCGAAAAAATTCTACCGCCACACCCCACCCCCCTCCGAAGGAAATTAAATTTATATAATTATATAATTTATATAGAAAATATATACTTTTAACACTTTCTGCCCCCCCCCCCCCCTCCCCCGGAGAGAAAAGTCTGGGAGTAACACT
Source organism: Physella acuta (assembly GCF_028476545.2). NCBI lineage: Eukaryota > Metazoa > Mollusca > Gastropoda > Physidae > Physella > Physella acuta. The sequence goes on from NW_026731568.1 coordinate 562,731, forward strand.
TAGCCCAGCACGACAATAAATCGAGTATATAAATATATATATATATATATATATATATATATATATATATATATATATATATATATATATATATATATATATATATATATATATATCCTAACCCAGGGGTTCCCAACCTTTTTTTACTCTAGAGCACATTCTAAAATATCGGTAGGGAGGCGGGCACCACCTATTTTAAATCGACAAACTCCTTCCAGAGGCGTAGCGACCCTTCCCGTCACCCGGGGACAAAACTTTCGATTTGCACCCCCCCCCCCTCAAACTTTCGATTCTCTGTAGAATAGTGAGAGGCGGGCACATACGAATCGTTCGGCGGGCACTGGGTTGGGAACCCCTGTCCTAACCTGTTGAAGAACATCTGAGTGTTTAACAATGCGTGCGTTTTATTTCTTAGATCATATTCGTCGGTACACGGGTTCCCCCGCAGTACCGCTTTGTCTGCTAATCATACTCTGTAATAGTGAGGTAGAACACACTTCGCGACAGCCCAGGTGTAATCGACGTACCATGGCGTTCGCGGAGCCGCCGGTTACACAACCGCCCCGTGTACGAGAACTTGATGACCTACTTACAAGACCTCTAGATACAGTCAGCACTCTCTGAACACAAAACAGGAAGTCAATCTATATATATAATTTTCTTCTGGGAGCCGTTAGAAAACAAGCTGCAAGCGCCTCCTTTCAGTCCCCTCTCTATCGCTATCACTACCACCCCCACCCCACCCCCACATTGTCTGGTGAGCTGTGGTCACGCTGTTTACATTTTACAATCACGGAGACGGGTTTGGTGACGGCTATTAGGGGCAGATAATTTAGTTTGAAACGATTTTAAACTTAGAGGAGGTAACTAAGAGGAGGCTGCTTTCACCTTAGTGTTTTTAAGCAAATATTTTCAGTGGCAGCATTGGTACTGTCGAATTCACAAATTATAAATTAATGAAAAGTAGAAAAAAAAAAACTAAATAGCGGTGTATGATACGCAGCGGATCGGCTCGTTAGGCCTTATTAAACAAACGAGCCGACCCGCGGCGTATCATACGCCGATATTTAGTTGTTTTATTTTCTACTTTTCAGTCATTCATAATTGTTAATTCGACAGTATCAACGCTGCCACTGAAAATATTTGCTTTAAAACACTATCAGTAGGCCCTTAAGGACGATACCCCACCCCCACCCTCCTTTCCCCCTACCACAACCCCAACCCTACACCCCCCCCCCCCACTACCCCGTGAAAGTAGCCTCCTCTTAGTTACCTCCCATAAGTTTAAAATAGTTTCAAACTAAATTATCTGCCCCTAATAGGTGTCACTAAACCCGGCTGTACGATTGTAAACATTTAGCGTCACCCACAGCTCACCAGCCCATTTGGGGGTGGGGGAGGTTGCTATATGCCTAGAGAGGTAGAGAGGGGACTGCTAGGCGCGCTTACAGCTTGTTTTCTAACGTCTCCAATAAGAGAATTATATATATGGATGTTCACAGAAAACATGCAACCCCCTTACACACATTTCTCCACCCACAACACACCGCACAATACATTTATAGCTCCGATATACTACCTCCCCACACATATTATCTATTACAAGCCGGCCCGCGGCAAAACATAGGCCGCTATTTAGTTGTTGTTTTTTCTACTTTTCAGTAATTCATAAATTGTGAATTCGACGGTACCAACGCTTCCACTGAAAATATTTCTTTAAAACACTATAAGTAGCACGTTAAGGACCTTAACCCCCCTTCTGTCCCCCACCCCCCCCCCCCCACCCCCCCTACATTTAAAATAGTTTTAAACTAAATTATCTGCCCCTAATAGTCGTCACTAAACCCGGCTCTGCTTGTAAACATTTAGAGTGAACACAGCTCACTAAGACCATGTAGGGGTGGGGATGATAGGGAGCGCGTTTACAGCTTGTTTTCTAGCGTCTCCCAGAAGAGAATTATATATATAGATTCTATTTTGACGAAGAATTTTTAGAAAAATATTTTAGAATTATGTTATCAACAGATTCATACAGTAAATATGAAATTCCGATGTTGTTATTCAATTTTTTTTAACGAAGCGATACAAAATACTTTATAATTCATTGCTAAAAAGTTATTACTTTTTCTAGATGGAGATAGTCCTTTGGTCATTCAGGCAAGCTTATTAGGGAACATACACCACAAATTGAAGACGGATATGATACCAAGAGCCAAACCACCGTGTAAGTGTCAAGTGGTCATTTTTGTCTGCTGCATCGTGATGAATCTTAACGTCCATCAAGTGATCTGTCGTAGTGTACTAGCAGACGATCAAACACCTGGTCATCAGACGCTGAGTCATATAACTGACACCTGGCGTCAGTCAACACATGACTCCAACATTCAGTCAACACATGACTCCAACATTCAGTCAACACTTGACTACAGCAATTTGTCACCAGGTGTTATTGCCAGTCCTTCACCTTGTTATGTTTTTATAGACAAGGACGAATTGATCGTTGACTGTCAAGTTCGTTCTTTAACGCAAGTTAGCAGCTCATGGTTTCCAGAAAATACAACGTCTATTTTATTAGACTACAACATGTTGACCTCTGTTCCTGCAAACTTAAACCTTTTACACCGTCTTAGACGTCTCAGCCTATCTTACAATCAAATCGAAGAACTTAATGTAGACACGTTCCGTGGGTTAGAACACTTGGAGTATTTAAATCTGGATTCAAATGGATTAGATCTAACATCCATTCCTAGCAAAACTTTCGACCGTTTTAAAAACTTGGCTGTATTGTCTATACGACAGGATGGAGATTTAAGGTATCGGAGACATGATGGTTATGAGTTCCTCTCTGATGTGAAAAATTTAGAGTCTTTGACCATATCTTCGGTTGGTGAAATTTTATACTTCGGTGTGCAGTTCAACAAACTGGAAAAGTTGGCCGCATTGCAAGTGACAGGGGGGTCAAAAAAAATAACAAATTTAAGTTTCGAAAATTTGAGTCAGGTTAGAGTTCTTTACCTGAAAGAATTTCAATCACTGCAATATTTCAATTCTTCAGCTTTCTGGCCACTGATCAACCTTCAACACATTTATATGCGCAGCGTGCAGGCACACCTTCATCAAGTGCTTGATTCCTTTCAATGCTGGGTAAACCGAAGTATGGAGTATATACTTCTGGAAAATATTTGGCTAAGACTAGGCGAGAATTATTCAAGATTGCTCCCGGCAAACGGAATCCTAACTCCCAACTCCACAAAATATTTGAGGCAAATTTGTGTTACTCATTTAGTTTTAAGAAGCTCTCGTATAATTATAGTTCACCTTAACGCTCTGACAAGCGATACATGGGACAAGTGCCTTAAGAGCATTGACTTTACCGACAATGCAATCATAGGCACTTTCAGCGTATTCTTTCAAGTGATGAATATGAGAAATCTGGAGGCGTTTTTTTTTCGTGAAAATTTCAAATTAAACTCTGTTCGTGGCTGGTTTTTAACTGAAATAAGTATAGCATCAGATAACTTGAGCATTTACAGTGGATGTAAGACAACACGAATTAACGAAGCTCAATCAACTACACCTGAACGTGTGTTAGAAACTAATAACTCAGAGTGTATAACAAGTAAATATTATTTTCCCGAAGTAAACCAAGATCCTTTAAATATAGACACTAGCAGTTATGAAGTAGAAACGACAATTACGAAAGATCAACTCGACTCGAATTGGTATATTTCCTCTAAGCAACAGTTTCCTTATAAAGTAGAACTAATACGTCAAGCCAACGAGCTTACTATATACGTCTCAAACTCAATGAAATATCTGTATCTTTCAAGGCTTTTTATGCTTTTCTATGCTGATTTTAATGTTTCATTTATCGGTGGTGAAAATATATTGCATGTAGATGTATCTGACGGTGGGTTGATAGAGTTTACCGGGCGAATCAGAGGCTTGACGGGACTCAGGACACTCCTACTATCTGGCAACGACCTGTCTCAACTGAACCCACAATTTTTTGACACGATGCCCAGCTTGCAGGCTCTCGACTTATCGGGGTGTAGTTTAAACAGCGAGTATATGTCATCTTACAGCGAGCGTCTATTCCTCAACTTAAAAAATTTGCAGAAGTTAGATCTATCACTTAATTCGTTAACCTCGTTAAGTTCTCGTACCTTCGGCTTTAATCCAAATCTCTTTGAGATTAGTCTGTCTAGGAACAGGTTTAGAGCGATTCCATTTGACTTAACACATACGCCACGTTTAAAATTCCTGGACTTGACCTCTAATGCATTGATATCAATTTCAGCCATAGATAGAGGGGAGTTGGACGCGTTGGCTGCTGGGAATGGAGGGTTGAGGCTGTTTTTACTAGGAAATGTGTTATTTTGTGGGTGCATGAACATCCAGTTTCTACACTGGCTTAAGATGACCAAGGTGGAACTAGACATGGCCAGAAACTACTCCTGTATCGACAACGACGGAGTTTTAACAAACACGGCAGTTTTATCAGACCTAGAGGCTTACTGGCGTCAATGCTGGGGGAAAATGGTCCTCTCTTATTCCCTGACTTTATTGTGTTTACTTATCATTGGATTTCTGTTGTGTTTTTTTGTTACCAAATATAAAACGTACATCATTTCTGGACTGCTGAATTTGTTTAGTGAAACCTTTCTAAAGAAACCTTCCAACTACGAGATTGGTGTCTTCATTGGTTATGCTGATAGAGATTACCAGTTCGCTTGTCATGACCTCAGGCAGTTTATCGAGGACACGCTGGGGTTAACGACCTTTATTCGTGACCGTGACATCTCACCTTCAACCGACCTCGCGTCTGGGATTATCGATGCTATAAATAAAAGTTGGCGCGTGCTTCTGGTCGTGAACGAAACTTTTCTCGCACAAGACGATTGGTTCCTCTACACATGCAGGTCAGCCATATCCAACCTGACGCCCGCTAATCCTAATCTCATTGTGATTATGGTTGACAGCCAGTTACGTCATCGTTTACCACGTGACATCCTGGGGGCGGTGTCTGAGGAAAACATCATCGTCATGAACGAGGGGAGGAGACTCAAGTATGACGTCACGGAGAAGCTGAGAACTCGATTACTAGCCTAACCGTTTACAGAGGCGTAGCGACCCTTCCCGGCGCCCGGGGACAAACTTTTCGATTTGTACCCCCCACCCCCCTCAAACTTTCGATTTGCACCCCCTTCAACGTTTCAATTTATTTTTTCAACCCATTTTGGCGCCCCCTAAGGTCGTCGCCCGGGGACATATATCCCCCCGCCCCCGCCCCCCTCGCTACGCTACTGTTTTCAAGACTAGTTCACACAAGACATAACGGCTAATTCACATAAGACATAATGGCTAGTTCACACAAGACGTAAAGGCTAGTTCACACAAGACATATTGGCTAGTTTATACAAGACATAATGACTAGTTCACACAAGACATAATGACTAGTTCACACAAGACACAAAGTCTAGTTCACACACGACATAAAGGCTAGTTCACACAAGACGTAAAGACTAGTTCACACAAGACGTAAAGACTAGTTCACACAAGACATAATGACTAGTTCACACAAGACATAATGACTAGTTCACACAAGACACAAAGTCTAGTTCACACAAGACGTAAAGACTAGTTCATACAAGACATAACGGCTAGTTCACACAAGACATAATGGCTAGTTCACACGCGACATAAAGGCTAGTTCACACAAGACACAAATATACTGCACGACCTCGCCTGATACCCTGAACGATATACGCTAAATGTCTCATTGTTAGAAATATCAATGCCCATGTCCTTAAAATGTAAAGCTCAATTAGTGTGCTATTGTACATAATAATGCTTTCTTCCGATGTCTTGTACTGTCTGAATGTTTTAAATATGAAGTGCATAATAACATGATATATCATTTATATCATACAAATGCTCAAGACAGAATATAGAGGAAAAATACTTGAAAATAATCCAGGCACTATTTAACCGCAAAGAGAAGACTCTCCCGTTTAAAAATACCAATTAGACCTCAAACTTGAAAAAATATAGCCAGCTTAACTTAAGCTTTTAAAGTGACCTAGAATTACCGCGACTTTACGTAAGGTATACATATTTAAATTATATAAATTACATTGACCAATTGCAGATATGCCGTAGTGACCTAAATAGATACCAGATTGCTAGAAACTTTAAGTTAAGGGGTAAAAAACGTCAAATAAAAGACAAATGCATTACTATTTTTAACTAGATAGTGAGGTATTAAATGGTTTAATTAATATATAACATCATGTTTTCTTTATAACAATGAGACTCCGAGGCAAATTATTTACATGTTTTAACATAATTCTTTAACAAACTGTGTAATTAAATAAAGGCAGTTAATGTATATGCACGTCGTTTAGAATCACTTAAAATGTACATGTTTAGGTTTTGAACGTAGATTTATTCACTTCTCTTTTATAGAATCATTTTTATCTAAACAAATAGGCCTATACATGTTTGGGTTGCAATGTGAATTTAGGCATGGCTAAAAATGTCTAGATCAACGCCTAGCCGATACGGCGGGTGTGCTATATAATACATTGCAAAAATTGGTATATTTTTTATTAATAATATTTATAAATAGATCTCATTTTTCGTGTTTTTCTAAATAAAATGTCGTGTTAATGTTCACATTATTGGCTTTTTATTTTAACGATTAATTTTGTGTTACCTTTTTAAAACGTTGATAGTAAACTGTAAATAAAAGACGAAAACAAATGTGTACATTTACTCTAATTGATAATAAAATGTTATAGTCACTGCTTTTACTTTTACATCTAACATTTTTGTATGTAAATTAACTAGGTTAAACATACTTAAGTTGATGAAAATAAATAAAAATATATACATCTAAATTTTTGTGTCTAAATTCAAGTTATATATTGTGTGTAAGTTGTAGCTAAGTTTAGAAAAACAGGATAAAACATAACAAGTTAGGGGTCATCCATAAATGACGTCAAGCTTTTTTGGACGATTTTTACCTCCCCCCTCCCCTCCATCACACATCGTTACAAAATCCAGACCCTCCCCCCCCCCCCAACCTAAAATGACGAAACACCTCAGCCTACAACCACCCTCAAAATTGCAGATGAATTATTCTTTAAACATCGCTATTTTTCTAAAATCTTGTCTGAACTCTGTCAAAATAGAGTATTTTAATCAATTCCCATTGCAATTTATTAATTCAGTTTTTTTTAAAACGCGAAATAAAGTCTAAAATTCGTTTTCTAACATTGCTTTTTTATAATGCAAAAGTGTTACGTCGCCACCCCCCTCCTCCTCATCACACATCGTCACAAAATTACGGAACCCCCCCCCCCCCTCCCCCATGTGAGTGTGACGTCATTTATGGACGACCCCTTAGTTAACATCTAGCAAATAAATTGTGCTGAAGAAAGTGCTAAGTAAAGTAAGTAAAGTTCCACTTTCACACCTAAAGACCCACAGTGCAGATAAAGTAGAGCTTCTTGGTGAGTGGACTGACGGGCGTTCTGTAGTCATGGGAAAAAAATTTGTTCGGGAACTTTGGGCTAGCAGTAAGCTCTACCACCCGACCACGATGCTTCACGGTGTAGTAATAGTGAGGTTGTTTTTAAATTAAATGTAATATTTTTGTGTATTTGACTGAATGTGGTGTGATGACCGCTCTCCGACAGCCGCGGAGGGAGCGGACACCCCGGGTTCGTTTGGGATGGCACTGACAGAAGTCACACTAATGAAATCCCAACAACTTGACGTGAGCTCTAGGGGTAAAGCACGACAAATTGAAGAGACTCAACACGACTTAAAACTGTCAATACCCTTTTAATGAGTGTACAAGAAACTACGACACTGGGTCTGTACAAAATGCGCAGACTTTAAGAGGACAATAAATAAACTCAAAACTCCAACTTACAGTTAACGAAAATCACTATATATCACAGATGTGGATTAGTATATTAAACACCATTAAAGAACATTACTTGACACAACTGAATGGCATTATAAATACCACAAATATTAATAAGAGACATATTGCCTCTACAACAATAGAAACCCAAATAAAAAGTCAACCTATCACCGATGTGACAAAGGGTGCAATTTTACACCAGAACAAAATATCAGTAATACTAAAAATGGTCACACAATATCTTATATAAGGTGATAAAATATGCCACAAACTACACAACTGAAAATGGCGCACAAAACATTCGGCACATCTCTCTCCTAGTCCAAAGGTCAATCTAGCTGCCTTTAGACTTGAACTGCAAGAGATTAAATACCTCTCAGTATTAGGGGAGATTACTTAAAAGTCTTACGACTATTGGTTGAGGATCTGTTAAGGATCCTCACGGTCGCAAGATTATTGGTCGAGGATCTGCTAGGGATTAAACAATCCAATCACATGACGTGACGGAGTTCAGTTGACCGATGAGAACCGGTGAACTAACAACTCTCCCAAGGTCAATCACAAAACTCAGGAGACTAAATAGTATAAATAAAGAAAAAGACCTCAGTAGGTCACAGTGGGAAGGAAATCTGGCCATGTGCCACAGAATATCACATGTTGTGTGAGGGTGTGATACTTGTTATAAGGAGAGGGAAGCATCAAATTAGAAACGTCGTGACGGTCATAATTAAAGGAAATTAATTAACAAAATCAAACACGGCAAATATTTTGCTTTATTTTCCATTTTGAAATATAGTTCAAATAGACAAAACAATTGTATAAGAAAAAAATACTTTAAGGATACGATAAATTCTTAAGTATCCGGGTTTATAAGCAAGGGAGTTAATCAATAGAAAACATTTGAGAAATTTTAGAAGGAGTTACTCTTGTATATAAGCCAACACACAATTTTAAATGTAGGTTATACATAAGCTTTGTAAAATATGACGTCATCTTTTATAACCTCCAATCTATTTCTTCGTAAGTGCATTAATAAATTGGTCCTATTCCAGGGGTCCTATTGAATTTCTACAAATACATGTCGGATTATACGACAAAAAATTCAAGTCACCATGTTGATGCGATGTCGGATTATATGACACAAAATTCAAGTCATTAAGTTAGTGCGAGACAGCTGTATGATAAATGGGACAGGCAAATTGAAAGAGATTGTGATGGGTATATTTTTATAAAGTAAATTGAAATTACAATATTTTGTTATGATAAAATATAACATTTAATGACATCCAAGGTTAAAATCTTCAACAGCTCGTAAAATTGATATACCTTTATCCTATAAATTTAATTATGAATTTATAGGCGAATGACTGTTTGGCTGTAAACACAGTTTAAAAATTAAAGTGTTCAATTGAAGACAAATTCTTATAAAATATTTCCAGTGGCCTTATCGGCATCGAAACAGGAGTAAGCAGTCAGTGTAAACTTTGTTAATTTTTTTCATTAATAATTAGTGGATGTAAACCCTGTTTTGGTTTTATAAAATACATTTTTAAAGCTCATGTCACTGATTGTTGTTATAACTTTAATTAAACCATGGTTATATATATAAAATAACAGCAAAGACATAATTAAATATTATACAGAACCGGTTTAAAAAGTGTCAGTTATTCCCAATAATTTTTTATAACATTTATTTCTACTATCCGACTTAACAAGATGTAGCACACATGTGTCCTAAGCATCGATGGAAATAATTTGGCGGTAGGGGTGGGGTGTAGAAGCCGATTAGGTTGGCTCATAACTAAAATGTAAAGTAAAAATTGTTATTTCATAATTTTATGTGCGTGGTTGATATATGTATATTCTTCCTACAACCTTCAGAAAGTTGTCATTATTGGCATTATCTAAAGATGGAGGATCGCTTAAGTTGATAGCCTTTTTGTGGAAGGCTTAGGGACAATATTTGGCCGGAACACATATGAGTTTTAGACAATTGTCGTAAAACAAACAGCCTGGAGCCATTAAGTTGTGGGACCTATTAGCAGTAACCCTATTGGAGAGTAATGTCCTGATGGGGTCCCTCTTAAAAATGACTTTCTTAATACGTGGTGTTTAGGCGGTAAATAGCACTGGTTTTTTTTTTTTTTAACAGATTGCTTATAGGCAGCTAGAAATTTTCTTCACATTGATGTTTTCTTAAATCATAAACCAGAAATTAATTAGATACATAAAGGTCCCAATCTCTAGTGCAGCAATTATTATGATTATGAGCTTTAAATCGGGATCTTGACGAACTGTTATTTTCTGAATTGCATTCAGGCACATAGAGCAAGATATAATGACACTAACTTTATAATCCATTCTTTAATGGACTTTAGGATTTTAAAAACATTTTTATTCCCTACCAACCTCCCTAACGTTCAACATCATTACCAAAAGCCACACCCCAACACCTAAAATAGTATCATATCTCTCAATCCACAATTCCTCTCAAAATGTTAATGCTATTTTAAATAGCAATATTTATATTTATATAAATAGCAAGATTTACTGAGCAAATCAACATGAATTATATTGATCACATTTTATTATACTTTTACCGACATTAAACAACAGCTTAAATTCAGTCAGTGTAAAAATTCAGAGGTCATGTATCCGAGGTTACATTTTGACTTATTTATCTAATGTATGTTAAAATTAGTTATAAAAATGCACAAGAGTTTAAAGCTTTAAAGAAAATTCAGGTGTGTAATTGACGGTGAGGGGGTGGGGTTGTCCTAGACCCATTTTAAATGCTAAACTACCATAAGCCTTTGAACATTTTATTTTCTTTGAAAGTAAATTATTCTATGTTGCAGCTTAAAGTTAGCTTTTAGTTATTTTTAGTTATTTTTTTTCTACCCCTTTTGACGCCCCCGCCCCTAGAATTGACGCCCAGTACGGCCATCGCTCTCCTAGCTCCCCCCCCTCCCCCGCAGCTACCCTTCTGCAAATGTCAATATATTTGATTAAACACACACACACACATATATATATATATATATATATATATATATATATATATATATATATATATATATATATATATATATATATATATCCTAGCACCCAGCCAAGCATAACGTTTAAAATTACTTCTTTTACCACGCCATATCCTGTTACAATAAACCAAAAAATCCCCTTCAGTCTTTGCCAATGTAAGAGCCGTGACGTTTAGAAGTTGTGATCTACACGTAGAGTAAGAGGGAACATAATAAGTTGAGAATAAAATTTCGCTAATTTCTCATTCATTTTACTGAATGTTTCTGTAAATATCTCACCACTAGCTTTGTACGCCACAGACAGCACAGGCAAGTCGAAATTGTATTACGTAATACAGGCTTTATATAAATAAGTGAAGACAAAAAACAAGCTGTGTAGGGTTAAGACATGTAAGTACAACTTTTTTATTTTATTTTAAGTGAATTAAAATATTTAAAAGCATATTGAATAGTTTTTCGTTCAATTTCTATCGCCTACGTTTTCTCTCGCTTAAAATTTGAAATTTTGTTAGCCAGAAAGATATATAAATTTCGACTAATTTGTTGTAAAAATAATTTCCATTGATAAGAAACAAATTCGCTTTATATGATCTATATATAAAAAAAAAACTTTTGCCTAATGACGCCATTTGATATTTTATGAGGTCGTAGAAAAACGCGTTTGAATTCCATAAAATTCGGTAACGCTGTCAAAACTGATCAAAATGGCATATTGACTTATAGAGAAACAGAAATATTTTTTAATAGTTTGCAAACTCCAAACCTTTATTATGTATGTATACATATTATCATATATATATATATATATATATATATATATATATATATATATATATATATATATATATATATATATATATATATATATTTATATATATATATCCTAAAGTGTTGAAAAACGTCTGAGTGTTTTATCATTGCGTTACTAATCCTACATTCTTCGACACATTCTTTCTAACACTGGGTTATTTAAACTTTAATAATGCCTGCGTTTTATTTCATAGATCATATTCGTCGGTACCGGGTTCCCCCCCCCCCCCCCCCACACAGTACCGCCCAGCACGCAGGCCTGTTGTATGAAAGCTTTGAGTGTCTGCTAATCACACTTTATGATTGTGAGGTAGAACACACTTCCGGGACAGCCCAGGTGTAATCGACGTACCATGGCGTTCGCGGAGCCACCGGTTACACAACCGCAAGGCCCGTGTACGATAATTTGATGACCTACTTACAAGAACTATAAATACAGTCAGCACTCTCTGAACACAAAACATGAAGTCATTTAGGCCTTATTAAATTAATGTTCACAGAATACATGCAACTCCCTTACACACATTTCTCCACCCACAACACACAGCACAATACATTAATAGCTCCGATATACTACTTCCCCTCACATATTACCAATTATTCTATTTTGAAGAATTTAATTTTTTTTTTTTTTTTTTTAGAATTACGTTATCAGCAGATTGATACAGTAAATATCATATTCCGATGTTGTTAATTCATTTTTTAACGAACCGATACAAATTAAATGAACTTAACAATACTTTATTATTCATTGCTTAAAAGGTAATACTTTTTCTAGATGGAGATGGTCTTTTGGTCATTCAGGCATGCCTTTTAGTGAACATACACCACAAATCGACCGACGGATATGATACCAAGAGCCAAACCACCGTGTAAGTGTCCAGTGGTCCTTTTTGTCTGCTGCTTCATGGTAAGCCTCAACGTCCATCACGTGATTTGTCGGAGTTTCCTAGCAGACGATCAAATACCTGGTCATCAGACGCTGAGTCATATAATTGACACCTGGCGTCAGTCAACACTTGACTCCAACATTCAGTCAACAATTGACTCCAACATTCAGTCAACACTTGACTCCAACATTCAGTCAACACATGACTTCAACATTCAGTCAACACTTGACTCCAACATTCAGTCACCACATGACTCCAACATTCAGTCACCACTTGACTACAGCAATTTGTCACCAGGTGTTATGGCCAGTCCTTCACCTTGTAATATTGTTACAGACAAGGACGAATTGATCGTTGACTGTCAAGTTCGTTCTTTAACGCAAGTTAGCAGCTCATGGTTTCCAGAAAATACAACGTCTATTTTATTAGACAACAACATGCTGACCTCTGTTCCTGTAAACTTGTACCTTTTACACCGTCTTAGACGTCTCAGCCTATCTTACAATCAAATCGAAGAACTTGATGTAGACACGTTCCGTGGGTTAGAACACTTAGAGTATTTAAATCTGGATTCCAATGGATTAGATCTAACATCCATTCCTAGCAAAACTTTCGACCGTTTTAAAAATTTGGCTGTATTGTCTATACGACAGGATGGAGATTTAAGGTATCGGAGACATGATGGTTATGAGTTCCTCTCTGATGTGAAAAATTTAGAGTCTTTGACCATATCTTCGGTTGGTGAAATTTTATACTTCGGTGTGCAGTTCAACAAACTGGAAAAGTTGGCTGCATTGCAAGTGACAGGGGGGTCAAAAAAAATAACAAATTTAAGTTTCGAAAATTTGAGTCAGGTTAGAGTTCTTTACCTGAAAGAATTTCAATCACTGCAATATTTCAATTCTTCAGCTTTCTGGCCACTGATCAACCTTCAACACATTTATATGCGCAGCGTGCAGGCACACCTTCATCAAGTGCTTGATTCCTTTCAATGCTGGGTAAACCGAAGTATGGAGTATATACTACTGGAAGATATTTGGGTAACACTAGGTGAGCAGTATTCAAGCCTTCTTCCCGCAAAAGGAATCCTAACACCCAACTCCACGATATATTTGAGGCAAATTTGTGTAACTCATTTAGTTTTAAGAAGCTGTCGTATAATTATAGTTCACCTTAACGCTCTGACAAGTGATGCATGGAACAAGTGCCTTAAGAGCATTGACTTTACCGACAATGCAATCATAGGCACTTTCAGCGTATTCTTTCAGGTGGTTAATATGAGAAATCTGGAGAAGTTTTTTTTTCGTGACAATTTCAAATTAAACTCTTTTCGTCGCGGCTTTTTATCTGCACTAAGCATAGCATCCGATAACTCGAGCAAACACAGTGGATGTAATACAGCACGAATTAACGAAGCTCAATCAATTACACTTGAACATGTGTTAGAAACTAATAACTCAGACTTTATAACAAGTAACAACTATTTTCCCGAAGCAAACCAAGACCCTTTATTTACAGACACCAGCAGTTATGAAGTAGGAAAGACAACCACAAAAGCTCAAGTCAGCGAATCTATATGGTATATTTCCTCTAAGCAACAATTTCCTTATAAAGTAGAACTAATACGTCAAGCCAACGAGCTGAATATATACGTCTCTAAATCAATGAAATATCTGTATCTTTCAAGGCTTTTCATGCTTTTCTTTGCTGATTTTAATGTTTCATTTATCGGCGGGGAAAATATATTGCATGTAGATGTATCTGACGGTGGGTTGACGGAGTTTACCGGGCGAATCAGAGGCTTGACGGGACTCAGGACACTCCTACTTTCTGGCAACGACCTGTCTCAACTGAACCCACAATTTTTTGACACGATACCCAGCTTGCAGGCTCTCGACTTATCGGGGTGTAGTTTAAACAGCGAGTATATGTCATCTTACAGCGAGCGTCTGTTTCTCAACTTACAAAATTTGCAGCAATTAGATATGTCGTACAATTTTTTAAACTCGTTAAGTTCTCGTACCTTCAGCTCTAATCCAAAACTCTTTGAGATTCGCCTGTCTGGAAACAGGTTTAGAGCGATTCCATTTGACTTAACAAACACGCCACGTTTAAAATGGCTGGACTTGACCTCTAATGCATTGATATCGATTTCAGCCAAAGATAGAAGGGAGTTGGACGCGTTGGCTGCTGGGAATGGAGGGTTGAGGCTGTTTCTAGGTGGAAATGTGTTATTTTGTGGGTGCACGAGCGTCCAGTTTTTACACTGGCTTCAGATGACCACGGTGGAACTAGACATGACCAGGAACTACTCCTGTATTGACAACGACGGAGTTATAACAAACACGGCAGTTTTATCAGATCTAGAGGCTTACTGGCGTGAATGCTGGGGGAAAATTTTCCTCTCTTATTCTCTGATTTTATTTTGTTTACTTGTCATTGGATTTGTGTTGAGTTTTTTTGTTACCAAGTATAAAACGTACATCATTTCTGGGCTGCTGAATTTGTTTAGTGAAACCTTTCTAAAGAAACCTTCCAACTACGAGATTGGTGTCTTCATTGGTTATGCTGATAGAGATTACCAGTTCGCTTGTCATGACCTCAGGCAGTTTATCGAGGACACGCTGGGGTTAACGACCTTTATTAGAGACCGTGACCTCTCACCTTCAACCGACCTCGCGTCTGGGATTATCGATGCCATAAATAGAAGTTGGCGCGTGCTTCTGGTCGTGAACGAAACTTTTCTCTCGAAAGACGATTGGTTCCTCTACACATGCAGGTCAGCCATATCCAACCTGACGCCAGCTAATCCTAATCTCATTGTGATTATGGTTGACAGCCAGTTACGTCATCGTTTACCACGTGACATCCTTGGGGCGGTGTCTGAGGAAAACATCATCGTCATGAACGAGGGGAGGAGACTCAAGTATGACGTCGAGGAGAAGCTGAGAACTCGATTACTAGCCTAACCTTTTTAAAGACTAGTTCATCCAAGTACAGACGTAAAGACTAGTTTAAACAAGATTCATAGGCTAGTTCACACAAGACATGAAGGCTATTTCACATCAAGACAAGAAAACAAATCTACTACACGACCTAGAATGTCACTAAAAACTAAACAAGTGACTGTTAGAATTATGAGTGCCGGTGTCCTCAAAAGTAAAGCTCCATTATTTTGTTTTTGTACGCTTACTGGGAGAGAAATACAGATAATTTTACCTAAAGATAGATTTTTTAGATACAAATTGCGTGCACATTACTACTTTTAACTAAATAAACATGGTTTTAAATAGTTCTATCTAATATGTAACAATGGGATATCTTAATCGTGGTATGACTCAGAGGCTACTTATTTAGATGTTCTAAAATATTTTGGTAACAACTATATAATTAAATAACGTCAGGTAATGTGTAAGTAAGTTGTTTAATATCACTTAAACTATACGTGTTTAGGTTTTGAACATAGATTTATCCACTGCTTTGTTTTATATGGACTGAGTGGTCTAGCTGTACAGAGCTGGACTGCTAGTCCGTGTCTCGTGTTCGAATCGGGGTGTAAGTTAGTAGACTGTCCCTGAGTTTACTCAACTCTGATGGATACCTAACTCACGCTAGGGAAAGTAAAGGCGGCTGGGCATATTGCTGACCGCACTATCTCTTCATATGCCGAGGTCACTGAAACAAGTGAACTCTACTTCACTTGTCAGGTTTGAAAGTGAACTTTACTATTTTTTATAGAATCATTTTTCTTTAAACAAATAGTATACATGTTTGGGTAGCAATATGAATTTAGACGAGACTAAAAAATTGCTAGAGCAACGCCTAGCCGATACGGCTGGTGTACGTTATAATGGATTGCTAGCTTTGTGTATTAATTTTCTATTAATCTATCTATCTATATACTACTAAAACTCAAGTTTATTTACATGTTTGAATATTTATTTGTTTGTTTGTCTGATTTGGTACTGTAAAGAAACTGCTCTGTATGGGGGGCTGTAAAATAGTATGTAGGTAGAGAACTATTTTTGATTGCAGACAGACTGTTAATCACACATTTATTTAAAGACGTTAATTGATTTTTTTAATTATTCATAGGTAGATTAACCACATTAATTTCAAAGGTTTAGAACAATGGCTTAACTTTGACTGAATAGTGACGTTTGATAACTCATTTTTTGTTTGTTTGTTTTTTTAATTTGTTATTGAGGAGAATCTGCATTATGTGAAGAGCTGTAAAATAGGATTTTTGATGGTAAATATTGTTCTTTCTTAAAAACACTGTTAATTACAAGCCGTTAATTAATTTATTGATATATTCATTGGTAGATTAACCATATTAATTATAAAAGTTTAGAACAATGAGTTTAGTAATAGTAAAATGAAATTTTTTTTTCAACAATGTTTTCATTTATTTTTTCTTAAGGCCTAGATCTATATGTTAATGATAAAGTTGACTATCAGGACCTCGCGGGGCACAGGGCAGGTGAAGAAGAGTTCACCTGTTTCTATGTTCTCAGCATATGAAGGGATAGTGTGGTCAGACCCATCCTCGACCGGAATCGTTTTTTATTTAAATACAAACATGTCTGAGACTTGGCGGTGCACTGGGCAGGTGAAGTAGAGTTTAGTAGAGTTTTTAAAATTATAAAAAAACGTCTTTTTGAATGTGGGGTCTGGTTATTTTGGGATGATAAGTGCTGGCAGACGTGATGTCATTTATGGATGACCCCCCGAAACCCACAGTTATCTAAATAGATAACGTGTAATCTAGTATACTACTAAAACTAAAGTTTGTTTACATGTTTGAATATTTATTTGTTTGTTTGTCTGTTTGAATACTGGAGAAAATCGGCACTAGGTGGAGAGCTGTAAAATAGCATGTAGGTAGAGAACAATTTTTGTTTTCAGATAGACTGTTAACCACAAATTTATTTAAAGACGTTAATTAATTAATTTAATTAATTTATTGATTTATTCATATGTAGATTAACCACATTAATTTTAAAGTTTTAGAACAATAGCTTTATCTTGACTGAATAGAGACGTCACAAGTTTGGTTTACTTTTTAGTACAATAAGATGGCGACTTCCGTCATGGCCCACTCAAATGTTTAACGTGTTCTAAAGCTAATTTTCTGCCGGCCATAACTTTAACAATACGTCCGTTTGCTGTTTTTATTAAGTTCCAAAACTTATATAAATTTTCAACTGTCTTTTTCATTTAGTTTTACAATAAATTTCTCTAGCTCTACAATCCGTCCAAGAAAGTTATTTATAGATCTAAAATTATCAGGTGGCCAAGAAAGTTATTTATAGATCTAGATCTAGAATCTAGGTCAAACCAAAGATTACGCGGCAGAATAAAGCTTAATTAGATAAAATACAATCCATTTTATAATCATAATACATTTTTAGTCATTAAATACTTGATACAAATCTTTGTGATTTATCTATCTAGATCTAGATCTATCTAGCTAGAATAGGTCTAATGATTAGATCTAGATTCTAGAATATTCTAGATCTAGCAAGAGTTACGCAAAAACTAGACTTAAGACTTAAGCAAATGAGTCGTAGAATCTAGATCTAGATAATTCTATCTAGATCTAGATAATTTCAGACCTTCATTATTTTATATAAATCTTTGTTCATTTAGCTATGTAATTGGCTAATTTAAGATAAAATTTAATTTGAAAGCTACTACTACTAGACTTAGATCTAGATCTATGCGCGTAAATCAAGTTGCATAAGAAGACTCAAAGTATTAAACTATAGTATAAAAAACCCTCAGTGACGTCACGAGTTAAATAGCTTAGTTGTTAGTGTAATCTGCATTCATGCGGGTGGCACCTGTTCTAGACCAATACGTCAATGTTAATTTTTTTTCCAATTTTTTATATATTTTTTAGATGTGAATGATAACGTTGCCTATCTGAACGTGGCGCGATACACGGCAGGTGAAGTAGAGTTCATCTGTTTCTTTGTCCTAAGCATATGAAGGGATAGTGTGGTCAGAGACATGCTCGGCTGGAATCGTTTTTTTTTAAACGATAAAAGCATGTTGTATGAGACTTGGCGGGACACTGGGCAGGTAAAGTAGAGTTGAGTAGATCACCTGTGACGTCAGTATATGAAGGGATAGTACGAAATCGGTGTTTTCGGTGTTTTTAAAAGATAAAAACATCTTTTTAACACGTTTTTATTAACTCAGCTTCGCGTGGATGTGTTTGTTGTTAAAATTGACATCGAAAATTAGCCCACTTCTGATTGCTCTATAGATCTGAAATTTGGCATGCAGGTTACTTTCGCCTAACAATTTCAGATGCAATCATAAAAACTAGCAATTAGAGACCGTAATTAGCTTAATTTAATTACGCCCAAAGGACCATAAAATTGAGGACATGATTTCTAAAGATACCGACAAGACTGGAGGCTTGTTGACACAGTTACTTCGGCCCCAATCGATGTGAGCGCGCTGGCCGTGATCGTATAGTGGTTAGTACTTCGCGTTGTGGCCGCGACAACCCAGGTTCGAATCCTGGGCGCTCAAGATTTTTTTAGTCCGTGTATTTATAAACATTTAGTCAATTCATACTTAATCAAGTCATTAGATAAAGTAGAAAATAGCAACGGACTAAAAAGGAGAAAATAAAATACTTAAAAAAAACTTTTTAAAAAACCACGTTTTTCTTGTGGACTAAAAAGTAGAAAATAAATTTTCATACATTTGATGACAAAAAACGTGGGTCGGGCAGATGGGTCGGGAAATTTGATGGTGAACGTACCCACGTTTTTTGTCATCAAATGTATGAAAATTTATTTTCTACTTTTTAGTCCACAAGAAAAACGTGGTTTTTTAAAAAGTTTTTTTTAAGTATTTTATTGAATGTGGGGTCTGGTTTTTTGTGATTATAAGTGACAGACGTGATGTCATTTATGGATGACCCCCGAAACCCACAGTTATCTAACTAGATAACGGGTAGTCTAGTAATATTTAAATAATAAATATCATTTTACATATTTGTCTAAATAAAGTGTCTATTTAATGTTCACATTATTGGTTTTTTATTTTAACTGTTAATTTTTTTTTTTAAATCCTCTTATAAATTTGATAGTGAATTGTAAATAACGACATGAAAATATGATTGTGTACATTTACTCTAATTGATAATCAAATGTTAATGTCTTGGCCTCTAGATCTACATCTAACATTTCTAACTAGGTTAGACATACTTAAGTTGGTGAAAATAAACATAAAAATGCATCTAATTTTTTTTGTCCTAAATCAAGTTGGATATTGTGTGTGTAAGTTGTAGCTAAGTTTAGAAGAACAAGTTAAAACAAGTTAGTTTATATATAGCAAATAAATGGTGCTGAAGAAAGTGCTAAGTAAAGTAAGTAAAGGTCCACTTTCACACCTAAAGATCCACAGTGCAGATAAAGTAGAGTTTCTCGTTGAGTGGACTGACGGGCGTTCTGTAGTCATGGGAAACAAATTTGTTCGGGAACTTCGAGCTAGCAGTAAGCTGTACCACCCGACAACGTTGCTTCACGGGGTTGTGGTAGCGAGGTTTTTAAAAAAATTAAATGTAATTTTTTGTGTATTTGACTGAATGTGGGAGGGAAATCTGGCCTTGTGCCACAGAATATCACATGTTGTGTGAGGGTGTGA
The DNA here is from genome assembly GCF_028476545.2 of Physella acuta. Lineage (NCBI taxonomy): Eukaryota > Metazoa > Mollusca > Gastropoda > Physidae > Physella > Physella acuta. The sequence goes on from NW_026731568.1 coordinate 583,076, forward strand.
TGCTTGTTATAAGGGGAGGGAAGCATCAGATTAGAAACGTCGTGAAGGTCAAAATTAAAGGAGATTAATTTAACAATATCAAACACGGCGATTATTGTGTTTTATTTTCATTTTGAAATAGTTCAAATAGACACAACAATTGTATAAGAAAAAATACTTTAAGCATACCATAAAATTTTAATTATCCGGGTTTATAGGCAAGGGAGGTAGTCAATAAAAAAAAATTGAGAAATTTTAGCAGGAGTTACTCTTGTACATAAGCCAACACAAAGTTTAAATGTAGGTTATACTTATGTTTTGTAGGATATGACGTTTTGCTTTATAATCTCCAAGCAAAATGACGTTGTAGGTAGCCTGTCGTCTCCCCTCTCGTCCCTTCCACCTGCTTCAATAAGGTCACCCTAAGTCTGAACTGACCACCACTCATATGGACATCGTAGCTGGATGGTATTTATTTTTTAATATATTTTCTATTTACAAAGCAACAACATTTATATAAAGGGAATAGATTCATTTCTTTTATAATTAAAGGGTGTTGGCTAAGCTAAGTCTGAAATGTATTTGATAAATGGGTCCTACTCCAGAGGTCCTATTGAATGGGGCAGTTTCAATATGACTTATTTTATGGAATTGTATCAAATAGCCATTTTTGTCATAATAAGTTTGTGTATTTTGGTAGGCTATATGTTTTCCTACTGTAGTAAAACATGTTCCGTACATCTTAACCTGCATCAAAGGAGGAGTATCACACTGACAATGGAGATTTATTTTTAATTCGACTAAACAAAATATTATACATACACATGAATAGTAATTGGATGATAAAAACTGCTTAAGTATATATTACGAGCCGACCCGCGGCGTATCATACGCCGCTATTTAGCTGTTTTTTTATTTTCAACTTTTCAGTAATTCATAATTTGTGAATTCGACAGTACCACTGCTGTCACTGAAAATATAAGCTTTAAAACACTATCAGTAAGTCGTTAAGGACGATAACCCTCCCTCCTCTTTTCCCCCAACCCCTACCCCCACCCCCACCCCCCCCCCCCCCCCCCCCGTGAAACAGCCTCCTCTTAGCTACCTCCCCTAAGTTTAAAATCATTTCAAAATAAATTATCTGCCCCTAATAGCCGTCACTAAACCCGGCTCTATGATTGTAAACATTTTGCGTGAACCACAGCTCACCAGACTTCCTAGAGAGGAAGAGAGGGAACTGCAAGGCGCGCTTATAGCTTGTTTTCTAACGTCTCCAAGAAGAGAATTATATATATAGATTATTTTTATTTATTGGAAGTTTATTAGTTTGAAGAGGGATGGTCAACTTGACGCTAAACCTATACAGCCCCCGTCATTAAGACACGTGAACTATTGATATTAAGATAAAACTACAACCAGACACTAAGACAGACAAAGATCTAGACAAAGACAGACAAAACGTTTCTACACCAGCCGATGATCTATAACCAGACATTAAGACAGACAAATATCTAGACAAGGACAGAGAAAACGATCCTACACCAGCCGATGACTTGAACGACTACACAAATCTCTACGACACTCCTGCAGACGTTTATTCACCAGATGGAAACAAATATTTAGCTACTAAATTTGAAAAAAATTTCAATTACGACAAAACAAAAAATTACATTAATTAATTAATACTTTAAAGCATGGTCATCAGTTATTTAATATACGATAATGTCATAAGTGATTTTTCATATAACATGCGATAATTAGTTCATCTTCATTATTTAAAATAATTATTTTATTCATAATTTATTTATTTGTATAATTTATAGGGATTATTATATAAATTTATATTTAATGTATATTAAAAATTAGCAGAACCGGCACAAATCATTGTATTTTAAAAAAAACTATTAGTTGTGTACAAAAAGTTGCATTGATGTTATAATCAAATTTGAAGACTGATAAAATATTAATTATAAAATTGCTAATTGACATTAAGTCATCAGTTTTATAAAATTGGTTTTCTGTTGGCTTTAATGATTGTGTTTTAAAGTAATTACCAAAAACGAAATCATGCATATAATAATACTATTAAGATCATCATTAATGAAACCGTTATGATACATCTACAAATATTTTCAATATAATGTTTTAAAAACTGTTACAACTCAATCGGCTTTCATTTGTGTCATCTCCGTTCTAAAATGTGTTCGATGTTTAAACTCATATTTATTCTCATTTATTACCAACATGCGCGATTCGAGTTGATGCAGAACTGTTTTGACTGAATGTTTTAGAAATCCTATTGCACATAAACACGTGATACCCATTGTAAAAAGTAACTCTTGATATTGACAAATCCCATGCTTTACGTATTAAAAACATATTCAGTATTTTAGGTTATTCTATAACTTTCAGCGAAGTAAAACATCGTGGTGTAAAAATATTGCAGAAAGGTAGAAAAATCTTTAGTTGGAGGCCATCAGTTGGTAGATGGCGTAGTTGTCGCCATACGTGGGGGCTGCTGATAGAAAAAATATTGAGCGCTTAAGGTTACAATCCCAAGTAAAGCGAAGGTAAAAGCATTTTAAATTAATCACAGTTGTAGTAATATTCATGCTGGGTAATGTGTGGCATAAAAATATCACACCTTTTAACACATTCGTACCAATGTTTTTTAACATCACAAGTCAGAAAGGAGTATAACAAATGGCCAGCCCCCCCCCCCCCCCCCCTTATACAAGCCATTTATACAGGACAAAGTCAACTTCTCTACCATTAAGCACTAACATCGAAAGCCTTACTTACATAAACAAAAACAACACCAGGACCAGTAGAAGTGCGCTTGGCCACACAAACGATGACTACTGTTACTACGGTCAGAAAAACTAGACCATTGATGGGTCCAATAATTATAAAAATGTTTGTATAATCGGTCTCTGTGGGCGTGGTCACTGGGGAGGGTAAAATAACTTTATTTACATGTTCTAACTCTTGTTACACACCAAATACAATATATATATATATATATATATATATATATATATATATATATATATATATATATATATATTCTTATATATAAAAGCCTATGTGTGCAATTCTCTCTCTCTCTCTCTCTCTCTCTCTCTCTCTCTCTCTCTCTCTCTCTCTGCCCGCAACATTTTTAGGCTATGTGATCATTATGTTCAGTGATATATGGAGAACTTAAAGATATGGACTTAGTTGAAACTAATATGTTGGATGTTTAAATGTATAAATTAAATCATATTTAAAGAAGGAAAATAAAAATAAAGGCTTATTTGATGCAGAAACACATTTTAAATGATGCAACCGTAAAAGTGTTTTTGGTTATTACAAGAACGCAAAAAAAAAATGACTTTCATGTCGAATGAAATTACACAACACTAATGGCGTCATCTTCCAATTTAAGTATAGGAAGAAATGGACGATTTCATTCGAAGTTAATTCAGATCTATAGGTTATACTTATCAATTTACTTGACTAAATTACAAATTACTTTAAAAAAACAACTTAAATAGGCCTACCATTCAACTGCCGGGTTTTTAACGGAATCGTGTAAGTCTCTTAATCAGAGTTTCTTCCAGGCATCTCTTCGGGGGGGGGGGGGGGGGGGGGGGGGGCTTAGCCCCCCCGAAAAATTTTTACCGCCCCCCCCTCCCCCCGAACGAAATGAAATTTATATAATTTATATAGAAAATATATACTTTTAACAGTGTCCGCCCCCGAAGAAAGTTTACCGCCCCCCCCCCCGAAGATTTCAAGTGCCCCCCCGGAGAAAAAAGTCTGGAAGAAACACTGCTCTTAATCAGTGTGTGCATTTAATATGGTGTTGTATTCTATAATAATGTATATCATTTTAGATCTAATTGGTTTTAATGTTTCTAATAGGTATTGGTAGTCTATGTTACTTTAAATGTTTTGGATTTTTAGCTATTTATTTATTTATTTTATCACTAATATCGTTGAACGTGTAGTTAAGAATACATATGATGTGCATCTTTAAACACTGGATTGCATCAATCAGCTTGGCTAAGTTCGGGTCTCAACTCAACAAAACATTTTCTAACATAAAAACATTCTATTGAATTGTTGAGGTATTGATCTTCAAGTGCCGTAGTGTCAATGTGCATTTCGGTTTAACAGCCAAGATACAAATAGAGGATAGAATTTTCTGACTTCAAAAAAAATAGTCATCATTTACCTTCGAAAGTGTATATCGTCATGTTCCCAACAATTGTGTCTTCATTGTTTTCTGTAGCCACACACACATACATGTAGCCATCATACATGTCTTCTGTTTGAAACTTCAGAGTTGACGTATGACCGTACTGGACACAGGTTGTCCCAGAACTGATTTGAACAGGTTCATCGACTGATATAGCGTTTTGTACAGGATATGACGTGAAACTGTTGACGTCAGAGCGAGAAGGGCCGTACTTCCAGGTGAAGGTTAAAACTTTAGGGCCCTGTTTTTATGTTTACATTATTTAATAAGATTTTTAAATACTATCGTGAGATAATTGAAATAATCTTAGTTTGGTGACTTAAACTAAAACAGAACGAATTAAACTTACATTAACCTTACACGTCAATGTAACATTAGACCCTGCAGGATTGACCGACTCAAATGGACCCAGTCCCTCAGAATACTGGGGATATATAGTCAGGGACACGGGTACTGCTCGGGCTGATAAATCAAAAGTGAATTATATTTTAAAATACTTTTCGCTACATTTTTATTTCGTCTCAAAATCTATTATCTAATAGCTGTAACCGTTGTACAGCTTATAATATTAGGTATTAACACAATTTCAGGAGTTTAACATTTAATTATAAAAACCCAATAAAAATGCTTTATGTGGCTGTTGTGATATTATTTTTGAAAAGATCGATTTATAAACTAACCAATGCTGGAGACGATTTGATACTTGAATGCTGATATTGTGTCCCCCACTGTATTAAAATATGTAGCGTTACAGTAATACCAGCCAGCATCTGTACATTTAGCATCACAGACGACCATTTCTATTTTCATCGTGTTCCTGTTGTTTGGTGTATCTGATGTTCCTTGTTGGCTTCCACTAAAGTTAAAAGTCCAATTTCTGGCGGGTGATGTTTGCTGTGGAAACTGTAATAAAATGATTTTGTTTTAACTGTGAAGATAATACAATACATTAATATGTTCCCTACAAGTAACCCGATTGAAATAAATGCATATTTTAAAATATTTTTATACCGGTGTAAATAAACGCCGAATCATTTTATATTGACAGCGTATTTATTCATCATGTCGATTGAAATTTTATTTTCATTTATAATGCCACACGACTTTTAAATTCAAAAATTAGTTTTATATAAGCATAATCAAAATCTGGGATAAGTTTTCCGTAGTATTGGGTAACTATGGTCATCACATAAGAGACTCGTGTATTTTTTATAGTTTAACAAAATGTGTTATAGAATGTTTGAAAAGCGAATGTAAAATTGTTATAATTTCTTTGGATAAGGGGAGCTAACCTTCGCTGTGTCTCATTTGCCAAGGGGATCTGCAGTTAGAACCGATTCACCGTTGGCTAACAGTAACAATCTCTATCTGAAGTATGCTAGTGCATTTTGGAGGTGTCCAGTCAGGGTTGACTTAACACAAAATTTTTTTTGTTCAAACGGTGGTGGACTCGAAAATATTTTTATGTTTCCCTTGAGAGTCAAACGACAAAGGTCCCCTACTGAAAAATATCTAGCACGCTTTTAATATTAATAATAGAATTCATTCATAGGTTACACTACATTCTAAAATTATTAGTGCATGTTCATATAAAATATAAATTCCAGCAAGAGGTTGTAATAAATATAAAATCATGTAGCCCAATAAAAACATGTAGCCCTATTACTTAAATAAATGATGGATCATAGCATGGAAAATTACTCACAGTAGAGTTATATGGTTGTGGAAACAGCCTGTATCTCGCATACATTGTTGGTACTGCTGTCCTTGCTGTTCATGCTACGACCAAGGACACAACTGTTGTAGCGATTGTTGTAACACCAGCACGTGACGCGTCACATGTCACAGTAAAAGTTCCTCCCTCCTCTATCACACCTGGGCTGACCATATACTGGCCGTTTACTTACACGAAAATACAAAAAAGTAAGAATAAAGGATTTGCACACAATGACTATTAATCGAAACATATCTTGCAAGTGACGTATTAAAAACAAGTAGCCTATTCGTGCTGCATAAAATTCAGATATCGTCTTTTTTAACATTTGAAATATTTTACATTTAGTGAAAAAATAAATACACTCATTTTATGCGTGTGCTTTCTTATTTTCCGTTTGTTTGAATTTAAGGTTTCAATAATAGATCGGCAAGTGATATATGATGACTTTTTTATTTTATCATTTTTTTGCGAGTCATGTGCAAATTAACGTAGTTTTTTTTCATTATTTAATTAGATAGAAATTTGTAGACTTGAATTTTTTTCCGCAGCCTACTTGATATTTTTTCAACGACCGAAAGGAATATATAATTTAGGAAACGAAGTGTGCGAGCTAATTTTTTTTAGAAAGAAATGATTTAGTTTGGTGAAAAAATTATAAAATGGCCGAATTACATTAAATATTTATCTTGTTTTCAAATGAACATGTAAGGATAAAATTGAGATTTAGGCATCACAACAATTTTGTTAGCCCTTAGTGCTAAGGTAAGAATCAAAAGAAATCAGTTGTTCTAGTTCTGGGACTGGTTATTTACCTTTAGCTGTGTGTAGATTACAAAACTATATCAATATTGTTACTAAATATTTAATAATCATTACATAGATTAAAGGTTTAATAAAACAATTAAACCTAAAACTAGCTTTTGTTGAGTAAACTTATTATGGTTCATCATGGTAACAACAACTTGACAAGCAAATTATAAAAAGTAAAACAAAACATTTAAAAGACCTAGCGTCATGCAGCGAGTGATGAGGGTAAGTATCCACAAGTCCAGTTGCTTCATGGTCTCTCAATAACACAACACACAAAGTCAAATGTTAACGCAGAATCATAAGAAAACTTTTCACTGTGACACCTTTTATGTGAGTCACTCGGCTGAAAGTCACTTTTGTTATGTGGGACTTTTAAACAAAAATTGACAAATGTTATTTAGGGCTATTCGACCTAAAGAGACAATAAATATTGAAAATAACATACGCTTGGGTCTAGACTGCTATAAAACATTGTGTCAATAACTGAGTTGTGGCTCTCAAAAATTAACACACTTCTAGAACGGGGTGTCGACTTTCCTTTTTTTGTTGTTTTAACGACCAGAGCTAGCACGTGACTAATAATTTTGTTTCTAATCAGATAACTCCCTCACCGCACCACTTTAAATGTGTTCAAACACGCATCAAAGTAGCTCACTCTTATCCTAAAAATGTTGCCACTGGTAAGAGTTATGAGTTTCCTTCTTGTGACAAAACGCTACATAGTATAACTTTTTTCGAGCTTTCTTTCAATTCATTTTTCAAGAAGAAGTGTGACATTTTATAATATTGTTGGTGGATCATACGTTATAGACACATAGATGTGGAATATATAGTGAAAGATAAAACGACTATTCAATAAGTTAAAAGAAAGAAAGAAAATTTATAATAGAATAAAACGTATGTCAACATAGGACTTAAAATTGTAAAAAATATATAATACATAATACATAAAAAAATATTTAAAAAATAAAATACATTCAACATGACTGAACTAAAAAAGGAAGTAAGTTGGCAGAAATCAATCAATGTGTTTAAATAACTGAGCTGTAAAGTTTACAACACGATCCTGTTGACTGATTTGTTTCTTGGCATAAATATTCTGGGTTACTAATCGATAGATCGATTGTTTTAACAATGTACCCCCTGGAGAGCCGGCGGGTATGTCAACATGGACAACAGATGACTTGTTATTTTAGGAATTATCGACAAAATATGTTTCTGTTCATTATACGTAAGGTAATCAAGTAAATATTTTGTTTTTAAGTTGAAGGGAATTACATATAATAAAGTGGGTCAACGTGTTATTGCATTACATGTAACTCATATATGGTTTACATTATTTAAAAAACTTCACTGGATATATTTTGTACAAAACTTTGATAGCTTTGACTAAATAGCCAATCAGTTTGTATTCTTACTTGTAATTGTCTATAAGTATTTAAGGTAATAAAATGATTGGGACAAGCTTAATATCACAAGCAGTGTATGATTTAAATCTAAGATACAATCATACAGTGAAAACAATTCAAAATGGTATTGGAAAATACACTCAAATGTAACTTTAAATTAAATAATATGTTTTAATTAACGGAGCATAGGTAAAAGTTTCACAATATGACAACGGGTTGTTCAGTTGGAGCATCTAGTACATAGGGTCGGTACGGTACACAAGGACGGTATGATACATTAGGACGGCACGGTGGGACGGTACGGTACATTGTGACGGCACGGTGGGACGGTACGGTGAGACGGTACGGTGAGACGGTTCGGTGAGACGGTACGTTACATTAGGAAGGTACGGTGCGACGGTACGGTACATAATAACGGCACGGTGGGACGGTACGGTACATTAGGACGGCACGGTGGGACGGTTCGGTATATTAGTACGGTACGAAGGGGCGGTACGGTGTGACGGTACGGTGTAACGGTACGTTAAATTAGGACGGTACGGTGGGACTGTACGGTGTAACGGTACGTTAAATTAGGACGGTACGGTGGGACTGTACGGTGTAACGGTACGTTAAATTAGAACGGTACAGTAGGACGGTACAGTAGGACGGTACAGTAGGAAGGTACAGTAGGGCATACCGTAATTTAGAACGTTACCTTGGCAAGCTACACAACGGTGGGACGGTGTAGTTTGAAGCTGCATTTAATTTGCCAATGCATACTATGTGAGAATTTCAACCCCAAAACGAATATATTCATAGGCCTGTTTGTTCAAGATGTTAATACAGTTGACATAAGTTACTCAAAACATAGCTTAACCCTTTTAAAAAAACCTCTTGTCATTAAAAGCGTATTGACACCTAACTTGCAGGTAGCTGGCTCTCATCTAAGAGACCAGGGGTTCTGAACCCTTTTAAAAGTACCGAACCCCACCCGTTTCATAATGAGCATTTACCGAATCATAAATCATAGTTCTATCGTCAGCACTGACAAAATCCGATCGTGAGTCATATGAGCCATTTTTGTATCTTGACCAACCCCTAAGACTGGCTCACCAAACCCCTGGGGTTCGATAGAACCCATGTTAAGAACCACTGATATAGACATTCAATATTTGAATTTGTTCAGATGCTAACTTACTTCCTTGTCTTAATGTCCCCATGTTTAACGTTTCTTATGTTCCAATTTTAATCTTCATAATTTTGTTGTCTCGGTGTTAAACACAGACGGGAACCTTTTTTGAAACACTGATGGGAATTTGTTTTGAAAAACTGATGAAAACTTCATTTCAAATTTGTAATTAATACTCACTCAGGTACAGACGGTTCAACTAGCAGATAAAGTAGATTTACCTACTGTCTGTGATAGTTTAATCAGCTGCTATGTTGCCCTCTTCTATAGCAGATGGTCGGACTCTCTAACAACTGTATGTGGGTCTACTTGTATGTGTTCATAATTTAAACTGTCGGTATTTTTTTCCTTTAATGCATCTTACAGCTGGCTTAAACTTCACATAATATTAGTGTTTATTTATTCATTTTAGACCACTCATTTATTTTAAACCTTGGGAGTTTTAATACATAAGTATTACATATATTCCTCTCGTCTTCTTCTAATACTTCCTGCGACACATGGGCGAGACGACACTTGGTAAAGAAAACTATTGTATCTACTTAAAACAAAGAAAATCTAGTCACACAAACCAAGCCCCCCCCCCACCCCCTTGCACTCTCTCCCTCGCTATCAAACTTCTAATGACATTATTGTGCCTAGCCCTCCTTCCCTGCAGATTTCACGTTAACCCCTGGTTATTGATGTTATTGAATCTCTGTCCACCTTTTTTTTTAGATCTGTTACAACCATAAACCTATAAACAGTAAATCAAGGCTTTATTGTAATAAATATATGCCAGCACATTTTCACACGTCGTTTTAGTAAGGTTAAACAATAATGTCACATCAAACAAACCATAGTTTAAACATTAAATAAAAAATACACTGCTTACATTGAACAACATTACAGATCAGTAAAAATAAATATTTTAAATTTTAATGACGATTTTTATTTTTAATATTAAACAAAAAATCAAATTGCACAGTGCACATTTTAAAAAAAAAATCAATATAGGTTTGAAAACACAAAAACAATCATACTTGAACAAAACTAGAACTAGCTAGATGAAGATATCATTATTCTAATTAAACCATGAGTAAGAAAAAAAGAAAATATATTTTTCATTCGTAGGTCTGGTGTCGAAAGAAAAATCAAGTTTTTTTTATTAATGTTTTTACGGCTCGTGTTGATACTTCGTATCGAGTTTGACACGAATTGGCCTTCGAAATGTATCACAAAAGTATTGCATATTTCTTAGAATGTTAATCTATTTATTTATTTATATACCGTAAAATACGAACGTAAACTATTGTCGTGTACACAAAATCTGATTTTTCGTAGACGAAACAACTTGATTATGTGTTTCTCTATTGATGATAAACAACGATTAACATGATATATGAATTTTGGGTAATTTTTGGCATTTTATTTTTCAGAAAATATCTCATAGAAGTATCGACGGTAGTAGTCGAACATTCATGTACAGCCTATGTGTAAGTATTGTCATTGACGGTATCGTAGACATTTGTGGAATCGGTTGTTTCGTTTGTACTAATAGGAACAGTTTTTTCTCCAATGCTAACATAGGTTGCTAAAATGTGGTTTAAATTGTAGGAAGTTTTCACGAGATTTTGTTGAGGTCCGCTTGTGTTGTTGTAAAGCTGGTCACTATCAACGCAGTCATTCGTGTAGGGAGAGTCGTCAATAGAGCTGTAGTGGTGTGTCTCATTCTCGACATTCGGCTGTCTGGCAGGTGTTGGGTCTGTGGAGCTGTAAGTCTGGTCCTGGCTCAATGTTTGTCCCACTTGTACATAACCCCCGCCTGCATCAACGACCTGCAGATATCCATCGTCGTCTGCTGGCGGAGGTTGGGTGCGTCCGGTGACTGGTGTGAGAGACTTTTGATTACTTTGTACTTTACATCTGGCTGTATTTACAGATGGAAAAAAAAACCAGATAAAATTTGTTTAGCGTAGAAGACTAGAGGCGATCTCTTACAACTAACGTAGTAGAAAACAAATGGGATTGATACAAAAGTTACTTATCATATACTGATCTGCATACAGACATGCACACACACATATTTATATATTAGTGCGTGTGTGTGAGTGTGTATGTGTGTGTATGTATGTATGTGTGTCTAGTTCTTTTATCTGTATATTTATGTTTATGCATTTCAAAGAAATGAGAACAACAAAAAAAGTAAACCAGACATATTTTATCATACTATTTAAGCTTGTCATTTTTCATTTTGTTATAGTGTAAAACCCATGCAATAATATTTGAGACAATTTAGTTCTCTTTAACAAATTCAATGTCTAATCCAAAAGTAAAGATTGTGTTTTTAAAAATTTCTATTGCACAATTGTTAAACAACTATTAAAAGTTATTTTTAATGCCAATACATTTATATATTTATTTTGATAGTTATCTATGTTATACGTTATATGTTGTATGTATTATTCAATGCACTTACTTTCTCTCAAGCAAACTACGAGGAGAAGACAACCGACCATAACAACAAACACGAGTGGGAGGACAGTCTCTACTACGAAGTGGTTATCCTTGTCTTCATAGTTACTGTCCTTGTTGTTTTTATCTATACTTGGCGTTGATCTTGTGGCCTCTAAACAAGTGAAAAATGAAGTCAAACATACCAGACTTAGGTAAAGTTTTAAACAATGTTACTTTTACTGTTGCATGTGAAACAATGGTATAATGTGGAGACATGCTTTTAATCTATTTCATCTTTGATGCCCCTTTTTTACAGATCGTGTTTGTAGACGGTTTAGTAAAAAAAATTAGAAATGTCAACTTATACCAAATCAACTTACGTTTCATTTATTTAGGGTATAAATAACTAAACTGTGTTTATATTTCTTTGTTAATATTCCGAAAATAAATTACCTTTAAAGTAGACTATATCCACGTAGTATTAAAATGTATTAAACTTTTAAAATGTGTTGTTAATTTTAATTAATTTATACGTTTTTATTCTCATGCGTTCTTTTTTTAATAAATGTAAACATTAGAAAACGGAGGATAAAAATAATAATGGCCAGATTATTAAGTATCGAAGAGTACAAAATTAAACGAAGAATATGTTGTAGTCTTATTCGTCCGGCTAATGAGAAATTTAACATTACCACTTCCTGGTTCTATTTTCGTTTCATAATAGAATATATTTATACTTTTTATTTAGCTTTTTTTTTTTAAAGAATAGACTTGAAAAGCTGACGCCAAATTGTTGCAAATGTTCGTTGCCAGAAAGCATATTTTTAACCAAAATTGAATGTTTTATAACAATTGTGTAATAAGTACAAAATTACTTCCGGTTTCATTAAATGCTAGAAATAGTCAAAGAAATAATTACTAGTAATATAATAGTAATTAACAAAAACTTTTATTTTTATTTTGAATTAGTAGAGTCAAGATGATTGCGAATGATATATTATTTAATATAAATATAATACTACGTTATACACCATAGATCAAGGTTGCCTATTTTTATTATGGAAAACAATTTTTTCTAATTTTTATTGTTTTACTCTCCCTGGCCATATCGGCTGACTTGAGGGCATTTTTGAAAATATTTGAATTGATAAAATAATTCAAAACGGCTTTCCAACGGCTTATATTCGATACAAAAATATACAAATGAATGTAATCGATGGTTCAAATGGAACTATAATTTTTTCACTTGCCATATTTTAAAATAGATTTTTTCAAAAATTTAGTACGACTACTTAGACTTTTCATGCCTATTATCCAAATTATTATTATAAACAATTTTTTAAAACCCTTAACAAATGTTAAGCTACTACGACACTAAGGCCACCATTGTTAGTTTGAGAAATAATTTTTTTACAGAGATTTAAATTAAGAATCGAATTAATAACTTAAAAAATTAACAGATACACTCATTGAACTTTTTAAATTTGTCATATTATTAATGTACCATTTAATTTATTTTAAAAAAAATACTATATTTATATCGATAAACCTTACCAGTTTTTGATCTCCAAATCAAGAAACAGCAAACAACAATGTGAAACAACATAATGACGTAGTTCAAAAATGACCTATTAATAGAATCCGTTATCTCAAGTCCAGCAGAAATGTTTTATCTTGAGTCAGATGTTTGATGCAGCCACCAACTCGAAAGATTCATCTCGAGAACGGCCTGGGTCAAAGGGAGATGACCAAAAGATCTAAATCTTTATTTGAACTGTCAAAGGGAGACGACTAGAGTCTACCACTCTTCACATTCTGACCTCGCCAGTGTTTGCACACACACAAAACTTCGTGTATATTAAACAGTTAAGTAAGGTAAATGTTTCATCTGTTTGACGTTCAACATTTGGCGTTCTTTCGGTGTTAATGAACTTCCTTGTCTGAGTTACAAAATACTCTTTTTTATTTATTTTAATTACAAGCAAATCACATCTACATTTAGATTGATTGTGAACAACATCATTTGTAGCAATAGGTGTTTTGACTGTTGTTTTGTTTAAAAATCTACATACCATATACTAATACACGATTATACATGTATGTGAGTGTGTGTGTTTATTTTTATTTTACTTAGTAGAATAACTTAAACTCTGTGATTTAGTTGTATGCCTAACTGCGGTTTTAAAAACTGGTTTATTTTTATAAGTAGATCTAAATCAAACTATAATAAAACAGTTCATTTCTTTATATTCTAAAATTGGAAGATGACGCCATTAGTTTTTTGTTCTTTCCGTAGTTTAAACATGTGACATGTAATGTCATTGTTTATTGTGTTCTTATCACAACAATAAACACTTTAGTTAGAAAGTACTTTAGTTCGAATATGCCTTATTTTTATTTTTCTACTTCAAATGAAATTTAGTTTATACATTTATACAGCTATAGCATCCAGCATATTATTTTCAACAAAAGTCCGTATCTCCATATATCGCTGAACATACTGATCACATCGCCTCAAAAACGTTGCGGACAGAGAGAGAGAGAAGTACGCACATGGTCATTTATATATTAGGATGCTTCCTCTGACTTTTGTGTGTCTGGGTTTTGTCCGTCATCGATCGAACAGACGAGCGAAATTTTTATTGACCGAGTCGTGTCGAAATTGGGATTTAAATCAAGACCCGAAGACATCGCAAACTGACATCAAATTTGACTTAATTCGATTCCTGATAAATTTCTAAAGAATTAATGTAATATTACAAAAAAACGTAGGATGAGGAATAACTGCCATGGTCAACATACTGTAATTTATGAATACATACGAGAAAATTTAGGGGAGATCACTTTATTATGGGACGGCGTGGCCTAAACGGTAGAGCGCTAGGCTGCAAGCCCGAAAGTTCGAAGTTAAGTACAAGTCCGTAGAGCGTCCCTGAGCTCATGCAGCCCTGGGGGTACCTAACTCACGTATAGGCGTCTGGGCAAAGTGCTGAACACAACTTACCTTCATGTGCCGAGGTCAAAAAACATATGAACTGTAATTCATCTTCCCAATGGATCGGTATGCCTAAAGAGGAATCTTTACTATTGTTTACTCCCGATTAATTTCTATTTACCTAGTTTAGTGTGTATATCGTCAAATTCCCAACAATTGCGTCTTCATTGTTTTCTGTAGCCACACACACATACATGTAGCCATCATACATGTCTTCTGTTTGAAACTTCAGTGTTGACGTATGACGGTACTGGACACCAGTGTTTCTTCCAGACTTCTTTCTCCGGGGTGTGGGGTGCAAGTGCAGTTTTCGGGGGATGATTCCGACTAAAATTTCCGAGGGGGATGACATTGTTAAAATTATATATTTTCTATATAAATTCCGTTTCGTTGAAGGGGGGGGGGAGAACTGTAGACTTTTTTCGGGGAGGGCTCATTTGATAAAACATTAAATTGAAATAACAGATTAATATAGAACGTAGAAATTTATTTTTAATTCATTTTTACATTAAGTTAATAAATGTAAGTTATATTTTAAACACTTTCATACACCGATTGCTAAATGATGGTGCGAAGCGTGTTGCTTTCACATAATTAATTATTTTTGACATAATAACTGAATTATTAATATGATTGATAATATGAATTTATTACTTTAAAAAGTTACCCCCCCCCCCCCCCCCGTGCATAGACCAAATGACGTAGTCTTTTTTTCCCTTTTTTTAAATAATTGTTTACATAAGAAAATACGACATCAGGACACATCTAACAACCGTAAGGGGTTTTTCCGACGAGAATTGTTGTTTTTTTTATTACGACCTTAGAAAAGATAAGGGTGATCATTCGTCAATTTATTTATACAAATCTCATATGAGGAGAATTTAATTCGCGGTCATCTCTTCGATGACAATTTTCCCATTCGACCTAGCCATTTACCTAGGTGCATGCCTAAAATTAGCCTGATTTACAGAGGTTAAGTACCCTATAATTTGTATTGAAATTACCCTGTTTTTCACCCGAAAATACAAAGATTATATAGGGAAATACGACTGGGTAGTCTTGACCCATTTCTAGATTTTTCTCGGATATGGCGAGTTTTTTCTGACACCCTTTGGCGTTTTTCTACCACCTCACAAAATTCAAGGGGGGGGGGTCGTACTGTAAAAGTTTTTTTTCCTGACCACTTTGCTTTATATATATATATATATATATATATATATATATATATATATATATATATATATATATATATATATATATATATATATATGATTCGCTCACTTATTGACCCACCCGATAAACTGACTGTATATTGTTCACTGATTGACAAGCACGTATAAACATGAGAATCTACCTGTAGTTTGTAATTATGGCTGACCTACCCACAGCCTTGATGAGTACAACAGGTCATTGATCCAAGGCGGCAACATAAGTGAAATATTAAATTGTGTTTTAGTAAAGATTCAAAGTTGTGCTCATCAAAATCATGAGATCACTTACATATTTCACAGACTTATGCTGTTATTAAAGAAGTTAAGTTTGTTTTATTTTCTATTTTCAATGTATTTAAAATCTTATTATTATAAAGTTTTTTTTCTATATTTATTTAATTACAGTGTAAATCTTAATTCTACAAATTTTAACATAGTAGTGTTAGGCTTGTCGACTTTAAATAATTGTCAATTTCCTATAGAAATAATTACAGGTTATGTTAGGTGTTGAGACTACTAACTTATCAACAAGAAAAATAATGAATTAACTTTTTTTTTAACTTTTTTATAACGGTAATAACATTAGGCATGGAGACCATTTTAACAATAGAAGTTTTTTTTTAAACATATAACATTTTAATAATAATTGCAAGTCATATCATATATGTTAGTCTTCAAAATCAACAACCAGGAACCGTACAAAAAAAATGGTTATGGTTGAGGCCCCATAATGAGTAGAGAATTAATTAAGTAATCAAGAGTCGAATTTAGGAGTCAAATATGTATTTACTGTGTCGTTGTACGCCGTTTCTTCTGGTGTATCGTACACGTTTATGTACTCGTTCAACTCCATTGTAGGAATAACATTGTTTTGTCTATCTTGGTTTAAAGCTAGTTGTGAATTTTGTGGCAAATTGTTGTAATGTATTGTTTGATTCTGTTGAAGACCATTTGTGTGGTGACTATCAACGCTGTCGTTGGTGTAGTGAGGGTCGTCAATAGAACTGTAGTGGTGTGTTTCACTCTGGACCTTCGGCTCTCTGGCAGATGTTGGGTCTGTAGCACCATATGGGGGATCGAGTCCTGCTGTTTCTCCCAGCTGGTCATAACCCCCGCTGGCGTCACTAACCTGTGCGTATCCATCGTTATCAGGTGGTGTAGGTAAAGTCCTTATTGTGGTTGGTGTGGTAGACTTGGGTTCACTTGGTTTATTCATGACTCGATTTGGACATCCTGAAAGTGTTTCACAGTTTAAAAGTAATTTAGTTATCTTCTTTTCTAAATTATCGCGAGCTTTTTACCTTAAGGTAAATTAATTATTCGCAAAACATGTAGCTGAAATCTTATTTTGTTTAATTAAATGATTATAATAAAAACATGTAATCAAACAAATTATACGTATGTATATTTACCAAAATAAAAAGACCAACCTTTTCTAAAGTAAACCGCAAGTACAACAACACCTACACCGACAACAAAAACCACTGGAAGAATGTAGTACAGCACTTTCACATTGTTTTTGTTATCTGGGTAATGAGCAGAAAGTTTGTTAATTTGTCGTAAACTTAAGCAACAAAACATTCCAACTTGGAAGAGACATTTTGACTGCACAGCTTTAAGGGGATGCTATTGTTAAACAATGATACAAAAAATATTGTTCAAAGGTTTGTTAAATAATAAATCTTAACAAAATGTTTCTACATAAAGTAAACTGAATTGTCGTGGTTATAAAATAGTTTCATTTTTTTCTTTAGTATATGTTTAGAGCATATACAGGATAATCTACGTAAAAATCATTTGATTTTTTAGCGTTCGAGATTGTGCACCTTTACAATATCTTTTTCAATGAATTTGGTAAAAAAAAACCTGTGGTAACAATAATACTGTGTAAGTGTTTTTTTATGTTTGATGAATAAGTTTAAATACGTATTCAAGTGAACTAAAAAAAGCCGCACAAAAATTATAAACATTAACCCATCTTTAGGTCTATATCCTCTATAGTCACATTCCCAACCTTCCTTAACAAATAGTATTTTAAAATCTAGGTGTTTAGCCAGAAAATAAAACTGTGTTTATTGCTGAGGTCTTGTGCATTGAAACAAATCCGCTGCGTCAGTTTAAATATACATAACTTTTACTTTCATGCCCGGCATGACTTATATTTGGGGGAAACTATGAAAATGTGGATATATTTTATTAAAAAAAGACCCGTCAATAAACTCCAATCTTGTACATTCTTGTCACTACAAAGTTCACGTGCAGCTTAACACTGATCTCGATATTGTGAAAATGATTTTAAAATATGTTGGACAAATGAACAGATGCACTTTTTTACTATGGTAAATACTTTCAGAAGCACTGACAAGATTTAACCAACATTGAGATTGGGACGTCTGTTGTCTTCAGAGATAAAGTGATTGTTACAGTAACAAAATGTTTCAGTGACAGACGTTAACCAATTTTAAACACAACTTCTAATTTAACTAAATCAGTGTTTGTACCTGACGTATCTTCGTCTGGGGCAGGAGCTGGTGTAGCTGAAAAAAAATTATTTAATTAATAATTATATTCAAATTTTAAACAACATAAAGAATTAAAACAACTTCTTGAAGTTTAAGCTTAAAAGTATCGCTCATCAACGATTTCAATGTGAAGTGTGGTACTTTTTACAAACACCAATTAATTTGATAAATTATAATAGCTGTGTATATTAAATTATTTAAAAAGGGTACACAAACGTGTAACTATCACACATATTTTTCCAGTTCAGTCTCGAACTTACGAGTTATGCTTTTGTTTTTAAGATAGATACATTTGCTGACTCTAGCACAAATAACTGTGATTACCTAGTTTAATGTATATCGTGATATTCCCAACAATTGTGTCTCTGTTGTTTTCTGTAGCCACACACACATACATGTAGCCATCATACATGTCTTCTGTTTGAAACTTCAGTGTTGACGTATGACGGTACTGGATACAGGTTGTCCCAGAACTGATTTGAAAAGGTTCATAAACTAATATATCGTTTTGTACAGGATATGACGTGAAACTGTTGACATCAGAGCTAGGCTTGCCATACCTCCAGGTAAAGGTTAAAGCTTTTGGACCCTGTTTTTGCAATAACACGTATTTATCAGATCTCAAATATTTAAGTCTTAAATTAAGTGAAAAATATTTTTCTAAGTAATTTTCTTCTGCAAACACAAAAACCCACTAATTAAACAATAAAGACTAAAGAGTCAAACTCACATTAACCCTACACGTCAAAGTAACATTAGACCCTGCAGGATTGACAGACTCGTATGGACCCAGTCCCTCCTCATACTGGGGGAATAACGTCAGGGATAGGGGAACTGCCTGGACTGGTTGAAAATAATTTCATGTATTTATTGCAGAAAATTGTAATTCACGAAGTTATGTATAGCTAGCTTTGATCTAATATCAGTTTCTGATACCCGGCTATACCGGAGCTAGATAAACATAAAAATCCTAATGCACTAAAAATGTAATACATTATAGATTTTTGATAATCTAACATCTCCTGAAAGTTGAAAAACCTTACTGATGCTGGTGACATTTTGATACTGATAAACAGTTATTTCATCATCATTTGGAGTAATGTATGTAGCGTTACAGAAATACAGTCCAGCATCAGCACATTTAGCATCATAGACCACCATTTCTATTTTCATCGTGTTTCTGTTATTGAGTCTTTCTGATGTTCCTTGTTGGCCTCCAGAGAAATTGAAAGTCCAGTTTCTTGCTGGAGATGTCTGTGGTGGATACTGTAAAAATAGATTCACACATCTCTTTATATATATATATATATATATATATATATATATATATATATATATATATATATATATATATATATATATATATATATATATATATATATATATATATATATATATATATATATATGAACAAATGATTTCAGACAAAATTTCTCACGGACAAAAGATACCAGGACAAAATATATCAGGACTAATGATCATGGACAATTGATCTCAGACAAAATATCTCACAGCAAAATTTTAATAGTGTATTGGATGATTTTAGTTGATCTGAACATTTTTTAATTGACTGTCAATATGGTTTTGTTTACTTTTTTTACGCATGATAATTGTGAAAAAAAAAACGAATTAGTTAAACTTAACAAAGCATCAAAAGATTTATTAAAGTTAATCTTTGTAATAGCATTCGAGAGTGGGAAATCATTTAACAACTAACAAGATGTTGCAAAAATAAATTTAAAAAAACCGGTTATTAGTAGCGATTAGTAACGATTTGTTGTGAGTAAAGCAGAGTTTTGTAGCATCATTGCTAAATAACATCAGATTTTCAAAACGGTTGCTAATAACAATGTTTTATTAAGAGCAATATTAAGAAATTATTAATTTAACTTTAATTCGCAATCTACGTTCATTGTTTTATCCAGATATCGATTTCAAGAAACTGGATCTAAAATTATAAACTATTCAGTTAGTGCTTTCGAATTAAATATGCCTTAAGATCCACTAACTCAATTATCTGAAATTAGGTAAAATTTAAAGGGGTCGCTGTCAATCCCATTTGTTAAAATAGTTAAATGACTATATTGAAAAAAACTATTACAGTGAAGTTTTAAAAAAATAGTTCATTTTCTTTCAAGTGGACATTGTCCAATTATGAATAGAGCTTGCAGACAAAATTAGGTCTTTTATCAATTCACTTGAACGACTTCAAACGGACCTTTCGACCATTGTTCTTTAGTTCTCACCGAGTTATTGTAGGGAGAAATAAATGTCCTATATCTTGCCAGGGTTATTGGTGCAACTGTCCCAGGTGTCCATACTAAGTTCAGCCTTGAAATAGTTTGAAAGTTTGTTGGAACGCCACCACGTGATGCATCACATCTTACAGTAAAAGATCCTCCTTCCGCTATCATTAATGGGCTGACTATTGTTTGGCTGGCCTGCTGGGCACTCACTGCAAAACAAACAAAATCGCTCTTTATAATAAGCCTATAACTTGAAAACTGTAACCTTTAGGTAGAAGAAATTTCACAAGTAAGTTAAAGATATAATTCACTGGTTTCTGTCAAATTTTGAGTTATTTTCGGTGACCGGAAGTAGTACTTTGCGCTATTACCGATTTCTCAAAAACTAGAGTTAGAATTTATTTTTAACTTGATTCCTCTGTCCGCCATAATCGTAAATTTGCGAGCAAAATTACAAACACTTCAACCCGACCGATTTACTTCAAACTTTTCACTTAGGTTAAGATTCGAAGACAATGTATTGTGACATAAAAATGTTACTTAATTAGAAAATTAATTCATCTAAAATCTTTGAAAATGAATCAAGTTTTTTTTCTATAAAGTACTAATGTTTCGCCATATTATACAAATATTGTTTGCTATTTATTTTTTACATAATTCTTTTCTATTTAGAAATAACCCGGGAGTGATCTCCCCTAAAATTTAACAAATATTTTTATATGAAACTAGGGATATAGATATGATTTTTAATCCATTTTAAATACTGAAACTTTTTAGATTAGAATAAAATCTCGTAGAAAAAATTAATTGCACACCAAGTGAACGCCAAATAAAATGTGCATAATAGTGCGGAATATTATTAGAACTTTATAAATTCACATGCGATTTTTTGAGAAATTGGAAATAGCAAAAATTACTACTTCCGGTCAACGGAAATTACTCAACATTTAACAGAAGGCATAGAATTAGTTTTTTTTTACTTACGTGTGAAATGTCATTTTTATCTATCTGAAATGGTACTCAAGTTATAGGCTTTTGAAAAATTCAAAATAGAAAAGTTCCACTTCCGGTTATCGGAAATCGCTTAAAAGTTAATACGGATTTACTATTTTGATGTAATACTAATATATGAAATGTCATCAACCTAGCTGTAACGGTACTCAAGTTATCGAGTTTACAGACACACAGACACACACACAGACATACGAACAAGATTGCAAAACTATGTTTTTTCCGAATCAGGGAGCTGTAAAACGTCAAATTTCGCAAAATTACGAACTTTTTTTTATTTCTCTATACTTCGTATATACGAGAAAGTAAAAATCAAACATTTAAAAATTGTTTTAAAAATATGTCTATATCTCAATTGCACTGGAGTTGTGAACCCCTTATTGTTATATAAAAATATTCGAGAAAGTTTTGGGGAGATCAGTTCGCTTTATTTAAATAATTTATTTTCTTCACATACATATACCGTTTGACCTATATTACACAGTTTAAAAAATACTTTATGTAAATGATTTACACTAATATTACTTCCTGGTTGAAAGGTAAAGGTATTATTTGAATAGTTTCTTGAATTAAGAACCAAGATGTATTGAACGAACACATTTTAAAAAAATAATTTAAAGACTATAGCCAATTAATAACAAGTTTCATGAGCAATAAGTAGACCTACGCTTGTTCTATTAAACGCTCCACAACGTAAAGTTAACTTTTGAGCTGAAATTTTATAAAATATATTTTTTAAAATCTTTCACCTGTTTGTGTTTTCCATAAGAAGAAAAAGCCCAAAACAAAATTACAGAACATGTTTTGGAAAGTATTTCACTCAAGTCCACTGTGTGTGTGCAGCCAACTAGGCCTGTCGTGTGTCGCCGTCAAATGGTGGGTGACTCGACTGGTCTATGGGGAAAAACCTGAGCGTTAGCAATCATATAGACATAAAGCCAGGCTGGTGGGGTGAAGTGAACGGTGTGTAAAACATGATAGATCTCACCTCTTTATGATATACACTGTGCTTCAAGCAGGAAACCAATTCTTGACACACAGCCGGGTAGATGTAAATATCTGCCTTATTTAGTAAGGGAACTAACTTGCCTTCTTTTCCAATGCCCAATCTCAAGTCAGCTAAAAAAATATTTAACTGAAATACAACACATTTAGTACGTATTACGTACTTTTTTGTATTGTTAGATTACGTTTTTGACAGGTTGAATAGCTCAAAAAAATAGGTAGTAGCTTAGGTTCGAGAAGTAATATAGGTCTACAGATTGCTTAATACAGGATGATTTTGATAGTATACTAGAAATTAAAAACTACAAAAAACACAGACTTTCTGATGTTTAGGTCTCCTATGAAAACATCAGAAACATACGTCACTTAACAAACCTGTAGATAAAATAGGATCACATGTGGGCGCCGAACAACTTTATCTCTAAAGATCTTATCAAAGTAACGCACACTGCAAGTTAATCATGTTTACACTACACCAATAAAATACATTCCTAAGTATGTTTTAGGCGCAAAAATTACTTACTTGTAACAAAAGCAAAAATAAACACTCACCTGTTTTTTTCAGATGTTAAAACTTGTCCTGATCCTGATGTATCACAAATTTAATGTTGGGACATGATTTCTGATTGTGGTCAACCCCTTCAGGATGTAGCTCATGTAGATGTTTTTAAGTAACTCGTTATCTATGCTGTTTTCTAAAATATCATTTGTAACCTCACTTACCTATGAACACATTTGTTAAGTAGGCCTATTTCTCGTAACCATGTATAATTTTGTGTATACTCATTATAAAGTGGCTCTGTTTATGTACGATATTTTTAAATAAGAAAACTACATTCGACATATTTGCTTGATTATTTCAAATTAGTTTGGGTTAATTAACATCTGACAAAACAAAAGCAATCTTTCCACATTTTATAATAAATATCACACCATGGCAAATGATTTGCTATTTCAGCCGACCCACATATTTTCCTTCTCCATTTAGTAAAGAAAAAAATAGCACTCGCTTTGGCATATTTTAATTGTTATGTTTAAACTAACTTCAAAATGTTTCAATTATAAACCTATTCTTATAAATTATGTAAAAAGCTATACAACTTTAATAGCTACATGACATACACATTTAGAAAAATGACACCACATAGATAAGAAAGCAAACACATTTAGTCGTTATTCCACTTTAGGTCGATGTTATGTCGTAACTAGCTGAACACCATGCGAATAATCAACAAATGGCGGGTGACTATACTGATAAGTGAAAACTAAAGCTTTGGCAAACCTCTAGACATAAATCCGGGCTAGCGGTGTAAAGTAAAAGGTAAAACCTTAGTTTAGCGTCGTAAATTCGGCCAAATCTAGTAAAGTAGGAGAGAGTGAATTAATGAATATGTCATTAAATATGAGTATATTTTCGTATATTTTGATAAAATATTATAGATAATTGAATAATAGATCGCCATTTATGGTTAAATCAATTTAAATATCCTGAAATTAATTTTTATCAACCCTGTTCGAAATAGTAAATTTGCTATTAAAAACAGCAGTCATCTTAAGAAAATGTTATTTAGAGTAGCTTCCCTTTTATTTCTATTCGTATGAAAATGTATTTAAATATGATTGTCTTGTTGTATAGTCCGTATTACAAAGCATTTTTTTTTTAATTCTGCCCTTTAAAAACTGAATTTCCTAACAAACAACTTTATTAATTATAGAAGCATTGTGAGATGCAACTTGTATCCATGTATTAAATCACGTTTTTTTTACTAATGTTTATTTGATCGTACTATTACTATAATAGTTTGAGTTTTTTCTTATTGTTTGAATATTCACTATTTTCATTTCAGGTTTTTCTTTTCATCAATTAGTGATTCTATCGTAACTTATGACATTTTTTTACTTCTCTTTACCCCAACCTCCGTCATATTTTTGTTGTCAATGTCACAACAAGTCATAATGTAAAAAATACGCTTCACTCTGCCTTATCTACGATCTCTAACCATAATTTTGACAATATTAAATGTGTCAACATTTATATATATACAGAGAGACAAAATGTATTATTCATCAGCTTCCCTCGTAAAACATCATCTAAAACAATGAGCCATTCCACCCCTTAAGTGCGTGTTGTCAATTATGGTCGATCGCAAGTCTCCACCTACCAGACACATTTTGGTTATCCTTTGTTGTCAAATTGTCAATATCAAGTACCCAAGTGAGTGATATGGGGTTGTCCATAAATGATGTCACATATTATTTGCTACGGGAGTGAGTAAAGATTTGTGACGTCAACTCAGGCGGCTCCGCAATTTATGACGTGTCGGTCTCATGAAAGGAGGTGAACGGGGAAAAATACCAAGGTCATTGACGGAGAACCTCTATAATGCTTTGTTCAATCAAAATAACGATAAATAAGCATTAGTATACGTATACCTTGCTCAAAACGAATCATCACAAATGTTGCAAGCCTGCTAGTTTAAGACATTTGGCAAAACGGCCTCAACACATTATCCCCGTCAAAAAGGCTTGCCACCAAATGCCTGCCGACGAATAAGCAGCGTCTAATGCGGGGCGTTAGGAATACGGCCATTAGCAACAATTGTTGTGGTCTTGGATGCACACTATTAAGTCTGAAAAGGTCTATTAGTCATTCATGTAAAATATATTGAAAAAAAAAAGAAAAATTACTATACAGGCATATATTAAAACAGTACAAAATAATCATATTAAACCACAAAATCAACACAAAAGACATGCGAATAGACAATTTTTCAAGGGAAAATACTCTATTATTGCTTTTGAAACATGGCCGCTGCTTGTATTTACTCATTGTTGTCTCGAACGGGATAGTTTAAAGATTATTCCAAGATATTTATGACTGGTTTGGTCTTGGATTGTGATTTGTTATTCAATTATCTGTTACGAGCCGGCCCGCGGCATAACATACGCCGCTATTTAGTTGTTTCTAATTTTCAATAATTCATAATTTGTGAATTCGACAGTACCAACGCTGACACTGAAAATATTTCTTTAAAACACTATAAGTAGCTCGTTAAGGACCATAACCCCCCCCCCCCTTCCTTCCCCCCCCCCTCCCCCCCCCCCCCTACGTTTAAAATCGTTGGCTCTGCTTGTAAACATTTAGAGTGAACACAGCTCACTAAAACCATGTAGGGGTGGGGAGGTAGGGAGAGCGTTTGCAGCTTGTTTTCTAACGGCTCGAAGAGGAGAATTATATATATAGATATTATGTAAAATATGACATAAATATGGCCAAATGAAAGAAATATTCATTAGTTACCTCCACCGCACATTACTAGCTACGTTGGAATTTACGACGCTAAACTAAGATTTTACCAAGTAAAAGCTGTGTTACCTCCTTTGGTCGAACATGTGTCTGATATACAGGCAGGAAATCAAATATTGATTATTGTCTGCACACCACTAGAGCAGTGTTTCTTCCAGACTTTTTTCTCCGGGGGGGGGGGGGGCACTTGAAATTTTCGGGGGGGGGGGGGGGGGGGGGTAGACTTTCTTGGGGGGCGGACACTGATAAAAGTATATATTTTCTATATAAATTATATAAATTTCATTTCGTTCGGGGGGGGGGGGGGAGCTGTAAAAAAAAATTCGGGGAGGGGGGGAGAAATGCCTGGTAGAAACTCTGCACTAGAGTTAGAATAATTGTAGCAATAAGTGTAAAGGACTTGGTAGGTAAGTTATTATTTTCGAATTAGTAGACGGTAGTTTGTGTTGGAATAAGAGGTGGAAAAGGAAGGGAGTGGGTATTTGAAAGAGCGGTTTATGTGGTGTAAAGCAACTAATAGGCTTAGTTCACATGTCCGTATCCATCTAGATATAAATAAACGTTTTTCTACTAAAAAGAGTGCGCATTTATTTGGTAAGGGAGATTATAATAAAGGGATGAAACACTAAAGTTAATGTGTATCTGGAAAATTAAACATTTGTGTGTGTTCAAAATGGTACGTTGCCATATGGCTACAGTATGCAATATAGGTTTAATGTAGATGAACGAGATTTCAATGCTTACATTAAATCAAGGATACTCAATTTAGATAAAATATTTATTTTTGTCGTTCCGTGAAGTCATCAGGAAATTGTATCCGCATGAACTAACCCAGAAAATAAATAATAAAATCTAATAAAACATAAATGTAAAACTAAATTTTAAAAAAGTCTTTTGACCGGCTTTACAAATAGAAAGTTATAACAGTAAAATGTAGGCCTATACTTAGTTGGTAATGGAGGTCCGATAATGACGTGTCAATTCAATACTTTAAAATGGATATAAAATTAATGGATTGCTGACTACTAGTCTGTGCGAGGATTTAAGGCCTTATGGTGCAACTAAATAACAAAGTTAACTGCACAACTACTAGTAAATTTGCTGCACTAAAATGCTAATTACATGTACGTGAAACAAAGAGCACGTGCGAGTCGGAACCTGACATTCTAACGACCAGGAGACCAGATGAAGGAGCTCGAGTTACAGGTTCCCCTCCCACCCCTTAATATACACCTTGTTCTGCGTGTATCGTATGGTGTCTGCTAATTCTTAGTGGTCATCTGGACCACGCATGTTGGCCCAGACACGTGACGATAAGCCACCGGCCATTCAGCTAAATAAGATAGACGAAAGCCTTGTGGAGAAAAGAGAGTAGGGGCGGTAACCACGCTTAGGTCTACCTGGGTCTTGCCACATGATAGGCTTAAATACACCAGACACACACTCAGGCAGGATGACTTAATTAACAGTTACAAACATGCAAACATAAGCAACAAGATATTAAACCAACCGACGCCACTAGGGTAACTACCCCGGTAATTGCACTATTTAATTACCCTAACCTGTCATCCTCCACCCTCGTCAATCACATCATCTCAATTGTCATTACGCCCCACCTGTCATTACCGTATCAATTTCTTCAACTCCTTCAATTACCTCATTATTATTTTTTTAAAAATTCCACAGGTTTCTCTCTACTCTTGACTGCTTGAAAGCTCTCTACGCTTCAAAGTGCATGAATTTTCCTGAATAAACTGGTGTATACATGCAGTTATATAATGTGTTGTCTTCTATCAGTTTCATCTCCCCCCCCCCACTCTCACTACAGGCCCTAACGACCGATATTTTGTGAGATGGTAGAAGAACGCCTAGGGGTGTCAGAATAAACTCGCCTTATCCGGGAAAAATCTTGAAAGTGGTCAAAACTGACCCATCCTATTTCCCTATATAATCTTTGTATTTTATGTGAAAAAACAGGGAAATTTTTAAAAAATGTAAGGGTACCTAACGTCAGTACATCATGTTCATTTTTTGCATGCACCTCTATAGATGACTAGTCCGTGTGATTAGTCCCTCGTCAAACTGGGGAACCAACATCAGGGACACAGGGTATGTTCGCACGGTTTGAAAATTATTACAATCAATTATATCTTAGTAAGCACTTTTTACACAAGACATCTTTACGCGATGTCCATATTCGATTTAAGAAATCAAAACTATTTATTAAAAGTCTCTATATTAAAGATTTGGCATGATTTTCTTAAAGTTATATTACTTCCTGGTTGAATAGGTATAAAAAATAGCTATTTACTATTTCGAATTAAAAATAAATGTGTTAATCTAAGCCTTAAATGTATCTACTAATGTAAGAAGGCATTACATATCAATAATTTTTATGAATGTTTTAGTCTTGACGTAGTTCTAACAATATACTCTTGTATTTAAAAAAAAATTAATTTCATAACTTACCTGTATAAAATTCAGATATAAAGAAAATAATTGATACGAACAGAGTTAACATGTCTCAAAAATGAAAAATATATAAGCCATGTGTCTGTGTGTGTTTGTGTGTGTTTGTGTGTATTTGTTTGTGTCTGTGTGTTTCTGTGCGAGTCTCTGGTTCTGTCTTGGTAAGAAAATGACTTCAAATTTCAACCATAAAATGTGTGTCTTGTTTAAAATGAGTCCATTAAAATGCCGAAAATAAAACCTTAGTAAATTTCTAAACCTAGCAGAACCGGTATGATAGTGTAAAGTTATTGATAACGGTATCAGGTGAGATCGAAACATTTACACCAAACCAGAGTCAATATTTCAATCTCATGACGGAGTAGATCGATACATTCATGGCATGAGTCTCGTTACATGGGAGGACAGGCTGACTCGTTGAATAAATGAATTTGTTCTAAACATGTTATCTCGTGACATTTATAGATCTCATAATTTTTTTTTAATTATGTATCTCAGTAAAATTAAATATTAATACTTTTAAATGACGCGTAAAAATGTTATTGGCCTACTTGAAACCAGCAAATAACCACCACAACCAGCACAACCAAACAAAGACCACAGATATCAGGACCATCAACTACCAAGAAATGAAATGGTTTGAGAAAGTACATTCGTTACGCAATTTATAATATCTATAATATAACGCTGCTGGTAGTGTGTCAGTCCTTCCTTCCTTCCGTCATCGCTATAGATTTTGGAACCATAAAAGTAAACATTCGCACCATGCTGTGCTTTTCAGTGCACCGCAGTGTCTTATTATAAGTATTAGAGTAGGGTTTGTTTATATAGCGGCATAGAGCTATTTTATAATTGCCACGGTTTTTACTCTTTCGCATAACGTCAAGAAAATATTAAATACACGCAAACTGCTAAAACGTATTAAAAAGATTAATGTCAAATATCTTTTTCGTTTAGGTTCCCAGAAAAAGTGGATACATTTCCATAAAAGTAGGTCGAAAAAACTAATTAATTCAACTTTTTTTTGTGTGGTAATTTTTTCAAGGGAGGTAATTTGAAAATATATTTAACTCAACAATAATTTAAGTTAATCTTTTTTTATTACTACCGCATTGATTAGTCTATGTTAAGGTTCATAATTAAAAGAGAAAAATGTTAAGATTATTTATATTATTTTCTAATTAGTCTATGATTTCTCAAAATCACTATTTTTTGTTTTTGTTTTTTGGTGTTAACAGATGGTGAAATTTTAAAATTATAGTATAGAGAATGCTGGAAAGACTCTCTCTAGGCGCGGACGCCTGGGAAAAGCGTGTTTTTCGGTGGTAATTCTAATTACATTGCCAATGTGTTTTCTTAGAACCATAAAAGTAAACACCACTTGCCGTACATTCATTTGCATCGCATTGTTTTATTATAAGTTATTGAGTAGGATCTATTTATGTGACTTAAATTTTTAATATCGGAAAGGCTCTCTTTGGGCGCGGACGCCTAAAAAAGCGTGTTGTTTGGTGGTGATTCTAATGTTGTGGTTGTGTTGTTTTTTTTTTTTGGTTGTGTTGTGGTTGTGTTGTGGTTGTTTTTTGGTTGTGTTGTGGTTGTTTTTTGGTTGTGTTGTGGTTGATTTTTGGTTGTGTTGTGGTTGTGTTGTGGTTGTGTTTTTGTTGTGGTTGTGTTGTGGTTGTGGTTGTGTTGTAGTTGTGGTTGTGTTGTGGTTGTGTTTTGTTTGTGGTTGTGGTTGTGTTGTGGTTATGTTGTGGTTTTGTTGTGGTTGTGTTGTGGTTGTTTTTTGGTTGTGTTGTGGTTGTGTTGTGGTTGTGTTGTGGCTGTGTTAAAGTTGTGGTTGTGTTGTGGTTGTGTTGTGGTTGTGGTTGTGTTTTTTGTGTTTGTGTTGTTTTTGTTTGTTTTGTTCTGTTCCAAAGTTGGTACATTTAAAAAAGATTTACCGTGGCGGAGCACGGGATGCAGCTAGTGTAGTATTATAATGGTCTTAAGAATAATAAGCCGTTTAAATAATACATTAAACTTTTAAATACATAAAAACATTAAATTACAGTTTTTTTAGAAATAACAATAGAAAAAATTAAAATATGGAAAATATTTAGATAATTCTACTTGCATATATATATATATATATATATATATATATATATATATATATATATATATATATATATATATATATATATATATATATATATATATATATATATATATATATATATATATATATATATATATATATATATATATATATATATATATATATATATAAGTAAAGTTTTCCTTTCAAACCTGACGGTCTATAGGGCAAGTGAAGTAAAGTTCACCTGTTTCTGTGACCTCGGCATATGAAGAGATAGTGTATGTATATATATATATATATATATATATATATATATATATATATATATATATATATATATATATATATATATATATATATATATATATATATATCATAGTTATTTGTTTACGAAACTTTGCCGATAAATTTTTAAATAAAATTATGCTAGTTTAAACCACTTGACCTAGTTGTGCCATTTTTGTTTACATTTTGTATGATATAAATGTATGCTAGCTTATCGAATAGCAGGATGTCTTTGTGTATGTCCCCATTACCACGTGAAAATCAAAGTGCTTTTGCTTTTTGTTAAATTATGTTTAATTACTGTAGATACTAAAACGTCTCATAAATTCATTCTTTTCTAAATCCGAAAAAAAAATCAGGATTGTACAACCATATTGATTTAAATGACGCCGTGTATGACTTTTAAAATATAACATAATTATTGAATAATCGGTAGGGTCCATTCGAAAAGTTTAGTTTAATGCACCTTTTATCAGTCTTGACTTTGAGCATAATATGGCAAATATTTAGTGCATCGTAAAACCAACATTCGTATAGTTAGGTCAGTATTTACTTTAACCGTTTAGAAAATATGCGACTCGTTGTGTCGTGCATGTGTCAGTGCACTTGACTGTGCACGATCTGTATGTTGTTACAATATGTGAAGGGTTTATAAAATATGTCGTATGTTGTTTGTGTAGTTTATTTTTTACCCAGCTGCTGGCTACATATAATTACTTACCTGCGTCTACTGGATTATTATTTTTTTAGATATTGGTTTCTTTCATTTAATCTTCAATTGTCCGTTAATCTTTATTTTCTTTGCATGTATCATTCAGTATTCTTGTTAGATTTGACTTTGTCATGGTGGATAATGTATTATTAATTAATAATTAATTAATATTAATTAATTAATAATTAAAAATTGTTTGTTTTTCAGGTATTTGTTTAGGAATGTATGTGTGGTCTGTATCAATCGTCTCTAAATATTCTTAGTTGTACTCTAGATGTTGCTACAGTTAGATGGTGCTACAGTTAGATGGTGCTACAGTTAGATGGCGCTTGGTATCAACACCTTCGCCAATTTTGCCTTTAACATCCAGTGGTAGCCAGTGTGATTCTTACGATAAGGCCTGGTAGCCTAAAAAAAGTTTGTGCGATATTCATCTTTTGTATTTTTCGTAGCATATCATTTCTGCCCGTTATACATTTCCTACCATGGCTTATATTGAAGACACCACTCCTAACCCAATCAAAATAGTCCGCTACTTTTTATAGAGTTGTTTTTTTTTTTAATTTAAAAAACAGGGCATTAGATGTTAAAACATGCAGTGTAATAATGTATTTGTAATGCTCAACTTTTGAATCAGCCGGTAATAATTGAGGCAAAATAGGGGGGATACAGCACATCCTAGTTATAAAAACGTGAAGTAAAACTTTAAGCATTGCCTAAACTTTAATAAATCTACAATTATTATTTCAAACAGACTTTACATTTTTTTAAAAAGAAAGGACTAATAAATTTTCAATAACAATATGTCAAGTCTGTCGAGGAAATAAAAAAACAAAACTTATTGAAGACAGGCGCTTCAAATTTGGCAGGCTCCTGCCTCGGGTTGAAAAAACACAGGGGTCGGTGCGGGTCGGCCACAAAGTCCACGATGAGGGGGTAAAAACTGACCTCGACTGAAGTCGAAAAAGTATTGCCGAACGACAGCACCCCCCCCCCTCTCCCCTTAATATTCTGTGAGGTCGTAGAAAAACACCTAAGCATGTTAGAAAAAAAACCACGCCACATTTGGGCAAAACCTGTAAAGCGGTCCAAACTGATTAGTCGTGTTTCCATGTAAACTGTGTAATTTATGTGGCCCAGATGCCGTATTTTCTTTTATAAGCATAGCAATAGCGAGTCAAAAAGTAAACAAAAGCAACGTCATTTGGTCTCTTTACAAGGGAGGTAACTTTTTAAAGTAATTAATTTAAAACCAATTTTATTCTATTTCAAACAAAAACAGAAAATGACAAAATATTGCATTTATTTAAGTACAAATTTCGTTATACATTAAGGTACTTAATCTTATTAAATACAGAAATGTAATACAATCTTTGAGTTACACTATCATCGAAGCCTCTTCTAATTAACTTGCGAGTAATAAGATTGCGAATATTCTAACAGCTTTTTTTAAAAATGAAATTACTGTTTAAACTTAAGCACTCCACATAACAGCCAAAGGTAAATTAATCAATCATTCTTAAAATAATACATTTATTTTCTATAAAACGGAATCCACAGAGGGGAAATGAAAAGCCAATAATTTTATGTTCATAATTTTAAATTCAACAATAAAAATTTTCATCCGACAAAGAATTTTAGCAGTTTCACAAAATTTCACGGAGAAAATATGTAAATGTACAACCAAAACAATAATGCATTGAAATTAAAGCATTCGCATAACAGGATGGGTTGAAATAAAGAAAATATTTAGGATGCATCGGTATTAATAGAATCCATAAGAGAAACAGCTTAATATTGAAACAAATAGAAATAAACAGCGTTTTTACAGCATTTGTTATACATTTTTTAGAGAATAATTAACATAACGAGTTTAAAAAATTGTAACTACTACAATCAAAACAAAACAAAGTATCACGCCTAACAAGAATGGCACCTATATGGTGTTAAGATAGAGACAAATAAAAACCAATGTAGCCAAGTCAGCAATGATGTGAGCAGTTATTGATTGTCCACCTGATCTTGGAGTTGTCACGTGTGTTCCCATGGTCGTTGTTCCATTTGGATGCCACGTTGGTGTCACTGAAAACATATATGATTTTTTACGAGTTCATATAATATCACTAGGTTGTATACTGTTTAAAACTTTTATACATTGATACTCTTTACAAATCTCATTGGATCTGATGCGTGTCTCTTGGTTCTTAATCTCAATAACATAAACCACTGCCCACAGCACCAGACAACTTTAAAAGTTTTTTTTTACTACAGAACTTTTCCAACGACGGGCGTCTTTTTAAATAAATCGTGTAGACACGTTTTTTTGTTTATTAGATATTCTGATTTTAAAATATGTAGCATGATCCACATTGTAAAATAGCTCTTCTTTTATATGACTTATCATTTTATTAAATACACAACGTATGAGGCTTAATAAGCAGAATGTAATGACTAAAGTGATGGTTGAAATAAATTCAATTAAATTTGTAATGTACCTCGTTGTGTGTGTATGGTGATATTCCCAACAATCGTCTCTTCATTGTTTTCTGTAGCTACACACACATACATGTAGCCATCATACATGTCTTCTGTTTGAAACTTCAGTGTTGACGTATGACGGTACTGGACACAGGTTGTCCCAGAACTGACCAGCACGGGTTCAGCAACTGATATATCATTTTGTACAGGATATATCATGAAGCTGTTGAAGTCCTGGCTAGAAGGGCCATACTTCCAGGTGAAGGTTAAAACTTTTGGTCCCTGATGTTACATTAACATATGTGTACAAGATTTCAATTGTACGAAACAATTCTTTCATATGCTAAATCAGCCTAACAAAAATGAATAAAAAACCTAATTCTAAAGAAATTAAACTCACATTAACGTTACATGTCAACGTAACATTAGACCATGCAGGATTGACTGACTTGTATGGTCCCAGTCCCTCTTCATACTGGGGCACTAACACCAGGGACAGTGGTACTGCTCGGGCTGTTTGCAAATATTTCAATATATAAATACTTCGTTGTGAGGAGCATTATTTTTAACTATGTTATACATTAAATAGTAAACATTACGACAATACAAGAAAATAAACGTTACAGTAATGTTATCCTGTAATAGGTTATATATTTTTAGTTTAATGCAAAGCTAAATAAATTCAAGATACTTGTAACCTTTGACAGAAACAATTCTACAGTAGCTGTAACAACTTACTAATGCTGGTTACATTTTGAAACTGAGATGTTGCTAATAGGTGACCCTCTGAGCTTATGTATGTAGCGTTACAGTAAAAGAAGCCAGCATCTGTACATTTAGCATCATAGACCACCATTTCTATTTTCATCGTGTTTCTGTTGTTTGGTGTAGAAGATATTTCTTGTTGGCTTCCACTAAAGTTAAAAGTCCAATTTCTGGGGGGTGATGTTTGTGGTGGAAACTGGTGAAAAAATAAAACAGCCTTTATATCATCAACAAAAAATTATATATATATATATATATATATATATATATATATATATATATATATATATATATATATTCTGTTACGACTCCCTTCTCTAATCCTTTCGAACTAGTCAGGGAATCGTAAACAAGAAGAAAAAAATAAAAATAAATAAACGCCACTTCAGTAATCTCTATTTATTTCCACAAATTACAACACTTAAAGTTAACCCGCCACCGAAGTACAACAATCAGAAATATACACAACTAGTTACAAACAACTAAAGTTCTTAGTACGACTTCTCTACTTATCCCTAACTGTCTAACTAGCCTAGGTCTACTACAGTACAGGCATCTCTTGGCTGTCCACTAGCTCACAGAGACGCCCCATGTCTGTCTCCTCTAGACCTAGCTATCCGAGTCCGTCCGTGTGTGACTCGTGAGCTCTGACTGAGTGTCCCCCAGTGTTTCTCCTCCTTAAATAACGGACTCACGAATGTCCAGGTGCGGGGCTAATTATGCACCAACACGTCCCACTCAAACCTAACCTAATTAAATGTCGCCAACAGGTCTGGGGTACCTGATTAAATTGTCAGACCCTGCTAATATACGTCCCCAGTCTGCCGTCTACCCCTCCTAAAATAGTCCAGTCGAGGTGCAGGGGTCTATGTCCTGACTTAACCTCTCGTACGGCTTTTCCCTACATTTACATACCTATTACCAGGCCAGGCGATTCAGGTGAGAAGGGGGGGGGGGGTGTAACCCTCTAGCATCAACAATAACATCCCACCCTTTGTCTCTTTCACGACCTGCGCCAGTCCTTGGCATCT
This sequence comes from Physella acuta, assembly GCF_028476545.2. Taxonomy (NCBI): domain Eukaryota; kingdom Metazoa; phylum Mollusca; class Gastropoda; family Physidae; genus Physella; species Physella acuta. The sequence continues at coordinate 618,964 of NW_026731568.1, forward strand.
CTCATTACGAGCGTTCGACCACGAGAAAGGGGGTTCACGTCGAGAGTTCTCCCCATCCATAAATCTCTAGGTGACACCCTAATTAACCCACGTTCAACCATGTCCAAAAAAAGGTAAGATCCCCCTCATGGGATCGTAACACCTCCACCCTTCAAGAAATTAATTCGCCATTTGGTGAATTAATTGAACAACACATTGACCACCACACCACATCACACAATATTTCAAAAGTCCCAGAACAAACCCAGTCTGGGCAAAATCAATCCAACATCATCATTATTAAGAAGATAAGTAACATCAATGGTTTAGTCACAATAACACGTTTGACTAAGAATCCCAAATTGATGACTGCAAAAATTGACATTAAATAAAGAAAACATCAAATAAGCCACAAATATGTCACTGTCGTAAATAATGCTAAGATTGAAAACCAACAGTCTTCGTTTTACTGATAGTTACGTCATCAGTCAACAAAACCTGTCAATACAATTAAAAACTGTCACGAAATCATCATCATGTAAAAACATCAATTACACATTTTTTTTTCAAACAAGACATGTAAAAGGGTACATTCTTTATGCCTGAAAACAGTTCATTTTGATTAGAACACTCGCATCCTGGGAAAACATGAAACAGTCAATATAGGAAACAGTTCTATAACAGGCTTGAAACTCAAAGGTACACATTGTCATTATGTTTCCGTCTTGCAGGTCGTCATGAGTCCGTAAATATAAATCTTTAGCCGAACTTTGTAACGTCGCAGCACAATTTTAGTGACGGAGATATTATCCGCCCACAACAAATACACCGAGCCGCACAAAGAGAGATCGATTGCACGCCCCGTCTCTGTGAAAGTGAGATGGGATGCGCTCACATGTACACATTCTCGGTTGACGGGAGAAGTGTGACCCGCTGAGGTCACATTACCGGTCTTCCCCGGGTCGGTCAAAGAACAATAAATCAGCTCCGAGATAAGGGGAGGGAAGCCTGAGTTAGGCTCAACTCCAAAACAAGAGGTAATGACTTGGCTCGTCACCGACGCTGACAATAGATTCATCGTCTCCTCGAACTGGGGATGTAGAACACCATCCACGTGACCTCCAGGTGAGGTCATGGCCTCCAGGTTGCTGGACTTGGTCGGGGAGAAATCAAACACTGCTGTGATAATGGGAGGACAGCCCGTGTTAGGCTCACCTCCAAGACAATGGGTAACAATTTCGTACGTTACCGATGCTGGCCGAAGATTTGTTGACACGTCTAACTGAAGGTGTGGGTCACCATTCACATGACCTCCAGTTAAGGTCATGACGCCATCAAGACGACAAGTAGTAAGGTCTTGATCAGATACAGTTACTGGTTCAGGTTCAGACGAGGACAGCCTGTTCTCATGGGTATTCACTCTCTCGGTGGTTACCGTGATTTCAGCGGTGGTTGGATCCACTAGTTCCGACATTGACTGCCCCTTTTCATGACTGGCCAATATCAGAGTGGTCGCCGTGATATCATCGGTGGTTGTATCCACTGGGTCAGATATTGACAGCCCCTTTTCATGACTGGTCAACATCAGAGTGGTCGCCGTGATTTTATCTAAACCAATAACTTGCTGACTGCCTTCAGTACTTGTCGGCAGAAAACTTTCAACTCGTAAACTATCAGCACGTTTTGACGTTTGTGCTGGTTTTGCTAGGTTAGAGTCGACTTCAGGGACTGAGCCAAAGCTAGTGGCAGCCTTAGTCTGAGACTGACAAAACTCACTACCAACTCTAACAGACAACAAACTATCTTCATCTCTTTACCGATCCTCGGAAACTACTACACTAGCCTGAGAGAAAACAGAGACAGATTCTGGAAAGTCAAACAACCCACTAAGCTGCGCCTCCTCCTCTAGCCTAAGTAAATCCCGTTCCCTCCTGATCTCTAATAGTTTAACCTCATGTATTCTCAGTTTCTCTAAACTTTGAATATCATTTTCCTTACAAGATTCTGACATAAATATATCCCTCCTGATCTCTAATAACTTCTCCTCTTGTTCTCTTGCAATCTCTAACAACTTAACTTGATACTTTCTCTCAATTTCTTCTACTCTAATGCGTCCTATCTCGTAGTATTCTATAGAGTCTAGACACTCCACCTCTAATCTACCTGCATTTACCAACTCAACAACAATATGATCTCGTAGAACTCTATCTCTATCCGAGACATCAACCTCTAGTCCTAGTTGCTCAACTAGACACAACAACTCTACGCGACAAAACTTGTCTAAAACTTCTAGAGTTGGACACTCAATAAAACTCATTACGTCCATGATTCACACTTACGGAACTTATTCAGCTAAGTGGTGGCGGTTAACTAAGAAAATGTGGTTTCACACAAAAACTTTAACTTAAACATTACAAGTACGGCTATCACCTTTGACACTTAAAACAGGTAGACACCAGCTATACTGGGCCAACCAAACTAAGATATCCAGCTACACTGGATCACAAACGATTTACTCACGTATACTGGGAATTGACCCTCCAGCTATACTGAGCAAACCAAACAAAAATTACGAATTTATTCACGTACCTGGGAATGACCCTCCAGCTGTACTGAATAAACTCAAACACTCCAGTTCCACTGGACCACATAAAAATCAAGCAAAATAAACTCAGTGTCAATACAAAGGTGATAAGCTACTTACTCAATGTTTGGAAAACTCTCCTGATTCCGTGAAAAACTTTACTGTCACTACTCATAAAACTTAAAACTCAAACACAAGCTCGTGAGCCCCCAACTGAAAATGGCATCAAAAGAAACTAGTCAACTCGTTGTCTGTCCTATCCCGGACGCAAGCCGCCAATTATGTTACGACTCCCTTCTCTAATCCTTTCGAACTAGTCAGGGAATCGTAAACAAGAAGAAAAAAATAAAAATAAATAAACGCCACTTCAGTAATCTCTATTTATTTCCACAAATTACAACACTTAAAGTTAACCCGCCACCGAAGTACAACAATCAGAAATATACACAACTAGAAAAATCATTATTCAAAGTTTGGGAAAGGAAACAATTTATTGATCAAGAGCATTGGAATGAAACATTCTTAAGGTTATGAAAAAAAGGGTTTTGTTTTATGAACTGTCTATGTTTATACTTCTTTAAAATAACATAGACTACCAATTTCTTTAAAATAACATAGATTACCAATACATATTAGAAAAATTAAAACCAATGTATATACAGTTTTAGTCAACACAATACCATATTAAATGCACTCGCTGATTAAGAGACTTAAAATTAAGAGACTTAAAAGATTTCGTTAAAAGCCCTGCTGTTCAATGGTAGTTATGCTGTTTTTGTCTTTTAAAAACACCTATTTCGGCAGAGCATGGGTCTTACCACACCATCCCTTTAAAAACAGGTGAACTCTACTTCGCCCGCCAGGTCCCGATAGGCAACTGTATCATTCACATGTAAAAAAAAAATTAACAAAGAATATTTGAGATTGATTTTGCGTCTCGAACCCGCACCACAAGAAAGGCATCAATTACACTATCATGTAAGCTATTTAGAGATTATAGTTGTTTTTTTTCTGAGAATAAAAGAATTCCTTAAGAAACTTAACTTACGTGAATAAGCCCTATTCTTTCAAAATACATTTTATCACAAATTAGCCAATTGCAAAGCTAAACAAATAAAGATTTCAATAAAACAGTTAAGGCCTGAAATATATATTATATATATTAAATTTTATATATATATATATATATATATATATATATATATATATATATATATATATATTGATAATAGAAAACGGACCCTAATTAAATGTGTGTAAGCATAAGATTCTCATATAGTTTTGTTTTTCAATTTAGATGTACCTGCTTTATTTTAAATTAATTTTTAAAGACGCAATCGAAAAAACCTGTTTAACATTACCTGTTGGTGATTGCCACAACAAAGTTAAAATAACAAAATGAACAAACATAGTGAAATTTTCGAACAATGTGTTGTTCTATAGTGACTGGCTTACAACCATAAGCCAAAGTTATAATTGTGACACACTCCCTAACTGATCTGTTCTTGGAAACTTAACCACACTTTAAAGTAAACGAATGGGGTAGAGATGGTGCTCCGCTGATAACGATAAAAAATATCTTTAGTTTGACCGTACAATCACTTTTATTACACGAGAGTCCGTCTTACAATACAGATGGCACGACATGAATTATGGGAGAGGATTGTAAAGGTGACAGTTTACAACTCAGAGACTTACTTAAAAGATAACAAAAATATCAACTTTAGCAGTGTGGCTATAAATCTTAAGGTCTTAAGCAAATTCTTTATAGTCCTAGACTTAAAGGGCCCGTAACTCAATGACAATAAGATCTTATTATAGAGAAAGTCTTGTAATCTTGAAAAAAAATGTTGCAATCTTGTCCGTATGTCTGTGTGTCTGTGTGTGTGTGTGTCTATGTCTGTGTGTGTGTGTAAAAACGATAACTTGAGTACCGTTATAGCTAGGTTGATGAAGTTTCAAGTATTTAATCAAAATCGTAGATCCGTATCAACTTTTGAGCGATTTCCGAAAACCGGAAGTGGTACTTTTTCTACTTTGAATTTTTCAAAAGCCTATAACTTGAGTACTATTTCAGATAGATAAATGAAATTTCACATGTTAGTATAACATCTAATTCTCTACCATCTGTCAAATTTGGAGTAATTTCTGTTTACCGGAAGTAGTAATTTACGCCATGTGACGTCATTCTCTTTGCCATTGATAGTTTTGTGCTACCTATAGGTTCCTAAAGCATTCTTGTAACACACATAATCAAATAACACAGAAGAAAATATAGACATTTCTACGGCTGCATTAATAAATGTGTTTCTACGGGAACAGGGCATTCCCCCCCCCCCGTCAATTACCCTCCACGTCATTACCCCCCCCCCCCGTAGTAACTCCCCCTCACCCATTTATTTACCCCCCGCCCAGTAAGACATTACTCCCCCCCCCCCCCCCGTCATAGCTTAAGGTTCAGCCATGGTTAGAGCTAGGGTTTACGTTTGGGCTAGGTCTAGGTATAGGGTTAGCGCTAATCTTAGGGTTCGGGTTCGGGTTTGAGTTCGGGTTCGGGTTCGGGTTCAGGTTCGGGCTAGGGCTAGGGCTAGGGCTAGGGCTAGGGCTAGGGCTAGGGCTAGGGCTAGGGCTAGGGCTAGGGCTAGGGCTAGGGCTAGGGCTAGGGCTAGGGCTAGAGCTAGGGCTAGGGCTAGGGCTAGGGCTACGTTTAGGGTTAAGTCTAGGGTTAGTGTTAGGATCAGGGTTAGGCTCTAATCAATGTCTAGCGTTGGGTTTGGTTTTGGGTTTATTTTAGGGTGAGGTGAATTCTTAGGTTTTTCGTCTTTGTCTTAAGGTTAGGATTAAGGTAATATATTGGTATAGAATTTGAGTTAGAAGGGGTAATTCCCCATGGGGGTAATTGACAGGGGGGGGGGAATACGGGGGGGATGTCCGGGGTGATATGTCCCGGGGGGGGGTAATGTCCTGTAGCCGTGTTTCTATATATGAACGTCAAATTTTTAACAGGCCACTAGAAATATACTGGGTGTATCGTTAACTTTCTACAACACGCAATAGTTGTACTCAGGATGTTGCTACAGTTAGATGTTGCTACAGTTAGATGGTGCTTGGTATCAACACCGTCGCCAATTTCGCCTTTAACATCCAGTGGTCGTCAGTGTGATTCCCACAATAAGGCCTGGTAGCCTAACAAAAGTTTGTACGATATTCTTCTGTTTTTTTTTTTTTGTAGCATACAATGCCTGCCCGTTTTACATCTCATACCACTGTTATTATTGAAGACACCACTCCTAACCGATTCAAAAGAATCCACTACTTTTTAGAGTTGTTTTTTATATTAAAAACAGGGCATTAGACCTTAGGATGTAAAAACTTCAGGCAGTGTAATAGTGTATTTGTAACGCGCAACCTTTGAATCAACCGCTAATGAGATGACACTAGTACAAGTAATAATTGAGGAAAACAGGGTGATACAGCACATCCTAGTTATTAAAAAAGTAAAGTAAAACTTTAAGCATTGCCTAAACTTTAATAAATCCACAATTATTATATCAAACAGACTTCACATTTTTTTAAAGAAATAATAAATTTTAATAAATTTTCAGTAACAATATCTCAACGCTATCGAGGAAATAAATAAAATAAAACTACTTTAAACAGTGGGGATAATATATTTTCCGGATATTGTATATATGTAAGTGAACCAACGCAACACATAAAGAACAAGAAAATAAAAAATAGTATGTGTGTGTGTAACATCCCCTCTTATTTCGCCTAATGGCGTCAATTTGTACGCACATTATATTAATCCACCAAGTAATTCATGTGGGAAAAAGTTAATATTAAATATGTTTATCTATAGTCAGTTATTAATATTGGTGGATTAACTCTAATTAATCATTAAAATTTCTTTTACACATTTAGCAACTTTCATCAGGGTGTCACCCCCTAAATGCTGGCACCCGGTCCGCCCACGTCTCACGACGCCTCTGGGTACAACCCCATGATGTTAGTTCCATGTAGCATACAACATCATACCTGGCCCAGATTTTACACGCCTCGGTAAAAAAAAAATTCGTACAAGATCTCGTGATTTTGTTCTAATTTTAGGTTAATTCCAAGTTGAATGGATAGCAAGCACAATTTAGTTACGCTTAATGCTACACATGGCTGGTAAATATTAACCAGCTTTCAGAGACCGTTGGGTGGCGGCGGTGGTGACACATTTAGTCACCAGCGTGGTGACGAGACTTCGATGATGTGGTGACAAACTGTCACCAGCGTAGTGACCAAGCCAGAAAACGGCAGCCATGTCTGAATGAAAGATGGTACAGCCACATTTTTTTTTTAAATCACAACATATCAGTTTATAGAGAACTGCACAGCCTCAAGCGAAATATAAAAATGTACAGATGTATGCAATGTGTTTTTAAAGACATAAAACATAACCTCTATTTCATTTCCATACAAAGAAAAGGCATAGCAAGAAATGAAAGAACGTGGAGTGAAATTGAATAAAAATTGTTTGGTTGCCAAGCGTGTGAGCTGTCAATGTTTCATTTACCGGTGAATGGCAGACGGCGTGTACCCGTCCATACCCCCGTGACCCATCGTTTCTTTGAAACCCAAACCGGTTTTTTGAATAAACACCATCACTAGGTGAAAGTGCCGTGAAATCTTTAGAATAGTCAAGCAGCTCAAGTGAATGTGCTACATTATATGACTTGAAAATAAAGAATTTGTTAAGACCCAATTTTATTTAAGTTTATTTAAATAGCTCAAGTGAATGTGCTACATTATATGACTTGATAATAAAGAATTTGTTAAGACCCAAGTTTATTTCAGGTCGAAACATTTTATAAAGGCGACCATCACCAACATGTTTTAATTAAAATTATACATTTAACCATGATAAAACGGTCTGTATACAATCAAGGGAAATGAATAGCATATTGTTTTATTTCAAACTTATAAACTTAAAACTTTTTATCCCACAAAATTTATAAACAGGTTTACAATATTTCACGGAGAAAATATTTAAAGGTTCAATTTCACGTCGGGAGGGGTTGTAATTAAGGAAATATTTAGTATTCATCTATACTTATAAAATCCATAAGAAGAACATTATAAGAATATTAAAAGAAATAGCAATAAACAGGACGTTTTTACAACACTTGCTAAACATGTTTTAAAGAATAATTAACACAACGAGTTTAAAAAATTGTAACTACTACAATCAAAACAAAACAAAGTATTACGCCTAACAAGAGTGTCACCTATAAGGTGTTAAGAAAAAGACAAATAAAAACCAATGTAACCAAGTCAGCAATGATATGAACAGTTATATGAACAGTTATTGATTGTCCGCCTGACCTTGGAGTTGTCACGTGTGTTCCCATGGTCGCTGTTCCATTTGGATGCCACGTTGGTGTCACTGAAAACATATATGATTTTTTACGAGTTCATATAATATCACAAGGTTGTATACTGTTTAAAACGTTTGTACATTGATACTCTTTACACATCTCATTGGATCTGATGCGTGTCTCTTGGTTCTAATCTCAATAACACAAACTACTACCCCCTGTACCAGACAACTTTAAAAGTTTTTTTTTACTACAGAACTTTTCCAACCCGGGCGTCTTTTTAAATAAATCGTGTAGACACTTTTTTTTGTTTATTAGATATTCTGATTTTAAAATATGAAGCAAGATCCACATTGTAAAATAGCCCTTCTTCTCTGTGACTTAAGGCTTATTAGATGCACCACGTATGAGGCTTAATAAGAAGAATGTAATGACTAAAGGGGTGGTTGAAATAAATTCAATTAAATTTGTAATTTACCTTGTTTAGTGTATATCGTCATATTCCCAACAATAGTGTCTTTATTGTTTTCAGTAACCACACACACATACATGTAGCCATTATACATGTCTTCTGTTTGAAACTTCAGTGTTGACGAATGACGGTACTGGACACAGGTTGTCACAGAACTGATCACCACAGGTTCAGCAACTGATATAGCGTTTTGTTGTGGATAAGGCGTGAAACTGTTGATATCTTCACTTGAAGGGCCGTACTTCCAGGTGAAGGTTAAAGCTTTTGGACCCTTTAGAAGAAACAAATTGACTGTTCATGTTATTTTGTATAAACTGCTTAAAGTTAATTTTCAACATCGCTTATAAAACGCAATTTATAAAGATACTTACATTAACCCTACACGTCAAAGTAACATTAGAACCTGAAGGATTGACTGACTGAAATGGACCCAGTCCCTCTTCATACTGGGGTTCTAGCATTAGGGACAGAGGAACTGCTCGGGCTGTTTGAAAATATTTCAATATTTCAATACATCAATAAGAGGAGTATTATTTTTAACTGTTATACATTAAACAGTAACATTACGAATATTGTTTCTTGTTACAATGTTAAACAAAATAATTACTAAAGCAATCTTATCCCGTAATAAGCTATATAATTTTAGTTAAATGCAAAGTTAAAAAAAATTCAAGATAATTTAATATAATTAAATGAATAATTGGTGGCACGAAACCGTTGACAGAAACACTTCTACAGTAGCTGAAACAACTTACTGGTGCTGGAGACATTTTGAAACTGATTTGTTGATAACATGTCACCCCCTGGACTAAAGTATGTAGCGTTACAGTAAAACAAGCCAGAATCTGTACATTTAGCATCATAGACCACCATTTCTATTTTCATCGTGTTCCTGTTGTTTGGTGTATCTGATGTTCCTTGTTGGCTTCCACTAAATGTAATAGTCCAATTTCTGCCTTGTGGTATCGACTGTAGACAAATTTAAACAAAGCAAAAATTGTACATTACATTATCAAATAATTGTATCAAATGTTTGCAAATAACTCGTACAGAAAAAAAAGAACATATTTGTCACAAAATCAATGATTAACCAGTTAATTTTGTTAGAAAAAAACTACTCACGGTAGAATTATAAGGTGGTGGTTCAGTGGTCTTGTATCTTGCAAAAGTTGTTGGTATTGCTGTCCCGGTTGTCCAAGCTATGGCCAAAGTTAAAATATTTAAAGCATTTGTTGGTACAGCAGCACGTGTCGCATCACATGTCACGGTGTAAGATCCTCCTTCATCAATCACATTGGGGCTGACCATTGTCTGACCATTTACTACAACCAAAAATAAAGATTGTTTTTATTTTTTTTAATATATCCTAAAGTAAAAAAAAATAGAATACAGCTGCTGAAACAATAGACAATACAGAATAGAAAAGCACATGGAGATGAAAGGATAAAGTAAGTCATTTTAAAATATGTCAAAAACTGCGATTATAATGTCACATTAGGTGATCGGGTGTCACTTAAGTTGGAAGAGCAAGGGAAATTATCTGCATTCGTTTCAATTCGTTTATCAGCAATAAATCATGATTTTCAAATAGGCACAAGTATTTTTACTTTCTCGAATATGCGAAGAATAGAGAAAGTCTTGTAATCGTGCAAAAAATTTCAAAATTTCTGCAAATCTCGACGTTTTACAGCTCCCTGAGTCGGAAAAACATAGTTTTGCAATGTTGTCCATATGTCTGTGTGTGTATGTGTGTGTGTCTGTTTGTGTGTGTCTGTAAACACCATAACCTGAGTACCGTTACAGCTAGGTAGATGAAATATCATATATAAGTATTATATAAAATAGTAGATCCGTATCAACTTTTGAGCGATTTCCGATAACCGGAAGTGGAACTTATTCTACTATCAATCTTTTAAAAGCCTATAACTTGAGTACTTTTTCAGATGGATCAATGAAATTTTTTCACATGCAAGTGAAATATCTAATTTTCTGCCTTCTTTCAAATTTTGAGTAATTTCCGTTGACCGGGAGTAGTAATTATCGCCATTTCCGATTTCTCAAAAAAACGCATGTGAGTTTATAAAGTACTAATAATATTGCGCACTATTGTGCACATTTTATTTGGCATTCACTTGGTGTGTAATTCTTTTTTTCTACGAGATTTTATTCTATTTTTAAAAGTTTAAGTATTTAAAATTGATTAAAAATCATGTCTATACCCCGAGTTGCCATCCCCTGTTGTTTCATATAAGAAAATTCGAGAAAGTTTAGGGGAGATCACTCCCGGTTTATTAAAGTAGATTTTACAAATCTTGAAAAACAAAATCATTCCATTCATGACAGTCATAAAAAGTCGACTTTGGCAGACCTTCGCGAACAGTTAAGGAAGGTGGGTATGATTCCATGTGCACGTCCATAGGTTAAAATTCATATTATTTTACTTACAAATAACGTACGCAAGTAAAATTTTCATACACATACTAAACGTATGAATTAAAGTTGAAAGTTAAGTATATTGTTACAATTAGAAAAGAAGTAATGGGGTAAGAAATAGTATTATTTACTTTCTTACATTTTGGGGCATTTAAAAGCGTATTATTATAAATAATACGGGGATGTTTTTTTTTTTTTAATAATTTTATTTACACAGCAGACACATATAGCCCTTATTGTCTGGTCTTTATCCTACACTAAAAAAATTCTTTATGAGAATTATTTGACCTGTTAAGACCTATGTTTACATTAATATTACTTTCAAGTTGAAAGACAACAATAATTATTTGTATTGTTTCTTACAATAAGAACCCAGATATATTTCATCCACGTTAAAGTATTGAACTAATTACATATTAATTTTAAAAATATGAAACCCGTAGTCAATTAATAATTAGTTTCCTCAGCGATAATACCCTGATTGTATTTAGCGCTCCACAACTTAAAGAAAATTTTGAGCTGAAATTTTATAAAATATATCTTTTGAAATCTTTTAAAACCTTTACCCGTGTATGTTTTCAGTAAGAAGAAAAAACCTAAAACAAAATTACACAACATGTTTTGGAAAGTATTTTACTAAAGTCCACTGTGTGTGCAGCCAACTAGGACTGTCGTGTGTTGCCGTCAAATGGTGGGTGACTCGACTGGTCTATGGGGGAAACCTGAGATTTGGGATTCATAAAGACATAAAGCCAGGCTGGCGGTGTGAAGTGAATCTTTGTATCAGGTCTCACTTTTATCTGGTTTACACTGTGCTACAACCAGGAAATAGATTCTTGTCAAACATTAAGGTAGATGTTAGATTCTTGTCAGGGTAGATGTTAGAATCTTGCCGCACAGGAGGTAGATGTTAGATTCTTGACACAGAGCAGGTAGATGTAAATATTTAAGTGACAAGATCTGCCTGATTGAGTAAGGGAACTAACCTACCTGACTGGACCTAAACACTTTAACAGACGAGCTTCGCCACCCAACCCTGCCGTCCAAATAATATAGTTCAGTCTAAACATAGAAGCTTACCATGTAGTCTACTTAATAAATGGCTAAAGTTCTTAAGTGAGTCTTAAATTTTTAATGCAAATTTGACCTTTACAGATCATAAAGATCGTGTTAATAATTTCTTAATTTTTTTTTATCGAAACAACCGTTATTGTTTTTTATATTGTAAATTGATAATAGAAAACGGATGCTAAATTAAATATGTGTAAGCATAACATTTTCATATAGTTTTGTTTTTTTTCAATTTAGATGTACTGTTGTTTTTTTTAATATATAAAAATATATTTTTTAAAGATGTTTAGAAAAGCCTGTTTAATATTACCTGTTCGTGATTGCCACAGCAAAGCTATAATAACAAAATGAACGAACATAGTGAAAATTTCCAACAATTTATTGTTCTATAGGCCTTGTGGCTGGCTTACAAACAGAAGCCAAACGTAAAAATGTGACACACTCTTTTACTGATCTGTTCTTGGAAACCTAACCACACTTTAAGGTAAACGAATGGGGTAGAGATGGTGCTCCGCTGATAAAGACAAACAATGCCCTTACTTTGACTGTACTATCATATTTATTACACGAAAGTCCGTCTAGAAATATAGATGACACGACATGAATTATGGGAGAGGATTGTAAAGGTGACAGTTTACAACCTAAAGACTTACTTGAACGATTAAAAAATATCAACTTTAGCATTGCCGTTATAAATCTTAAGCAAACCCTTTAATTCTTAGACCAGCGGTTCCCGAGATTTTTCGAGTGGCTACCCCCTTTTATAAAACGTATGTGGCCCGCAACACCTATATAATTAAAAAGTCGAAATTAGTAAAGAAATTAATAAGCACTAAAATACGATAACTGTTTAAATGCGGTGGGTGAAATTTCATGATATTAACTAGCCTCAACGTTCGCGGTTGAGATTTTTAACGTCATCCTCATGTCATTCTCAACATTTATTATATTTTAATGTTTAGTTTTTATTTGGAGCAGTGTTAAAAAACTATTTTCACAAAGAAATGTAGACATAACTCGAAAGGCAATCAATTTCACGTTTGAGTATGAATGGTGCATACTACACCAAAATTGTGTGAGCATTTTTTTTTTATTTTACAAGGTACCGTGATAAAGAATGTATCTCGTAATTTATTTCATCATGAATGCTGACAACATCAAGGGAAGTAGAAAATGGGTCACGTGTCATTTCAGATTCTTCTTATTTCAGCTCATGTAAAATAACGCCGTAGTTCGTTTTCAAGAGAATCAAGATGCCCAGAAATCCCGTTTTTCAATTTTTTATTTATCTCAAAGTCGGATTCCTCTACCACACTGCTGAGGTTTTTAGACATAGCAATTATTCCAAGATTTTTTTTTCTACGCTAATTTTGAAGCTTTGATAAAAATGCCCCAAGGTTATCATGAAAAGATATAATATTTGTTCATTTTCACATAAGCTTCAGGTTAAGCGTATGTTGATGTTCGAATATATCTGCTTTGTTGTTGAAGTATATCAAAAGGTCTTGTTTCGCATGCACTTCAAAGAACAACATGATTTCATCTTTCATTTCAAAAACACGATTCACAACATTGCCTTTTGACAACCAGCGTAGAAACTAAGGATCTTTATTCATGAATTTGCACAGTTCTTTAAACAGACGGGTGTTAATTCTCCAGATTTAATATAATCTACGACTTTTATTAGCAATGGAGTCGACAGAATTTTCTAGCGAGGACATACCGGTGATTCATGCAGTGGATTCCCCTTGGTTATGGAGCTAAATCTTTACTATTTTCTTAAAACATTAGATTTTTATGTTGGGTTTTAATTTTATTTTTAAAATAAAAATAAATAAATTAGAAAAATATTTCATTCAAAACTTTCACATGAGACAATGAATTAATATGCTTAAACGCATCTATTTTAAAAACAGGTTTATAAAATGTAAAAAAAATGTCTGATTTTAACAACAATTTATTGCAGCAAAAAGAAACAAAAGTAAAAAGTATAAAGCAGTATTTTTACTATTTTAGAGTACGTTGTGCAATTAAATTGTTGGTTTTTTTTGTTTATAAATATAATGTTGGAATTAAATGTAAAAAGTAATGTAATAATTTTAAATTATAATAAAATGTTACCTTTGTTAGTGTGTATAGTCATGTTTCCAACAAAAGTGTCTATGTTGTTTTCTGTCACCAAACACACATACATGTAGCCATCATACATGTCTTCTGTTTGAAACTTGAGTGTTGACGTATGACGGTACTGGACACAGGTTGTCCCAGAACTGACCAGCACAGGTTCAGCAACTGATACATCCTTTTGTACAGGATATGACGTGAAATTGTTGACGGCAGAGTTAGACAAGCCGTACTTCCAAGTGAAGTTTAATTCTTTAGGACCCTGTTTTTACAACATTAATTTTAGAGATGAAATATACGCCGTTTATGAGAAAAGTTTTCAAAATTGAATGACAAGAGTTCTTGAGTTTAATTGATTTTTAATCTTGTTTTTAATAAGGTTGCAGAAAAAAACAACTAGATTTCCAATTAATTATCTTTAATAATATTGAAAATATCCCATTGTATTTTATTACCGTACGTTTACTGGCTGCTAAGGTGGTATCAAAATAATTTAATAAATGCAATTAATTATATATATCTTATACATATATACGTATTTTTGCGTATAAATGTTTATATATATATATATAAACATGTGTAATATATAGTTAGTTGAAACCTATACGAGACAACAATTCAAACTTACAGTGCATGTACACGTCAAGACAGCATAGAGTTCAGAGGAATTGACTAACCCATTCTGGCTAGATCCCATGGTATACTGGAGGACTAAAGTCTCGGATACATTAACTGTTCGAGCTATTTAATAATAAATGGGGAAAAATACCATTCACGTTTTTTCATACAATAATATAAACCTTTTCTTAAATCTCAAATGAATGCTATATAATAAAAAAACTTTTTTTATTTTGTTTAAACTGACTATAAAAATCTTGTAAGAGATTTTAGAATCCAAAATTTAGACGATATCCTTGAAACTAACCATCCTTTTGATATTTGTAAACAAAAATAAATCTTACTGTTGCTGGTTACGTTTTGATACTGGAATCCTGATATTGTGCCTCCCACTGTATTTAAGTATGTAGCGTTACAGTAATACAAGCCAGCATCTGTACATTTAGCATCATAGACCACCATTTCTATTTTCATCGTGTTCATGTTGTTTGGTGTATCTGATGTTCCTTGTTGGCTTCCACTAAAGTTAAAAGTCCAATTTCTGGCGGGTGATGTTTGTGGTAGGAACTAAAAATTAAATTTCATTATTTAATAAACATAATGATTTATATCTTAACACAGGAGTATTTGTATTTTTTTAAACGTTTTAATCTGATATAACGGGAATTCAGTCAAGGTTTTCTACTTTAGCAAACAAACTAATACAAGCAACGATAGAAAAATAATTAAATTACTAATTTTAAACAAAAATGTTTCTCCAAAATATTTTTGAAAACTTTCTGTTCTCTGAGGAATATAAATTCATGTTGATATATGTTAAAGTTTTAGAAAATTATTAAAAGTAAATTAAAAAGTATGCGTTTGAAACAAAATTTCACACCGTAGAATTATAAGGAGATGGAAACAGCCTGTATCTCGCATATGTTGTTGGTACTACTGTCCCTGCTGACCATTCTATGGTAAGAGATACAACAGTTGTAGCAGTTGTTGGTACAGCAGCACGTGACGCGTCACATGTCACAGTAAAAGTTCCTCCCACCTCTATCTCATTTGTGCTGACAATTAATTGACCATATGCTGGAATAATAACAGTTTTAATAAAACAACGATAATTTGGTGAACTGGAAGCTTGTTATTTTATAGGTAGCTCTCCTTGACCTAGTGAGTTATACATTCTCTCTATACGAAACAGATTTACAAAATGTTACGTCCCTTACATGTGCCGTCCCCTGATAGTGTGTGTGTGTGTGTGTGCTGGGTGCTCGAATGGCATTGAGGCCAACCCTCTTTTTGTGTGTAGTTGTAGACCTTGGTTAAGTGTGTTTACATGGAGGAGAAGTGTTCAAGTGAGGTGTGTCAGATGACGGGTGTCAGAGCGTGTGCTAGGGTGTGTAGAAGTTGGTTGTCGTGTGGGCTTTGGAAGAGGACGTGGAGTGGTGTTAAGTATCGTGCATCGTAGTTTGTGTCGTAAACTTTTTATTATGTATTATATTATTGTAATATTATATATATATATATATATATATATATATATATATATATATATATATATAGCTACTTATTATTACTTAGAATTACTTAGTATTATTATTAGTGTTATCAAGTCTGTGGTATCGTGCGCTATACGTTATGTTGTCAAGAATACCCCTAGACAGAAGAACCCAACACTAAGTGAAATGTTGAAGGGTTATTCTCAATATTTTTTATATAATTTTTAATTAGTGTTGAAGTTTCGTTTTAGTTTTTTTAAGCATATTTACTCATGGTTCTATAAAAAAAACCTGTAATATAATTTAATGTAACTTAAAATGTATGAAAAGATTCTTTTACAGCCAATGTTTTATTAACTTTAATTTTTCGCCTTCCGTCATACCTTCTTAAGGAAAAAAAGACATTGGACAATAAATTGAAGATTTTCACTCTCTTTCTTTAATTATCATAAACTAACTAAACTATATTAAAAAAAATCATCTTTCATTTACACACGTTGCAGGGAAACGTAATTCAGACAACTATCTCCACAACGTCGACTACGAGTTCTGGGTATAGGAATATCGTAGATTACTCTTATTTTCATATAAATAAATTAACCATTTAATCTTTCATAATTTAATTTTTAAAATGGTACCTGATTGTGATCTCCATATTACGAAACAGCAGAAAACATAATGAACTAACATGGTGAAGGAGCTATCCAACGTGAACTACCAGCAGTGCATGCTGTGTATGTACCACTGATACCAGCAGTTATAGACTCAGTGGATTTTCCGTGAAAACGAGTGGTGTCAAATGTCGCTTGAAACCAAGCAAACACGTGTAGAAGCTTTATCACGGGGCTGAAGACAGACCATTATACTAGTGTTCACGTCATAAGCGCACCTAGCCTCTGTTTGCACTGAGAAAAAATTCCAATTTTCTTTACACAGAAGTTAACCTAAATAATTTCTTTCGAAAAACCGACGGAAAGTTCAAAATATGTAATATTCCATTTATTTTCAACAGTGAATTGGTACATAGTTTGATCCCAAGCCATTAATTTAGTATTTCTTGATATATAGTTTTTATTTGAGGTTCTTTAATGCAGACGCGTAGCGACGTGGGGGCAGTGGGGTACATATGTCCCCGGGCGCCGACCTTAGGGGGCGTCAAAATGGGTTGTAAAAACAAATTAAAATGTCATTTTAGCTACATGTTTGCATTATAACTAGTTTAAGGGGGGGGGGTGCAAATTGAAAGTTTAAGGGGGGTGTGCAAATTTAAAATTGGCTCCCGATGGGGGCGCCAAATTGAAAGTTTATCCCCGGGCGCCGGGAAGGCTCGCTACGCCTCTGCATTAATGACATTTTGTGTTAAAATGTGTATTATTGCAAATTTAAATAGCGAGAAACTGACAAGGCAACGAAGCTGTTCATTTTGTATCTAAAACAAGGTAATTAAAGAGTCTAGTGACAATTTTAGCGCAATTTCCTTATGTTATCTAAAAATAGCTCTGTCGTAGCGTAAATCAAGAGCAAGGTTAGTAAAACCATTGGTTGGTTATTAAAACGTTTTTTATTAATTTTTTTCAGTATTTTACATGTTTTATTTACAATAGAGTTACATGACAAAAACCATTGCGCGCCTACTGAACGTGATGGCGCAGCCATGGAACGCGATGGCGCAGCTATTGAACGTGATGACGCGTGTGGTGTGGTTGGAAAAAATGCCTACTAATTCGGTCCAAATTTTAATTAATTCAAAATTTTTTTGTGACCGAACGAAAGGATATTTTTGAAAACTTTCTTCGGCAATATTGTTTTAAATTATGGCAGGAATCGATTGGTACATGTTTCAAGTCGCTTAGTGGTCTGGTTGCCGAGATATGGGCCAAAAACTGCATTTTTTCGAGGTTTTTTGGCTTTTCCGGGAAATCCATGAAAGAAACCCGTAATTTTTATGGCCTATGTTCATCCTCGTAACTTGCTTAACATAATTGCTTTTGGAACTAGTCATCGATATTGCTTCGTTGAGAAGGAGATACGACTTAAAGCCCGGACACACATTCATCCGTACATTCATACATTCATTCATCCATCCATTCCCAGAAATGACGAGTTAATAAACGCAATTCTCCAGAATGGAAATTGCGCTAAAAATATAAATGTTCAAACATTAAATTTATTAAGTTGGCTACCAGAACATAAGAAATATGTTGTAAGTAAGAGGATACCGTACCGTGGGACGATATAATGTGACGGTACGGCGTGACAGTACGGTGATTTGGTACAGTGGGACCGTACAGTGGGACCGTATGGTGGGGCGGTACAGTGGGCGGTACGGTGGGGCGGTACGGTGGGTTGGTACAGTGGGGCGGTAAGGTGGGTTGGTATGGTGGGGCGGTACGGTGGGCGGTACGGTGGGGCGGAACGGTGGGGCGGTAAGGTGGGTTGGTATGGTGGGGCGGTACAGTGGGGCGGTACAGTGGGGCGGTAAGGTGGGTTGGTATGGTGGACGGTACAGTGGGGCGGTACGGTGGGGCGGTACGGTGGGGCGGTATGGTGGGGCGGTACGGTGGGGCGGTACGGTGGGACGGTAGAGAAAGACGATACCTGTAATTGACCTATGCATACAGAGAGGAAATCCCAACCACAAAACGAAACTATATTTTTACAAGCTTTTATTTAACCCACTTCCTCGTCAGACGTCAGTCTGTCTAGACCGAAACGCTGTAGTGAAAATTCGGACACTTCTACTTGACCGATACTATTCACACTTGGCACGTGGGTCAAGACATAAAGACAATGCAATCTGAAATTAAATTTGACTTAATTGGATGCCTAATTAATTTTTATGAATTAATTAAGTGCAATATTACATAAAAGCTTGTTATTAAAACGTTTTTTATGATATTTTTTTTCAAGATGTTCGTTAAAATAACACAATTTCCTCAATAAAATCTTTATTTGTATAAACAAATACTTGAGTACGGAAAGCTAACTTGCGGCGTAGGCCTACTTGGTCTCACCTTATACAAGACATTTAATATTTGAATTCGTTCAGATATTATCTTCCTTGACAAAGTTTCAACATGGTTTAAATTTCTAATGTTCCAATTTCAATCTTTACGATTTAAAAAAAATTTGGTGTAAAGCTCTAGTGGGAACTATATTTTTAAACGTGTAATTTTGTATCTTAACTTCTCAGACCAGTAACTGCTAGTCGGACTCAGCGAGTCTAACAGGCTTTCTGTGTGGGTCTACAAATTGTATTTGTTTCTTGTTCAAAATGTCACTCATTCTTTAACGCATATTGATGTTTTTTATTCATCTTAATCCACGCATTTCGTTTAAACCTTGTGAGTCTCTTGTAACTTTTTGCTCCATTAAGAGCGTGGAGGCGAGGCGAAACCGAAGCTATACAAACTCAGTCTTCCCTATCACTCTTCCAAACGATCTGTTCATTAAATATATGTCTCCTCATGTGCATTTCACTCCAACTTCTGTCCAGTTATGTAACTGAAAGTCTTTCAACACCCTCTACCTTTCTCTTATTAGACTATTACGATAAACTCTTCTTTTAACTTCAAACTCAATTCAGGGCACTGTTCAAACCAGTGGCGTAGCGAGGTCGGGTGTTACCCGTTGCGGCACTTAATGGTGTCACACCCCACCCCCAGAGGAGTAGCGAGTCTTCCCGGGGACAAACTTTCGATTTGCACCCCCCTTCCCTCAAATTTTTGTCTATATATTTTACTATTTTTCGCCTTGGTGTCACCCCCTAAATGGTGTCACCCGGTGCGGTCCGCACCCCTGCCCCCCTCCCTCCCTCGCTACGCCTCTGGTTCAAACCTTTACTTAACTTGTCATCTTCACAATTACAACACAAGCCCTCGACCCTAGCGGCTACTAACAAAAAGCCCCTTACAATCATTCCCTCCAGCTTTTATACCCGCATTCGATATTGGCACAACAGTCCATAAACACCCCGGGGTTAACTCAACTCACACACGCCTCTCTCTTACGTTCTAGCCTATTCTAATCTAACCTACAACTGCCCGTAACACTGTTTACAACTCGTAAATCTATAAATATTAAATCCAGCCTATATTTGTAATAAGTAAACAAATACACGTCATTTTACTTAAGTTAAAAAATCACTACCTAAGAAGATAGAGTTTAAAAAATAAGTCAAATAAAAAAATACACTTCTAACAAAAAAAAAAACGATTTATAAAAATGTTTTTATATTTAATCTTTAAAAAATTCAATAGGTTGTAGAATTAAATTGTACATCAGAGTGCAACTCGTGTTCATCTGTCTTAAAATAGGCCACAACGCACAAAAACATCGATTCAAAACTAAAACTAACTGGGCTAAGATTTAACTATTCTAATAATTGCACAAGGAAAAAGGCAAATAAAAACCGAAACAGTGAATTGTAGAGGGCTATAGGGTTAATGTGCATGCTTAGGTCTTGTTGAAAGTTAAACGTTCTGTTTTTAACGACTCGCGTGTATTTTTCGTCTCCTGTTTATTGTGAACTGGCCTTTGAAATGTTTAAGATAAGTAAACTGTTAAATTAGTGTAATTAATTTGATGCACTTTGATTTTTCAGAAAAGATCTCACACAAGTATCTAGGTTAGGAGTCGAATATTCATTTTCAGCCTGCGTATAGGTATTGTCTTCGAGTGTATCGTAGATGTTTGTGTAATCGCTCGTTTCATGTGTATGAATACGAATATTTTCTATATCTGTGTAAATACATAATGC
The DNA here is from genome assembly GCF_028476545.2 of Physella acuta. NCBI lineage: Eukaryota > Metazoa > Mollusca > Gastropoda > Physidae > Physella > Physella acuta. The sequence continues at coordinate 639,860 of NW_026731568.1, forward strand.
TGTATCTGGGGTCAAAATGTTGGTACTTATTGCTTCACTATGTTGAGTTTCATGTATGTTGTTGTAAAGCTGGTCACTATCAACACTGTCGTTGGTGTAGTGAGAGTCATCGATAGAGCTGTAGTAGTGTGTCTCATTCTGGACATTCTGGACTTTCTGGACATTCGGCTCACTGGCAGGTGCTGGGTATGTAGTGCTATAAGTCTGGTCCTGGCTCAGTGTCTCCACGGCCTGCGTTGTGTCACCAACGGTATCAACAACCTGCAGATATCCATCGTCGTCTGCTGGTGGAGGTCTGGTCCGTCCGATGATTGATATGATAGACATAAGTTTATTGTGCACTTGACTTCCTGCAGAAATCACAATAGGAAAATCGAAGTAAAATGGTTTATTTTCAACTAATGTTCTCGACCACTGGAGGCTAACGTAATTCTATATATATAATTCTCTTCTGGGAGCCGTTAGAAAACAAGCTGAAAGCGCGCCTTTGCAGTCCCCTCTCTTCCTCTCTATCACTACCACCCCCACCCCACCCCCACATGATCTGGTGAGCGGTGTTCACTCTGTTTACATTTTACAATCACAGAGACGGGTTTGGTGACGGCTATTAGGGGCAGATAATTTAGTTTGAAACGATTTTAAACTTAGAGGAGGTAACTAAGAGGAGGCTGCTTTCACGTGGGGGGGGGGGGGGGGTAGTGTTTTTAAGCAAATATTTTCAATGGCAGCATTGGTACTGTCGAAATCACAAATTATAAATTACTGAAAAGTAGAAAAAAAAACAACTAAATAGCGGCGTATGATACGCAGCGGGTCGGCTCGTATATATAATTCTCTTCTGGGAGCCGTTAGAAAACAAGCTGCAAGCGCGCGCCTTGCAGTCCCCTCACTTCCTCTCTACCGCTACCACCCCCCACCCCACCCACCCCCCCTCACATGGTCAGGTGAGTTGTAGTTCACGCTAAATGTTTAGTTTGGTGACGGCTATTAGGGGCAGATAATTCAGTTTGAAACTATTTTAAACTTAGAGGAGGTAACTAAGAGGAGGCTGGGGGGGGAATGGGAGTTTAGTGTTTTAAAGCAAACATTTTCAAAGGCAGCATTGGTACTGTCGAATTCACAAATTATGAATTACTGAAAAGTAGAAAAAACAACTAAATAGCGGCGTATGATACACCGCGGGTCGGCTCGTGCATTATACAACTCTACCCCACATGAATAAAAATCATACTAATGTTCTTTATAAAATACTCATCCACATACAAACACACTCGTGCGTGTATATGCGTGTTTGTATTTTAAAATCAAGAAAATATTTCATTTTGTTCTACTTAGTGTATAAAGTATGTAATAAGATTTTAGAGCGACAAAATTACTACTTCATAATTTCCACCAAGGTCAAGATTTGCAATGGTTTCCTTTTAAAATTTTGTATTGAACATTTAATTGTTAAACATCTAACTAAATAAATGTTTAAAAACCAATACTACAATGTTTTTGAAATATAAAAATTGTTAAATTAATATTTTCATTAATTGTAAATATTCACTAATAGCGCTTTCGATCAATTTGAAAGGTCTGTAAAAATATAGATGTTCTACGCATTAAACTAACCTTTGACAAAACACACTATTATGGCTAAGACAAAAACACCGACCAAAACAACAAAGGCGAGTGGGAGAACGTCCATCAGTACGTTGATGTCATCGTCGTTGCTCTTATTGTTGCCATCGTTGCTGTGTGTCTCTTTACTGGGCGTAGTTTCTGTGAAAAATTAATCACCAAGTGAAAAATAAAGTTACACTTGCTCAGTGGTAGGTTCAACCTATGTTGCTTTTTATTTGCATATCAAATAACAGTACAGATGTGTTAGCTTGCTTAATATATGTAAGCTATAAACGTTTTTATTAAATTAGTTAAAGATAGTGCGTGTTTGTTTTACATAAAACATATATTAAATATATTTAGTTTATTGTAATTAGTGATAAAAATGTTGATCTTATTTATATATCTGAGAGTTGGTTTATAATGAGAACATTCCAAAAATGGAAAATCCTTCTCTTAGATGTAAAGAATTCAAACATTAGATTTAAGCCGAAAATAAGAAGAAAAATATGCAGTACCCAAATATGACAAGTGAATGTGTAGCTACACATTATCACTTCCTGGTTTCTATGTTTCGTTTTTAAATCACCTGTGTAGAGAGAATTACTAAATGGTCTATTATCGAAATACATTTGAAAGAAACTTTAAAAATGTTTGATTACTAAAACTTTAAAATTAAGATTTTGGCATTTTTCGGCATTGTGGATTTTGAATTCTTTTTGCTCTAGAATGAATAACGTCATTTTATTGTGTGTACTTTTCCGGCCAAAGAACTGTACATCATCCGACCACACCAACATACCAAATCCCTCCATCCCACTATCCCACCATCCAACTATCCCAACTACCATAATACTAATCAGCATACCACACCAGCATTCTAACCCTAACCCTTACCCACACCACCATCACAGCACACCACCATCTCACCATCCCACCATCCCACCACAATCCTATATCATCACACCACCACACCACCACCCCACCCCACCACATCACCTCATCACTATCCCACCTCACTACTATGTCAGAGAAACTCATCTCACCTGAGCCAGTTACCCTTAAACTCTTCATCAGATTATCTAAAGGAAAAAATAGCACTCTATTTAAGTGGCGATAAACCTTACCAGTTTGTGATCTCCATATCAAGTAGCAGCAAACAACAATGTGAAACAACATGATGACGTAGTTTACCAAACTGATCCACCAATAGAATCCGTTGTCTGTTGTCCAGCAGAAATAATTTATCTTGAGTGATATGTTTGATCCAACTACCGACTAGCAAGATTTATCTCGAGAAGGGAACTGTTTCAGTCAAAGGGAGACGACTAGACTCAACCACTCTTCATATTCTGACCTAGCCCGTGTTTGCTCTATAAAACTAACTCGTTATATTAAACAGTAAAGTATAGGTAAATATTTAATCTATGTGACGTTCAATTTTTGGCGTTGTTCCGGTGTTAATGAACTTCCTTGTCTAAATAACAAAATATTCTTTTTAATGGTTCAATTTCAATCAAATCACTTCTACATTTTATTGATTGTGAACAACAATACAGATTGATGTTTTGTCGATTAGTATGTTTAAATAGTTTTAGGCTTACCTGATGTGTGTCTACATGAAAATAAACTTTTATTATCATAGTCACAAATGTAAAACGAAAATCAGTTTACGTTTTGTCGTTCAATAAAGTAAGTCAGGAACATGAATTAGACAACAAAGTGAACAATAACAATGTGCCTTTTATTTCTGTTCCAGTCAACAGAACTACAGAAAATATAAGGTACACATTTCATAGATTAAAGTTGAATCCGTAAAGAAAAGTTGATTACATTACAGTTTGAATTTTTGAATAATTAATTAAGTCAATAGTAATAATAAGTTGAATAAAAATGATACTTTTAACAGATAAAAGCTGAATACATAAAAGTTGATGGCAGAAAAGTCGTTTACAGTTGAATTTTGTTAAGTGTGTCAATAGAGGTGCCGTTCTATACAAATCAATTCTAAAATAAACACTTTAAGACAGCCCTGGTGACAAGGTTTATTCTCCAGATGTAAAAAATAATTACGCATAACTTTCAAAGATTTGTTTAACTAAATCTTTAAACATTATTTTCATGAGTCATTAATAAATGTACACAATGTTAATTTATAAATTATATTACCATAATGCTACAAACGTATTTAGAAAATATATAATACACCAATTTATTGGAGAGAAAAATGCAGAGGATTCTGGACCAAGAAATCGTAAAGCTGAGGAAGCAAACTGTAAAGACAATCACTAGATTTTTCTTGCGAAGAAAAAGGTAAAGTGGTCGGTCCTTAACAGACAAGCTGTAAAAGATCCCTAAAAGACATGTAAAAGATCCGCAACAGACTTGTAAAAGATCATTGTGAGTGATTTGTAAAGGAAGTTGCCACAAATTGAATCGTCAAAGGTCTGGTTGTGGCAGTATATGCCTACTCCTTCAGAAATTCTTAAGAATAAGTCAATTATATATATATATATATATATATATATATATATATATATATATATATATATATATATATATATATATATATATATATGTATTTATTTATTTATATATATATATATATATATATATATATATATATATATATATATATATATATATATATATATAATACAACCTCTTGACATAGCTTTAAGAAATAATATATAATAATATATAATATATATAATAATATATATACTAATATAATAATAAATATATGTGTGTGTGTGTAATACTATATAAACAAAACGAAATGTCGCGCTATAAAATATTGCTGTCAGTAGAAACGTCTTGCCACTTGCAGTCTGTCTCTTGACTATAGAGGTGGCGCCGTAGTTAAAGGCTGAAAACACAGAGGAAATGAAGTTAAAACACCAAGTGTTACCATAAGATCAGATACAGACTGTGATGAACAAAGGACTATACAATTAGGTAATCTTTCAGGTAAGTAATGTCAAGCAAAAAAGTAACTGATTGATTAACACATATTGTTAAATACATTTTAAAACGATTTCTAAGAAAATTAGTTTATAAACAAGTAAGCGCCCTAACTCCTTATCTATTTTATATTGTCACCGTTCACATCACAAAATCCAAGACCTACTGAGAGCCCCATTTACTTATAAAAGCTTGTTTGTATAGACATATCACCAGCTTTACCACTACCAAAACTATAACCCATACTTACAGGCACACCACCAACCGCACCAACAGAGGCGTGAGCAGATTTGTACCAGCAAACGACGACCACAACCAGCACAACCACACCAAGACCACCGATGACAGGACCAACAATTACACCAACGTTTGTACCACTAGTTGAACTTCTACCTTCTGTTGTTGGGGCCTTGGTCACTATCAACGATAACAAGAAATTTCTTGCAAGAATATATTTGTAAACAGGACCAGAATTTCAACAGAAAAAAATAAACTGTTTAAGAAAATGCAGTAGATAAGCAATTTATAATTAACAATATTATAATTTTCTATAGAATAATAAGCCGTTTAAAAGTTTAAAAATGTATTAGGAACAGGTTAACGGAAAGAATCGCTCAAAAAAGTGCTCAAGAACATTTTTGTTGTCTTAAATCGAGCATCTATAGATATTAACAAAGAATGACTACATGTGCACTATAAAATAATAGAACATAAATCTACTAAACACGACACAATTACATAGAATTTCAATAAATAGTTTGTATTTGAACATTTTTGTTTGCGCTGATTACCTTTGCCTTTTAATGCAATTTCTTTCCTTCTTGACTGGCATTCGCCAGTCTTTAGTGGCTCTGATACGAATGATTTACTGAAAACAGATTATTTACCTTGTTTAGTGTGTATGGTCATATTCCCCACAATTGTGTCTTCATTGTTTTCTGTAGCCACACACACATACATGTAGCCATCATACATGTCTTCTGTTTGAAACTTCAGTGTTGACGTATGACGGTACTGGACACAGGTTGTCCCAGAACTGATTTGAGCAGGTTCATCGACTGATATATCGTTTCGTACAGGATATGGCGTGAAACTGTTGACGTCTGAGCTAGAATGGCCGTACTTCCAGGTGAAGGTTAAAACTTTTGGACCCTGATATCAGATTAACATTTGTTTATGTGATTTTAATTGCATAATCGTAAGAAAATCAAAGTACTGTTTTTATGTGCTGACTCAAACTTTAAAATAAGTAATACTAAAAATAATCAAACTTACATTAACGTTACATGTCAAGGTAACATTAGACCCTGCAGGATTGACTGACTCGTATGGACCCAGATCCTCTTCATACTGGGGAACTAACACCAGGGACATAGGGACTGCTCGGGCTGTGTAAAAATAATTACACTTAGTTATATTTCAATTGTATAGTTAACAGTTTTAAATTGATATGTAGTTTGGGCCTAGCAATATGTTTTGGTATCGGGATATGTTGGTGTCGATAAAGTTAAGATCACTGATCAATTTAGGCTGTTGAAATAAAAAAAATTACTCGTGTGCAAAAGTTGAAAAATCTTACTGATACTGGAGACGTTTTGATTCTGGAATGTTGGTATTGTGTCATCCACTGAATTTAAGTAACTAGCGTTACAGTAATACCAGCCAGCATCTGCACATTTAGCATCATAGACCACCATTTCTATTTTCATTGTGTTCCTGTTGTTTGGTGTTTCTGATGATCCTTGTTGGCTTCCACTAAAGTTAAAAGTCCAATTTCTGGCGGGTGATGTTTGTGGTGGAAACTAGTGAAAAAAAGTAGACTTCGTATCATAAACTATATATATATATATATATATATATATATATATATATATATATATATATATATATATATATATATATATATATATATATATATATATATATATCTTGTTATGGGCAGTTGACCTTTTCATTGTTGGGACCAGGCACAACACAAATTAAAAACAGAATCCACAGTTCCTTTATAACAGTCAAATATAATCTTGTAACTTCTACAGAGAAACTGTGAACATTGAGACGAAAACCACTGACTACATGCTACGCTCTACAACACACACCGCTTACACCCTACAGTTCACCCACTTGTCAGGGGAGGCGACTCTCACACCCAATCTCTCCGTGCCTACACGCTTTCGTTATGAACATCAAGGCCACGTCACAATATATATATATATATATATATATATATATATATATATATATATATATATATATATATATATATATATATATATATATCATATATATATAAAACAACATAACAATTATTAGAATGTCTAAACCAACAAAGCACGAAATGAACTGTTAAAACAACTAGCTATTATGAAAGACAAAATGTTCTCACAGTAGCATTATAAGGAGATGGAAACAGCCTGTATTTCGCATATATTGTTGGTACTGCTGTACCAGCTGCCCATCCTATGGCCAAAGATTCAACAGTTGTAGCAGATGTTGGTACACCAGCACGTGACGCGTCACAAGTCACAGTAAAAGATCCTCCCTCCTTTATCACATTGGAGTTGATGATTATCTGACTTAACGCTCTATCAGCTGGATGAGATTAAACTACAGATATTACATACACACTGATCATTTTTATAGGAAACTTACTATGGCAACCTTGAGACAGTAGCAGTTATATTATGGTCTACTGCAGGGGTCTCCAAACTTTTCAGTCTGAGGGCCGCATTAACTATCAAATTCCAGTTCGGGGGCCAGTTTCTTCCAGGCATGTCTTTGATTTTTCTGGGCAAAGTTCCTCAGCCATTACCAAGAAACGATTTTTCCTTGGACAAAAAGATCTCCGCGGGCCGGATGAGAAGACTCCGAGGGCCGCATCCGGCCCGCGGGCCGTAGTTTGGAGAACCCTGGTCTACTGTAACTGGATATTACACAGATATCAATTTTGTTTAAAATTACCTCTTATTTTATATATCTCAAAACGTGAAAGGCATAATTGCTAATTGTAGAAAGTGTTTAGGAATTGCTTTTATTGTTTTATAGTATTTTTCTACAATAGTGTTTAATTGGATTGTAGAACACTTTTATTAACTTTTGGTATAGAATATGTCAGAAAATGTTATTTGATGATAGTCGTTTAATACTATCGCAATTAGTCGAAAGTTTTTAAAAGTTTTAAAACATATGTCGAGAGTTTGACGTCAATTAGTTTTAAAATCTCCACAAAAAAACATCAAAGAGCCGATGGGTCACTATGTGAGAAATAAAATTCGCTTGTAAATGGCCGGTCATCTCTAACAGTTCATGTCTGTAGTCTTAGCCTCATTTTTTAAAATTATTTTCGCTGAAACATATATATATATATATGTATATATATATATATATATATATATATATATATATATATATATATATATATATATATATATATATATATACTTGCCCCAACTTAGATGAAATACATTAAGCTAATGTATCAAATACCTCCATGTGTTAGATCTGACATATTTGTACGCACTAAACTTAAATTACTTCCTGGTTGCTTAGTTGTCGATCAATCATTATTTACGGATTCGATTATCAAATTAGGGATTTTATGTATGAATGAAATAATGCTTTAATGTATAATGTATAACGACAGTATAATCAAAGCAATCTATGTATATTTCGGTGAAGTCTACACAATGCACAATTGTATGTAAAATATTTACAAAAGCCTTATCTTACCTGTGTGTAAACTCCATATCAAGAAACTACTCAACATCAAATGAATCAACATGACGAAGAAAGTAAATAATTAATTACAATTATCAGCACTTTGCTTGGTCTAAAACAACACATGTGTCCCTTAAAACGACGAGTTTAAAAATGTAACAAGTCTCTAAATCTAACATAATCTCCGCAGCGAAGTAGTACCGGTATTGATAGCAGTCGTAGTTCGGCTCTGTTGCTTTTATACCATGTTACGGTCAATGTTTCAATGTAAGACTGAAGTGATCGATACATTCAATGACATGACTTTCGATTCTGACACGTTTAAATACAAAAAGCTGCGGTAGTACTTAGAACGCTACATTAAAAAGATTTATAGATATGTTCATTCATGTCAATAAAATAACAATCCATGATATATTTTATAAATTTATTTTCCTTCCTCAAACAGGAATTTATTATAAATAAATACACATTAAGTCCATTTTGGCCAAAACTTTTTCTGCGGTCATCTTCCAGGTGAATGGTAGCTGTTAAGTGAGCAGATGTTATAGCATGACGTCTTTGATCGACGATGCTGAGCTAATTGCAAAGTTTTATTTTTTTGTTTGCTTCCATAAGCTATTTTCAAAATGTATTTAAATAGCAAAGAAAATGTTGTTCTTAAAGAAATTAGGCTGATCAATAAAATTACTTTTAAAATTCTTTCTGATTTAGAATGAAAGTCCAAAAAAAGATGTTCAAAATGTATTACGATTTTTTAAATTGAATAATTTTTCGTTTCTTTGTCAATTTTTATGCTCATATTAATTATATTCAACTAAGTTAATATTTTTAAAAAGTCAACATGTAATAGGCTGATTTAACACACAAAAAAAATAATAAATAAATGTGAAATAATACATCGGGACAAAAAGTTAAATGCAAATTTTTAATGAAACTTTACTTATTCAATCAGATATATCTAGTCAAATTTAAGAATAATACAAATTAGAACAAAAATAGTTAGCTTAGAAATGGTGTGAAAAGTTCCAACTGTTGTTCTACAACCATTTGAGCATCGATTTGGTGTCTCTGAAATATATTTTTTTAAATTATTTAACAGAAGTTTCGAGTAAAACCCTTTTTTATCAAAAATAAATGTGAATTATATTGTAAGTAAAAGTAATATACGGAATTTTTCTTTGTAATAGTTAACGAATAGCGTTTTGGAACATAAGAATCTTATTTTCAATAATAAATTGTTTCTTTTGTTTATAATAACTTAACAAATGTTGCATTAGCCATTAAACATGTCAACTAGATAAAAAGCATCCTTAAACTAATAGTGTTGAAATCTTCTTTATCTACCCTACGACCGACGGGTAAAATGTAACAATTGTGATTGATTTGTTTTTAATTTAAGAGAAATTTAATTTGCCGAATTCCTTTTACTACTTTGAAGGTAAGAAGTATTTAATTCTGATTTTGAGAAAATTATGTATTCAATAGATTATAAAACAAATGTGGTGGAGCCAGCATTTTTATTAAAAACAGACAAGTCTCAAGATATTAGCTGAACATTTTTTTCTAAGCTTATTTGTGTAAATAAACTTATATTATAGAGCGTCAAGGAAAAAGACTACAATCAATAAATATTTGATGAAACAAATTTTAAAAATATGTGTCAGTATAAGTAAAATTTGAATACGTTATCGTGTACCTAGTAATTTAATGTGAGATATTTTTACACATTTACAAAAATAAATATTTATCGATATCAGTATTATTTAGTTGATCTCCCGTTAGTAAAGGTTTTTACATTTAAAACCACTAAGAAAAGTTTTATGTATTGTGGGACAGTTTCTTTAAACATAAATTTTTGTCGGTATTAATACTAAATACTAAAAAAACTAATGGCAACTAAATAGGTTAACTTACGAGGATCAGCATATATCGTCATTTTCCCAACAATTGTGTCTCTGTTGTTTTCTGTAGCCACACACACATACATGTAGCCATCATACATGTCTTCTGTTTGAAACTTCAGTGTTGACGTATGACGGTACTGGACACAGGTTGTACCAGAACTGACCAGCACAGGTTCTGCAACTGATATGTCATGTTGCAGCGGATAAGGTGTCAGACTGGAACAGCCGAATTTCCAGGAGAATCTCAGTTGTTGTGGACCCTGTTTGTCAAATGTTGAAAACATTTCAGATTAGATACGCCATATATACTTACATATATATATATATATATATATATATATATATATATATATATATATATATATATATATATATATATATATATATATATATATATATATATATATATATATATAATTGTATATACCTAATTATGTTTCTATGTTTCTATATATTTATGCTACTTTATACCTATTTATTTTTACCTTCGTCGTGGAAATGGTGGTCGCCTAACACGGCGAAACCTGGTTTCAATATTTTAACAATGTTTTTATTGTCATTTCAACAATACATAATTGAAATCGTTATTATTTTTTTTTTTGAGCAGCTGAGAATGTCGAGCAGAACATACGGTGAGAAATTCGTTAATTACCGTATTTAATACTATTTTGATAACAATCAAACTTACTTTGACATTTAAACATTTATGTATTACGTCTTACTAAACTAATTTCATACATTTTAAAAATTCATCAGGGTATAAACAAAATTCATTAAAAAAATGTAACTTGATATAGACAACAGCCAACCAAGCCAGCCCAATTTGCCAGCATTCAATTTGAATGGGAAGACATCTCGCAGACGACACATTTATGCTGCGTTACACCAACATTCCTTAAAAACTTAAAAACTAACCCTTGTATCAATCGTAGCACCGTCGCCATTTATAAACAAACGCTTTTTTTCATTATTTTCTAGGCTACCGATTATTTTGGATAATAAAGATAGGTATCAAATTAAAGGTAAATTTTAGTTATTTAAATCAACTTGAACAATAATGAAGTTTAAAATCTAATGCGACACTCATCATACTCACATTAACTAAACACGTCAAAGTTGCAACAGACCCTGTAGGATTGACTGACTTATCAGGAGCCATTCCTTCTTTATACAGGACTTCTAACGTCAGTGACACTGGGATTGCTCGGGCTGTGTGTGAATATCTCATGTTTTAAAATAAATGTTAACACAAAATTTCACCTATTGTAAAGATTATGAAATAACTTACCGACGCTATTAACATTTTGAAACTGAAGTGTTGATAATATGTCACCCCATGAGCTTAAATATGTAGCATTACAGATATACAAGCCAGCATCTGAACATCTAGCATCATAGACCATCATTTCTATTTTCATCGTGTTCCTGTTGTTTGGTGTATCTGATGTTTCTTGTTGGCTAAAGTTAAAAGTCCAATTTCTGGCAGGTGACGTTTGTGGTGGAAACTTAAACATATTAAATCATACACAAACATATACTTATTTCTATATAACAACTTCAATATCTGTTATTTTAAATTGTAAATATAAACAAGTTTCAAAAGATATAACATAATGAATTTTTGAAAGTGAGAACTATAATAAACAACTCTCACAGTAGAATTATAAGGTGGTGGTGCAGTGGTCTTGTATCTTGCTAAAGTTGTTGGTGTTGCTGTCCCAGCTGTCCAGGCGATGGCCAAAGCTAGAATATCTAAAGCATTGGCTGGAACACCAGCACGTGACGGGTCACATGTCACAGTATATGTTCCCCCTTCCTCTATCACATTGGGGCTGACCAATGTCTGGTCTATTGCTGGAGATAGAAGAAAGTAATAAAAATTATTTACGCAGGGTATGAAAATAAAATTCTCCATACTGACAATACGATCCGTAGTGCAGGTGAAGTAGAATCCATTTCTTTGTTTACTATGAAGGAATTAGAATTAGTATTTAGCACATTGCCAAGACGGCTTTACTTTCACTAAAAATCGATGGATTCATCAACATCTTACAGACTAAAGTCCGAAATCACAACGAAACACTTTAGAGTTAGAAGTCGCGCGCTTTGCTACCCGAACCAGCCATCAAGTAAATAAAATGGTCTAAGCATAGCAGCAACTTACCGTATACTTTACAAAGAAACAGTATAAATGCATTTTGGCACATTTTGGTTCATGATATACACACAGCAGTTAGAAAGATAAGCCTATAATTATCAAAATAATTAAGTTTGAACTCACCTGAAGACTAACTCAAAAAACAAGAAACTAAAATAAAACACGACATTTCTATAATTAAATTTCCCGAATTCCGAATTCCATAGCGTTAAAACTAGCGGGATGATCCGAAAAAAAAAACCGTGAGAATAAATATTATGATTCAAACATTTAGATCCATTAAATTCAGCTACTTTTGAAATAGTAAATATATACCTCTGTATATGACATTTTCGAAGATTGGAAAATTATCAAAATTTTAAAACTAGATTATTAAAAAATGTATCTATACCTTATAAAATTAAAATAACCAGCAAAAAAAATGTATTTCAATGGGAAGGAGGGTGAAAGCCGGAAATATTGGAAGTACAATGTTCCATAATAATGCATGCTCTTCCGCTGATACACGGAGCACGACAAAAATGACAATAATAAGTAGGTCTATAGTCTACTGCCACGTGAACAAAATCACAAGGAGGACTATATCGAGAAGAAAGTGACAGTGGAAACGGTCTGAGAGAAAATGGTTTCAAAGAAAAGGGCTATACATTGTTCAAGGGCTACAAATTATGTTTCAGATCCACTTTTTTCTCCGAACTCGACCTCTTCGTAATAGACAATAATGATTTGTATCACTTCGGGAAATACAATTTGTTCTTTACAACAACTAGTTTCTAAACCTGTATCTACCTTAGTTGTTGATTTAATACTTGATGTCTAAAATTGATATTTCACTTACAACACATGTTGCCTTTCGACTTGAAAATATTTGAATAATTTTGAGACAATACGAGCAAATTTTTCATACACATTGCTGTCAGTAACCCACCTTGTTTCGTGTATATCGTCATTTTCCCCATAATGGTGTCTTCATTGTTTTCTGTAGCCACACACACATACATGTAGTCATCATACATGTCTTCTGTTTGAAACTTCAGTGTTGACTTATGACGGTACTGGACACAGGATGTCCCAGAACTGATTTGCACAGGTTCAGCAACTGATATAGCGTTTTGTACAGGATATGACGTGAAACTGTTGACGTCAGAGCTAGAAGGGCCGTACTTCCAGGTGAAGGTTAAATCTTTTGGTCCCTGTTGTTGCATTAACACATGTGTACTATATTTTATTTGTACTTAAATAATTATTTCATATACTTCTTCAGCCATAAAAATATTAATAAAAGATCAAATTCTATAAACATTGAACTCACGTTAACCCTACACAACAAAGTAACATTAGACCCTGCAGGATTGACTGACTCGTATGGTCCCAGTCCCTCTTCATACTGGGGTTCTAGCGTTAGGGACAGGGGAACTGCTCGGGCTGTTTGAAAATATTTCAATATATAAATACTTCTACATGACAAGCATTTTTTGTTAACGAAGTTATGCACTAAACATTCTGACATTACACAACATACTTTTCTTGTTGCAATATAAAAAATAATTTTTAAAGTTATGTTGTCCTGTAAAATACAATATATTTTATTCAATACACAGCTAATTGATAATTTGATTTTAAATCAATGCATGATTTGTGGCACGTAAACACCCACAGAAACATTTTTACATTAGCTGAAACAACTTACTGATGCTGGAGACATTTTGATACTGGAATGCTAGTATTGTGTCACCCACTGTATTTAAGTATGTAGCGTTACAGTAATACAAGCCAGCATCGGTACATTTAGCATCATAGACCATCATTTCTATTTTCATCGTGTTCCTGTTGTTTGGTGTATCTGATGTTCCTTGTTGGCTTCCACTAAAGTTAACAGTCCAATTCCTGGCGGGTGATGTTTGTGGTGGAAACTTTAATAAAATAATTGTGTGAAACGTGTTATGAAAAACTGATGTTTAGTGACAAAAAAATAATTCAAAAATATCATATTAAACATAGATTATGGATTGTAATTTGTTTGTATGTAACTACATCAAAGGTATTTAACCAAAATAAGCAGAGTATATTATAAAAGCGACACTTACACTACTATTATAAGGAGGTGGAAACAGCCTGTATCTCGCATATATTGTTGGTATTGCAGTCCCAGCTGTCCATCCTATGGCCAAAGATACAACAGTTGTAGCAGTTGATGGTACAGTAGCAAGTGACGCGTCACATGTCACAGTAAAAGTTCCTCCTTCCTCTATCACACTTGAGCTAACTATTGATTGACCATACGCTGGAAAAGATTTAAAAAGCTCCTAATTACAGTTGTAATTATAACTTTACAAATTTAAAACGTGGTTTTGTTTTGACAGATTTAAACTCAAAAACATATTTGGAAAAAAATGGCATTAATATATATACCATTTAAAGTTAAGGTGGTTTAGTGTTCAAACATTAATGTTTGTAAATAAATTCATATCTATATATTATAATAGACGATTCTTTAAGCGCAAGTTGAGATCAAATCATTAGGTGTGGTCAGCAAGTTGAGAAGTGCCAGCTGTCTCAGACCATCGAGAAAAGTGTTAAAATATCATTGTCTGGTTTAATAAGATTTACCTACCTATACATCTGACCGACATTCCTAATCCAATCCGAAATGTTGTAAAAGACCTGAAGTGTTTTAAACGTAAAGAACTTCCTTGTTCGATAAAGCTTTAAGTGTAATGACAATATCATGCAACTGTATTTTTAAGCCTTAAAATCTTACCTGTGAAATTCCCATACAAAAATAAATTAAATGCTAACTGAACCAACATGATCGATAAAGTAAACCAATATTTTTAATTATCAACACTATGTTGTGTTTCTTGCTGTACACATATATGTGATTAGATTATCCGTATATTCAAATATATTTGCAAGTTCTTTATCTAAAACTGAACAAGCAGTGTAAGTGATTTCACATTGAATAACAGGCTCTGGTCACAGGCTAGTTCACGCCGCGCACACGCGAAGCTTGACTACCCTTGAAATACACTTTATTGAAACAAAATTCTTAACGAAAACCTGCAACCATATACGTAGG
The DNA here is from genome assembly GCF_028476545.2 of Physella acuta. Classification (NCBI taxonomy): domain Eukaryota; kingdom Metazoa; phylum Mollusca; class Gastropoda; family Physidae; genus Physella; species Physella acuta. The sequence continues at coordinate 655,290 of NW_026731568.1, forward strand.
CAGGTCATTTCAGCCTCTAGTCATTTACTCCAGTCACATCCCCTACCTCGTAAAAAATATTAAATTACCCCGGTCACTAGAGAAATTAATTTATTAATTGGGATAGGTTTAGGATAGACATAGACACAGACACACTACTTTCTACATTCAACTATCAACTATCATGACACTAAATTTCTCAAAATACAACTAGTCGTCCATGTTATATCCAATGATAAATTCTTGTAGCAGTTGCTGTTATACCAGAATGTTACTTTCCACAGTGAAAGATTCTAGCACCTCAGTTACAGCTGGGCTGACCATTGTTTGACCAGAAGTAGGATCATATTAAACCCTTATATCAGTAAAGTGATAATTGTTTTATTCAAACATACACTGATAGCTTTATGACCTTTGTCATTTAAAGTGTAGTCTACTTTCAATGGATGGAAAAATACAGTTTTGAAAATCCAGAAAAGATAATAATTTTTAAAACATTTTTTTACACTTTTAATATTTGATGAGCTATATTTGAGTGTGAAACTATAAAACTTCTGTCGATTATGTCTATAAGATAAGTATTCATTATGAAATTTGTTGATAATCGAACCATACTTTATACAAGTTGAAATGTATTATTTTGCTAAGTTTTGCGTACAAACATTTAAACTCTCGACATTCAAAAAATGACAAAGCAGTTGTATTTCTATTATAGAAACTAAAATTACTTTCTGGTAGAATAGTTAAAGACGGGTATTTATTTACAAATGAAAAATATCTTCAGCCAGTGTTAAATGTATGAAGCCATTACACGTCAGTTGTGAATGTATGCTTTAGCTCCTACAATGTACAACTGTATCTAAAATATTTATAAGCCGTATAACCTTACCTGTATTTAAATTCCATATTAATAAACAAATTATTCCCAACTGAATCAACATAATGAAGAAAGAAAAAAATCAACTATCAACACTGAGTGCTCGGTGTAAAACAATTCGTGTCCCTTACAAACGCCGGGCAAGTTTAAATATAGCACAAACGGCAGTGTCAAGTGGTAGCACTTAGTAGAGTCTCAGTTCACCTCAGGCGCGTCTACACCGTGTTACAAAAATGCTACAATTGACACCGAAGAGGATCAATACAGGCAAGACAAAATGGTACGTTTGTGAAAATGGCTTGTTCGCTTACTTAAACAAAATCTGCAATATACCTTAACTTTTTAAAAATTATTTTCTTTCACTTCATGCACGTAATAATCTATAATATTTTCAATCGTTTTACGTCACAGCTTGGCTGTATCGATTAAGGATCTTAAAGTTACATTTCAACCGTTTGCTCGATTTCCTCTCAACACATTTTTTTTATTTTGCACGTTGTGGAGTGGATGGATTTCATTTTATCTGTGGACCAATTGACTTTAAATTGATGGCAAAACAAATTGCAACCGCATTGCAATACAAAATATTTGTATGTGATTTCTATTAAATATTAGATCTTATGTTTTCTGTTAAATATTAGAGCTGATGTTTTCTATAATTTTTAATTACATGACTTGTGCATGTTTTCTGTTACTATATTAACGGAACTTCGTGGCTGTTTGGTACAGCGCACGATTTCTGAACCGAAAGTATCGGGTTCGGATGCCGGTTCGCGTCTGTAAGATTCCCTTGAGTCCACCCACCTTTGATGTTTACGTGACTCTCACTGCGGAAGGTTAATGCGGCATGGTATATTGCTGACCACAACAAACTTCATATAACGAGGTCACTGATATAGAAGATATATATTTTACGAGCCGACCCGCGGCGTATCATACGCCGCTATTTAGTTGTTTTTTTTTTTCTACCCTTCAGTAATTCATAATTTGTGAATTCGACAGTACCAATGCTGCCACAGAAAACATTTGCTTTTAAACACTAAAACCCTCCTTTTCACCAACCCCTACCCCACCCCCACTACCCCACCCACCACCCCTCGTGAATGCAGCCTCCTCTTAGTTACCTCCCCTAAGTTTAAAATCGTTTCAAACTAAATTATCTGCACCTAATAGCCGTCACTAAACCCATCTCTACGATTGTAAACATTTTGCGTGAACCACAGCTCACCAGACCATGTGGGGATGGGGGTGGTAGCGATACGCCTAGAGAGGAGGAGAGGCGACTGCTAGGCGCGTTTACAGCTTGGTGTTTTCTAGGGTCTCCAAGAAGAGAAATATATATATAGATTTGTCCCATAGATCGCAAGGTCCAAAAGAGTAAAAATATAAAACAATAATACATTTAAAATGTATGTGTTACATAATTGCTGAAATAATCGAATTCTTAAAATTCAGTTAACACCTCAATTTAACAATTAAATATACTAAAATCTTATTTAGTGATGTAGAGTATAAGAAAAGAAAATATGTAAGTTAAAACAACAAATGAATAAAGGCATGACAAATAAATAAAAATTTGATAAAGTAACAAGATTAAACCTAAATACAAATAGAATTTTTTTTTTTAAATTTCATTTTTTTTAAAAATTGTCTTCAGATTTGCCTAAACAATACATGTTTACAGGAATTTGTGTAAAGTAAATAATATTATCGCATTAATTTTTAAACATCGCATAGTTACGATTAGAAAGTAAACTACCTCTTTAAACTGATTACGTTCAAATATTCCACAATGGTAAAAAGTAATAAATAATTTTCATCTCAATTAAAAATCATAAGGTGCTTACAGATTTTTAGAGCAAACATATTTATTTGAATAGGGTGTTGAGTTTATTAAAAAAAAACGGAAAGAAAAAATATTATTCTAATTGTTTTAAAATAAAAGATTCAAATCCCAATAAAAATAATTGTAACTCATAGTTAATGTAGATAGATATAAAACATCCTCCATAACAATAATATTTTAAAATCTAAAAAAATAATAAGCAGACGATACGAAAATTTCATTCCTTAGATTTGATGGAGTGGTCATGAACTATGGCAGAGCGGTAGAGCGCTCGACTGCTAACCCGACACTCTCGAGTTCAGATCTCGGAAATACAGAGGACGTCCTTGAGTCTACCCAGCTCTGGTCGGTACCTAACTCATATGCCATGATCAAAGCATAGATGAACTCTACTATTAATCATCATGTCCGGAAAAGTTACTATATTATTAACACATACAATAGCACTCTGTTTAATAAAAATACTAGATATTGATAAAAAGAATATTTAAAAAAAAAAACAGCATGGCCTATATTTCACAAACATAAAACCAACAAGGGTCAAACTTTCATAATAACACAAATATAAGAAGTTAGGTCTAAAGAGAAAAAGAAACAAAAACAAGTGTGGTTAATTTAAAAACTGTGATCAGCGTTCCTGGAACAAGTCCTGGGGCTGCGTCCAATCCCCAGCCTACAGAATCAGAGGGTGAATCAAACGTAGCCGGAGTTGCTGTAAGTGAAACAATGTTGTACTTAAATCAAAAAACTTCACCGAGAAACAACCAACTACGTAAGCTGTAATTAGAAACACCAAAGCATTTAGTATACTTATTTTGTTTAGACATGTTCAGTATGTCGTTTGTGGCTGAGGTTATTTTAACTTATTGTTCTTGAACTAAAAGAAAAAAAATGTTTGAATGTCGATTCAGTAGCCCTCTTCATTCATCTTGTACCACTGGGATGTTGTTTGACTGGAGATGTTGTTACACTAAGGGTGTTGTTAGGCTGGGATGTTGATACACTAATGATGTTAGACTGGGATGTTTTTATACTAAGAATGTTGTTACACTGGGATTTTGTTAGACTGGGGATGTTGTTGCACTAAGGATGTTGTTAGACTGGGAAAGCTTTTACACTAAGGATGGTCTTATTTATGGGGATGTTGTTACCCTCGGGATGTTCTTGAAAAAGTTAAATTTACCACCTTTCCGGTGCCATCTATGGAGACGTATGAACAGGGAACATGATTTACCGTTGATGAGTATTGAGAATTAAAAGTAATAAGTATTTATGTTGGATTATAAAATATTGAAAAAAAAATAAAATTAATTAATTAGAAAAATATTTCTTGAGGATCTTTGAAATATGAGAGAAAATAATGTCCTTAGTTTATAGCTTTGCTTTTATAAAATAAACAGGTTTAGTTGCTAAAAATTAAAATCAAATACTGTCACATTTTAACATCAATTTACTGAAGAAAAAACGAAACATAAATCTAAGTATTCAACAGAATTTCTACTATTTCAGAGCAATTTGTGCAATAAAGAGTTTTTAAATCAATAAATTTAATATTGCTATTAACCTGGGAAAAAAGAGTAAATTTAATCATTTTTAATTATATTGGGATTTTACCTGGTTCAATGTATATCGTGATGTTCCCAACAATTGTGTCTTCATTGTTTTTTGTAGCCACACACAAATACATGTAGCCATCATACATGTCTTCTGTTTGAAACTTTAGTGTTGACGTATGACCGTACTGAACACATGTTTTCCCAGAACTGACCAGCACAGGTTCAGCAACTGATATATCGTTTTGTATAGGATATGACGTGAAACTGTTGACGTCAGAGCTAGAAGGGCCGTACTTCCAGGTGAAGGTTAGTTGTTTCGGACCCTGTTTAGCAGTTGTTCATATTTAGTAGTTACACATAGTTATCGTTAAACACTACATCATTTTTCAAACTTTTTATTTTAAGCAACAATAAATACTTTCACTCTAAATTGACATAAGGCTGGAGAAATCCAACTCACATTAACATTACAGATCAGAGTAACATCAGACCCTGCAGGATTGACTGACGCGTATGGGCCCAGTCCATCTTCATACTGGGGCACTAACACCAGGGACATAGGGACTGCTCGGGCTGTTAAACAAACAAATAACGGATTACACATATTAAAAGTTTTTTTGTTATACACAAAATATTACATTTAAAATGTCGATGTACTAAAACCATAGTTTGAGTACATACAACATGAGAATAATAAACAATTATTTTAGTCAAATACAAAGCGATAGAAGCAACAGAAAAGTAACATGATAAAAATGTCAAACGTCCTATAAATTTAGAATTACTAAGTAGCTAATAAATCTTCAACCACTTACTGATGCTGGTGACATTCTGAGACTGATATGTTGATAATATATCACCCACTGGACTGAAGTATGTAGCGTTACAGTAAAACAAGCCAGCATCTGTACATTTAGCATCATAGACCACCATTTCTATTTTCATCGTGTTCCTGTTGTTTGGTGTACTTGATTTTCCTTGTTGGCTTCCACTAAAGTTAAAAGTCCAATTTCTGGCGGGTGATGTTTGCGGGGGAAACTGTTCAAAAGTTGTTAAAATATTTTCGAACGAAATATTTTGTCATATTTTATTTAAGACGTAAACGCTAAACTCTTAAAAGATCGATATTCTGTTTTGTGTTTAATAAATAAAATGTCAATTTAAGTAGTGAAATTATAAATTTCAATAAAGACCTAAACGTTTTTTTTTACTAATTCTAATATAAACTAGCAAGAAACCGACACATTTGTATTGCGATATAACTTCGTTAATATGCAGAGACGTTTAGAAAAGTAAATGAAAATGTATTTCAATAACTAGGCTCACGGAAGTAGTGTATGGTGTCGAAAACAGCCTGTATCTCGCAATGGTTGTTGGTAATGTTGTACCAGCTGCCCATCCTATGGCCAAAGACACAACAGTTGAAGCGGTTGTTGGAACACCAGCATGTGACGCGCCACATGTCACAGTAAAAGTTCCTCCCTCCTCTATAACATTCGGGCTGACGATTTTTTGACCATGAACTAAAAAATATTAATATTAAAACATAACAAATTTATTTTAAAATACACATACAACGGATTGCACTTTTATGCGGACTGAATGTTTGAACATTTCTTTTAGTTACAAAGGATTGAATATTGAAAGTTTTCCGTACCTTGTTCAATGTATATCGTGATGTTCCCAACAATTGTGTCTTCATTGTTTTCTGTAGCCACACACACATACATGTAGCCATCATACATGTCTTCTGTTTGAAACTTCAGGGTTGACGTATGACGGTACTGGACACAGGTTGTCCCAGAACTGATTTGAACAGGTTCAGCAACTGATATATCGTTTTGTACAGGATATGGCGTGAAACTGTTGACCTCAGAGCTAGAAAGGCCGTACTTCCAGGTAAAGGTTAGTTGTTTCGGACCCTGTTTAGCAGTTGTTCATATTTAGTAGTTACACATAGTTATCGTTAAACACTACATCATTTTTCAAACATTTTATTTTAAGCAACAATATGGAGAAATCCAACTCACATTAACATTACAGATTAGAGTAACATCAGACCCTGCAGGATTGACTGACGCGTATGGGCCCAGTCCATCTTCATACTGGGGCACTAACACCAGGGACATAGGGACTGCTCGGGCTGTTAAACAAACAAATAACGGATTACACATATTAAAAGTTTTTTTGTTATACACAAAATATTACATTTAAAATGTCGATGTACTAAAACCATAGTTTGAGTACATACAACATGAGAATAATAAACAATTATTTTAGTCAAATACAAAGCGATAGAAGCAACAGAAAAGTAACATGATAAAAATGTCAAACGTCCTATAAATTTAGAATTACTAAGTAGCTAATAAATCTTCAACCACTTACTGATGCTGGTGACATTCTGAGACTGATATGTTGATAATATATCACCCACTGGACTGAAGTATGTAGCGTTACAGTAAAACAAGCCAGCATCTGTACATTTAGCATCATAGACCACCATTTCTATTTTCATCGTGTTCCTGTTGTTTGGTGTACTTGATTTTCCTTGTTGGCTTCCACTAAAGTTAAAAGTCCAATTTCTGGCGGGTGATGTTTGCGGGGGAAACTGTTCAAAAGTTGTTAAAATATTTTCGAACGAAATATTTTGTCATATTTTATTTAAGACGTAAACGCTAAACTCTTAAAAGATCGATATTCTGTTTTGTGTTTAATAAATAAAATGTCAATTTAAGTAGTGAAATTATAAATTTCAATAAAGACCTAAACGTTTTTTTTTACTAATTCTAATATAAACTAGCAAGAAACCGACACATTTGTATTGCGATATAACTTCGTTAATATGCAGAGACGTTTAGAAAAGTAAATGAAAATGTATTTCAATAACTAGGCTCACGGAAGTAGTGTATGGTGTCGAAAACAGCCTGTATCTCGCAATGGTTGTTGGTAATGTTGTACCAGCTGCCCATCCTATGGCCAAAGACACAACAGTTGAAGCGGTTGTTGGAACACCAGCATGTGACGCGCCACATGTCACAGTAAAAGTTCCTCCCTCCTCTATAACATTCGGGCTGACGATTTTTTGACCATGAACTAAAAAATATTAATATTAAAACATAACAAATTTATTTTAAAATACACATACAACGGATTGCACTTTTATGCGGACTGAATGTTTGAACATTTCTTTTAGGTACAAAGGATTGAATATTGAAAGTTTTCGGTACAAAGAACTGAATATTGAATATAAGATTGTACAAAGGACAGAATATTAAGCTTTTTTTTCGGTACAACGGACTTAATAATGAACTTTTTTATACAGTGGATTGAATATTGAACATTGTATTGGTCCAAAGAATTAAATACTGAACGTTTTTAAATTAAAGAACTGAATATTGAACATTTTTTGTTAAAGGACTGAATATTGAACTTTTTTGTTAAAGAACTGAATATTGAACATTTTTTTGTTAAAGGACTGAATATTGAACATTTTTATTAAAGGACTGAATATTGAACATTTAATTCTTACCAAGGACTAAATATTGAACATTTTTCATACAAAAGACTTCATATTGGACATTTTTTGTATAAAGGACTGAATATTGAACATTTAGAGTGTTCTTTACTATAAATTATTTACTGATTATTTATACAGAGAATTTATTGACAAGATGGCGTCGAGGAGCTAAAAACTGTAAGCCTAACCCTGATGTTTATTCTCAAATCTTTAAAATCAATGTCTAGGCTTTCTGTATAATTGTTATTAAAATATACTGTGACCATGCTAAATAATATGTTTTGCAAGTATGGTTTCTTTGTTCTCCGTGTGCGTATGCGAATCTACACGCCTGACCTACACTTCTAAATAAAATCTAAATAGTATAAAGATACTTCAATTAATTGAACCATTAGTTCATTAAACGTTTTTACATCTGAGTTGAAAATGCAACAAGATAAATATTATATTTAAGTTAGGAGTTGGTATATGTATAAATATATTTTTGTACAAGTTGTTTTATAGAAAACAAATCACGCACATTTTAACTTAAGATAAAACAAGATTTTAAACCGAATCTTGTTCATGAGTTAGATAATTTGCACAATTTCATGGTTGGTGCGTTAGTTTATAACACTTCAATATATGTTTTTATATTTTAAAACTAGTTAACCTTACCTGAATACAAATTACTTGTAATAAATAGACAGAGAAGAGAATGGACCAACATGGTGAATGATTTAGCCAGACTGGTTTACCCAGTATCCAGACTGGTCTACCTGTCTGCAGGGTGTGTTGTACCAATCCCAGCAGCCATTCATGTGTGTATCCGTTTCAACGATTGTTTTCATATTTTTGGAAACCATTGTTTAGGGCCGTACCAGGTATCACGTGATTCATTTTGTCAAGGTGTCACAAGTGTATAGCGTGTCGTTTTTACAGAACATGGAGTGCACTGTATCATACCGGATCTAAATCTAAATATATATACTACTAAAACTCAAGTTTGTTTACATGTTTGAATGTTTATTTACTTGTTTTTTTGTTTGTTTGATCGTTTGTCTGATCGAGTATTGTAAATAGTTCTACTCATTATGGAGAGCTGTAAAATAGTATAAAGGTAGAGAACAATTTGTCTTTTCAGACAGACTGTTAATCACAAATTTATTTATAGACGTTAATTAATTTATTGATTTATTCATAGGTAGATTAACAACATTTTTTTTAAAAGATTAGAAAAAACACTAGACTCGACGAAACCGTGAAGTCACATTTTTTTGTTTACATTTTAGTACAATAAAATGGCGGCTTCCATCATAGGCCCATTCAAAAGTTTAACGCGTTCTAAATCTAATTTTCTGTCGGCTATAACTTTAACAATACGTCCGTTTGCTGTTTTTATTACGTTCCAACACTTATATAAATTTTCAACTGTCTTTTTCATTTGGTTTTACAATAAATTTCTCTAGCTCTACAATCTGACCAAGAAAGTTATTTATAGATCTAAAAATATTATGTGACCAAGCAAGTTATTTATAGATCTAGATCTAGACTCTAGGTGAAACAAAAGATTAATTAGATACATACCAAAGATAATTTAAATAAAAATACAATCCATTTTATAATCATAATACATTTTTTAGTCCTTAAATACTTGATATAAGTCTGTGTAATTTATCTATCTAGATCTAGATTCTAGATCTAGAATCTCTAGATTCTAGATCGAGATCTAGATCTAGCAAGAGTTACGCAAATACTAGATTCTAGACTTAAGCAAACGAGTCGTAGAATCTAGATCTAGATAATTCTATCTAGATCTAGATAATTTCAGACCTTCTTTATTTTATATAAATCTTTGTTTGGCTAATTTAAGATAAAATTTAATTTGAAAGTTACCACTACTAGACTTAGATCTAGATCTATGCGCGTAAATCAAGTTGCATAAGGAGACTCAAAGTATTAAACTATAGTATAAAAATTCATATGGACGTCTTGAGTAAATAGCTAAGTTGTTAGTGTATTCGGCTTTCATGCGGGTGGCACAGGTTCTAGACCAAAACGCCAATGATATATTTTTTTTCAATTTTTATTTTATTTTTTAGACGTGAATGATAAAGTTGCCTATCTGAACTTGGCAGGATACAGGGCAGGTGAAGTAGAGTTCATCTTTTTCTTTGTCCTAAGCATATGAAGGGATAGTGTGGTCAGAGACAGGCTCGGCTGGAATCGTTTTTTAAACGATAAAAACATGTTGTCTGAGACTTGGCGGGACACTGGGAAGGTGAGAAGGTGAAGTAGAGTTGAGTAGGTCACCTGTGACGTCAGTATATAAAGGGATAATCTGAAATCGGTGTTTTCGGTGTTTTTAAAAGATAAAAAACATATTTTTTAATGTGGGGGTCAGTTTTTTGGTGACGATAAGTGACACTGCAGTAGCGTAGCGAGGGGGATGGCGGGGGGCATATATCCCCGGGCGCCGACCTTAGGGGGCGCCAAAATGGGTTGGAAAAATAAATTGAAAGGTCGAGGGGGGTGCAAATCGAAATCTTGAGGGGGGTGCACATCAAAAGTTTGAGGGGGGGGGGGTTGCAAATCGAAATCTTGCGGGGGGGGGGGGGGTTCAAATCGAAAAGTTTGTCCCCGGACGCCGGGAAGGGTCGCTACGCCTCTGAGTGACAGACGTAATGTTTTTTTGATGGATGATCCCCGAAACCCACAGTTATCCAACGGATGACGGGTAGTCTAGTAAATTTTAAAATAGAACAATACCTTGAAAAGATTTGGGTTTTTATAAACTTAACTTTTATCTTTATAATGCGCATCTATCTAGTTAATAAAACAGCTAGTGTTGGATGTTTTAGATTGCTAAGGAAATTTATTCTTCACAATTATAATCTAATACATAACGTTAAAGAAAAATGACTAGAAAAATAACTATAATATGTAGGTCATAGTACAATTTAAAATCAACATAGCGAAGAATGTAAACATATTAATTTATAAAATTATTCGGTATTCAGTCTAAACCAACACACTTTACCGTTTAAAGAAACGTTCGCTTATTGGTTCTATAAAACAGTTTGCGGGTTAAAATGAATAGAATAAAACATCTGGCTGGGTAGTGTTGAGAGACTACTTACACGAGTCACAGGTCACACCTATATTATCTATACTCTCTCACAGGCGAGGTTCTATTCTTGGTTTTTCAGTGTATTAATAACACATGTAATGAGGAATTAAAAGTATTAAAACTGACTCGTTTAAATTGATTGTTATATCAGACTCATGCTACGTTGAAACGATTTCTAAATATGTTACCCTATTATTTTATTTAAATTTAAAGATCCTAATATATAAAACATCATGTGAGCACTTCTCTCGCTTTCTCTGTCTCCATGTTCCGAGGCTATGAGATAAGTATCTTTAGCGATAAATGGACAGCTTAAAAATACGGACTTTTGTTAAAAATAATATAGTGAATGTTATAACGTATAAATTAAACTTTATTTAAAGGAAAAAAAAGCATTTTCGAATGTAAAATCCCCTTTTTTAATTATGCAACCGGAAAAGTGTTTATGGTTGTGACAAGAACGCAATAAACAATGACGTCACATGCCACATGTTTCAAATACGGAAAGTACACAAACTAATGGCGTCAGCTTCCAATTTTAGAATATGCAGAAATGAACAATTTCATTCAAATTTGATTTAGATCTATAGATTTTTTATCAAGACGTACGCTATAAAATGTATACAATTTTCTCACTAAAAAATAGCACAAATTACTTTTAAAAAATAAAATAATATCATTGAGCATTAAAGTCTCTTAATCAGTGGGGGCATTTAATATAGTGATGTGTTGACTAATAATATTAAATTATTTCTTTGCTTTGTCACTAAAATCGTTCAACGTGTAGTAAAGCACATAGCGTGTTTACCATTAACTATCTTATATATTATTTTTCCAAACAAGGATAACAGTAACAAATATATAGGCCTATAATTCACGGGAAACAGGTACTCAGGGCTAGTTCAATATACAACTCGTTAATCAACAAATACGTCAGAAAAGAAATAAAAACTTTTTATATTTATTCGTTGAATTAAAAATATTTCAGATGTGGCCAGGACTATTTACACCGTCTGAAATATGCCCCAAAGCAAAGATTTCAATCCCATAGTATAGGAGTTCCCGGAACTATCTTTAACAATAAATTTAAACAACAAGGATATGTAAATGAAATTATATTTGGATTTCTTATAAAAGTGTAGCGTTCAGGGAAATATATTTGGGGCAAGCGACTATCCCGCTATTCGGGATAATCGAAATTTAATTGGCCTACAGAGTAACAGATATAAAATGTAGGCAAGTCATAATTACAAATATAACCAAAAAATGTGCTAACCTTAAAAAACAAAGATAAATGAGCGTGTAAATCTAAAAAAAAATTGAAAAAATAGCGGTTCATGAAACAGTTGTATTCATAGTTGCTTGATCAACATAAGGATATAAGTTGTGTCCCCTTCTATAAAAATCTGATGTTGTTTCAATACAATGAGATGTAGTCACTGAAATATTATTGTTTTATATATTATTGAACAGGAATGACATAAAAATAATTATGCCTCAATGTAAGCAAAAAAAAGCATTCATTACCTAATTAAGTTTTTAATCTATTAACAAGTAATCGATAACTAAATTAAAAGCGTATACAGAACGAAAATTACGTTTTAATGGCTCCTATTTGACGGACGCTTGTCCCTCTTGTTACATCGTGTCCTAATTGTGTAAAATCTCACAGGTTTCCCACCAAATGTATAAAGTCTCACAGGTTTTCCACCACACTTGACCTCTCATAGGTTTCCCACCTAAATTGTGACCTCTCACCGGTTTCATCGTAACACTGGCTGCTGTTTGTGCTGGAATTATCGCAATTAAATCGTTGAACTTTGATTTACACGTATTCAGCATTTTTTTAGGTTACAAAATATACAAATCAATGAATAAAACAAACTAATAAAAAATCTCACAGCAGTCAAAGAAAATGTGAGGCACAGGAGACTTTTAACGTATTTACGGGGAAGGAGTGAATCAGATAAGGTTTATTCGCAAACAATTGAAATGTAACGTATAACGTTTTAGTTAGCCTCATTGTAGACCCATTTTCATTAGCTTAATATATATATATATATATATATATATATATATATATATATATATATATATATATATATATATATATATATATATATATATATATATATATATATATATATATATATATATATATATATATACGTGTGTGTATGTGTGTGTGTAATTACTCTATTTTTTAAAATAGTTTTAACGAAAAAACGGAGTTTTACCCTGTTTAGTCTACATCGTCATATTCCTAACAGTTGTGTCTCTGTTGTTTTCTGTAGCCACACATACCTACATGTAGCCATCTTACTTGTCTTGAAACTTCAGTGTTGACGTATGACGGTACTGGACACATGTTTTCCAAGAACTGACCAGCACAGGTTCATCAACTGATATAGCGTTTTGTACAGGATATGATGTGAAACTGTTGACGTCAGAGCTAGAAGGGCCGTACTTCTAGGTGAAGGTTAGTTGTTTCGGACCCTGTTTTAATATTAGTTCATAATTTGAAAGTTTAAAATAGATTAATACCCAACTTAAGAAAATAGGAATGAAAATTTTCAACTCACATTAACTCAACAAATTAAATTAACATTAGACCCTATAAAATTGACTGACTCGTATGGATCCAGTCCTTCTTATCTGCTCGCGCTTTAAAAAGCATTAATATAATTAAATTACATTAAATTAAATTACAAGTCTTAATTAAAATCCAAATGTCGAATTTTTAAAAAATCTAAACCATACTCATAAATTATTATTCACATTACATCTAATGCTGCGAAGTAACTTACTTATGCTGGAGACATTTTGATAGTGAACTGTTGGTAATAATTCCTCGCTGAGCTAATGTAGGTAGCATTACAGAAATACAAGCCAGCATCTGTACATCTAGCATCATAGACCACCATTTCTATTTTCATCGTGTTCCTGTTGTTTGGTGTATCTGATGTTCCTTGTTGACTTCCACTAAAGTTAAAAGTCCAATTTCTGGCGGGTGATGACTGTGGTAGGAGCTGTTAAAAATTAATATTTTTTTTCTATAAAATAAAAACTAAAGCAACCTTTAATGATATTTAATTTAAAAAGTAATTGAAAAAACAGTTTTTGTGTTCATTAAAGATTTGTCAAACGTATATGTGAACGTCTGATAAAAGAATAGGGGTATAACAGGACATATTATATGATGAACTAATTTTTTTTGTGTTCAATACAAGCAAAGCTAGATCATGAATTAAATATTTTAAAATACCGTACATCATAGTATACTGAATTACTGTGTAGAAACACGTATAAAGGCAATTCTGCTTACAGTAGAATTGTATGGTGGGGGAAACAGCCTGTATCTCGCATAAGTTGTTGGTGATGCTGTCCATGCAGTCCACCCTATGAACAGTCCTGCTACAGTTAAAACATTTGTTGGTCAAAGATACGCTCGTTGTAGCGGTTGTTGGTACATCAGCATGTAGCGCGTCACTTGTCACAGTAAACGTTCCTCCCTCCTCTATCACATTCGTCCTGACAAATTTTGACCAAAAACTGAGACATCAAAACTAACAAACACGTCGAATATTTCTGTTAGATCGGGCCAGCAACTGTTAGCGCGTCAAGTTAAGGTGAGGTTAGCTGTCGCCTGGCCTTACTCTGGTCTATGTGTAAAAAAAACCACGTCTATAATTATATTTTAAGTAATAAAATAAATCTTTATACTACTAAAACTCAAGTTTATTTACATGTTTGAATATTTATTTTTTGTTTGTTTGTCTTATTTACTATTGTAAATGGTTCTACTCATCGTGAAGAGCTGTAAAATAGTATGTAGGTAGAGAACAATTTTTGTTTTAAGACAGATTGTTAATCACACATTTATTTAAAGACGTTAATTAATTTATTGATTTATTCATAGGTAGATTAACCACATTTTTTTAAAAGATTAGAAAAACCACTAGACTCGACGGAAACCGTGACGTCACAGTTTTTTGTTTACTTTTTAGTACAATAAAATGGCGGCTTCCATTATAGGCCTATTCAAAAGTTTAACGCGTTCTAAATCTAATTTTCTGTCGGCCATAACTTTAACAATACGTCCGTTTGCTGTTTTTATTACGTTCAAACACTTATATAAATTTTCAACTGCCTTTTTCATTTAGTTTTACAATAAATTTCTCTAGCTCTACAATCTGTGCAAGAAAGTTATTTATAGATCTAAAAATATAATGTGGCCAAGCAAGTTATTTATAGATCTAGATCTAGACTCTAGGTGAAACAAAATATTAATTAGATACATACCAAAGATTAATTAGATAAAAATACAATCAATTTTATAATCATAATACATTTTTAGTCCTTAAATACTTGATATAAATCTTTGTGATTTATCTATCTAGATCTAGATTTATCTAGCTAGAATAGGTCTAATGATTAGATCTAGATTCTAGATCTAGAACTTCTAGATCTAGCAAGAGTTACGCAAATACTAGACTTAAGCAAACGAGTCGTAGAATCTAGATAATTCTATCTAGATCTAGATAATTTCAGACCTTCATTATTTTATATTAATCTTTGTTTGGCTAATTAAAGATAAAATTTAATTTGAAAGTTACTACTACTAGACTTAGATTTAGATCTATGCGCGTAAATCAAGTTGCATAAGGAGACTCAAAGTATTAAAGTATAGTATAAAACGTCATCTGTGACGTCAGAGTTCAATAGCTAAGTTGGCGGGATACAGGGCAGGTGAAGTAGAGTTAATCTGTTTGTTTGTCCTAAGCATATGAAGGGATAGTGTGGTCAGAGACATGCTCGGCTGGGATCGTTTTTTTAAACGATAAAAACATGTTGTCTGAGACTTGGCGGGACACAGGGCAGGTGGATTAGGGTTGAGTAAGTCACCTGTGACGTCAGCATATGAAGGGATAGTCCGAAATCGGTGTTTTCGGTGTTTTTAAAAGATAAAAAACATATTTTTGAATGTGGGGTCTGTTTTTTTGTGACGATAAGTGACACTGCAGTAGCGTAGCGAGGGGGGGGGGCGGGGGACATATGTCACCGGGCGCCGACCTTAGGGGGCGCCAAAATGGGTTGGAAAAATAAATTGAAAGGTTGAGGGGGATCGAAAGTTTGAGGGGGGGGGTGCAAATCGAAAGTTTGAGGGGGGGGGGGTGCATATCGAAATCTTGCCGGTGGGGCGGGGGGCGGGGTTCAAATCGAAAAGTTTGTCCCCGGGCGCCGAAAAGGGTCGCTACGCCTCTGAGTGACAGACGTGATATCATTTATGGATGACCACCCCCCCCCCCGAAACCCACAGTTATCTAACTAGATAACGGGTAGTCTAGCTTAATCTAATGTTTGGTGAAACAAAGAGATAACGATCAAGGTGTTTTAACCATAATTTCAGTTAATTTGTTTCTTTTTTTTTCTTATTTTTAATAATGTTAGGAATGTAATTTGTCTATGTGACAGTAAAATAAATTGTAAAGTTCTAAGTAATAATAAAAGTGAGGAATGTCAATCAATAATAATAACAAAATGTCGCCCAATTCTTGCTGTAACAAACGTATATATTTATATATGGGGTCATCCATAAATGACGTCACACTCGTAGGGGGGAGGGGGGGTCCGTAATTTTGTGACGATGTGTGATGAGGGGGAGGGGGGGGGGGGGGTCAGATGTTGCGACGTCACATTTTTGCATTATAAAAAAGCAATGTTAGAAAACGAATTTCAGACGTTATTTCGCGTTTTAGATAACTTTTTTAATAAATTGTAATAGTTTAGACAAGATTTTGGAAAAATATCGATGTTTTTAAAAAATTCAACTGCAATTTTGAGGGGGTTGTAGGTTGAGGTGTGACGTCATTTTAGGGGGGGGTCTGGCTTTTTGTGACGACGTGTGACGGAGGGGAGGGGGGAGGTAAAAATCGTCAAAAAACAGCGTGACGTCATTTATGGATGACCCCTATGTGTGTTTGTGTGTGTTTGTGTGTATTTGGTTTTTATTGGATCTTAACGTCACATCTACACACCTGACCTACATGCTTTTAAAAAAATAATATTTTTTTTCGTGGTTAAATTTTATATCCGTGTTTAAGATTTGACGAAATAAAAATTATCGACGTTGTAACTTTTAAATTAGCAGGGTATTTTTTCAAGTTTTAAACATTTTCGTACGCGTGTAACGATTTTTTTAAGTATTTAAAATTAAAGCTTACAGCGTGATAGTTAGCTAACATAATTTTCGCATGAACTCATTTTGGTCTTTTTTTTTAATTTTTGTAATGACGCTTTTGAAATTAAAAACACTCACCTGTATAAGAGTTCGATATCACGAAAAGGCAAAAGGTAGAAAATAAAAAAAAAAACATGGTGAACGTATTAACCGAACTGGTTTAGCTGTCGACATGGTGTGTTGTGACAATTCCAGAATCCGCTCATGCGTGTCCTGGTTTCTAGGTTAGACCTGATGACACATCGAATCGACGGAAACAACTGAAACTTGTCTGATGAGATAGACTAGAGATGTGTAGCAAAACCAGACGTGATCTACATGTTATGATAAACATACATGCTATGTATGCAACAATTTCAACTCAAATCTATAATACCTAATACATAATATGTAAAAAAAATGTCACGCGATGTATATGCAAATAAAGGACTCGAATAAACTTTAATTTGAGAAAGGTTTGGATTCTTAAAACGGAAATGTGTAGTGGATTAACGGCTCGATTTCCAATTAGCTGAGCTTATGAAACTCGGGCAGAACCAAATAAACGAAAATATTTAGTCTGGTAAAATGTTGTGGTTTAATATCCATGTTACTCAGAATCCAGACAGTGATCTTAAAAAGCCAACTATAAACCCATCAGTGTCTTGTTTCAGTAAAACATAACATGACCAAAGCGTAGAAGATCCTTTGTCACCATCCTTGTCTGTATATTTTACTTTTAAACTAGGGGAATGTACTCTGTGAAATCCAATGCTTTAAGCAGCCCATCTTGAAAATGTCCAGATAGGATTTAGATTAACCAGATGTCGACTCTCACAGAAGTGAATCACCTTCAACAGATATAGTTTGTTGTTTGTTGTTTTTTTTATTTAGAAAATAGGCATACTTTAAATAGGGTTTTTTTTAATGTCCTTAATAAAAAATTGTTATTGTTTTTTTTTAATAATGATCATGAATTCAAGTAAAACAACAAAAACATTTAAATGAAATAACTGATTAAAATTAAATATAGACATTTTGAGTTACATTTTTGCATTGAGTCAATAAAACACAATTGTTTTCTTTAAAATGAAAATTTTGAATATACAGATTGCAGGATATTTACTTGAGGCTTTTTTATTCCAAATAATTAATTGTTTTTGACACAATAAATGAGTGATTAACATGGTAGATAATTGCTGAAACTTACAAAAACAATAGTTTGTTATATTATTATGAGTCAGAATCTTCTACTTCGTTCTTCGTCAACTGATTATGCGATATTAATTCCGATTTCAGCCTTCTTTTTTTTTTAAGTTTGGTTCCATAGCCTTTGTCCAACCAAGAACAAACAACAAGGCAGCAGTTGCTTGATTTTGGAGCTGTCTTTCCTAAAGAGCCTCATCTGCCCGAGGATTTGAACTCGAGTCGTTTCGGTTTAGCAACCTTGAGCTTAAATTAAGCATTTGAATATTGATGACCAGACGCAAGGTCATCAAGTGTGTCATAGATATCTAGGTCGGTGTTGAACTCATTTTTTGGTAGAAAATAGTTTTGACTGTCTTTGTTAACATTCGATGCTAAGGGGATCAAATAGTTTTGACTGTCTTTGTTAACATTCGATGCTGATGGGATCAAATAGTTTTGACTGTCTATGTTAACATTCGATGCTAATGGGATCAAATAGTTTTCACTGTCTTTGTTAACATTCGATGCTGAGTTTTGAGGAGCATTGTTTACATTCATCGTACGATTGTGTCGACCTGTTGTCGTGTTCTGGTAATTCTGATCACCAGCCACACGTTGTATGCTGTAGTGAGGGTCGTCAATAGAGCTGTAATAGTTCGGGGCAATCTGATCTATTACAGGTGTTGGGTAGGTAGCATCTGGTAGAGCGTTGTGTCTTGCTGTCTCTCTTACATCGATAGCCTGTAGATAGCCGTCGCTATCAGGTGGTGTAGGTAAAGTCCTTCTGGTGGTTGTTGTAGTAGGCTTGGGTTCACTTGCTTTCTTTGTGACACGATTTGGACACCCTAAACGTTATTCACAGATTAATAGGCAATTTATGTATCTATGTGATTGTTTGTCTGTGTGTATCTGTGTCTGTATGTCTGTGTGTCTATGTGTCTGTGTGTCTGTGTGTCTGTGACTGTGTCTGTACATGTGTACGTGTACGTGACGTGTACGTGTACGTGAAAGTGTATGTGTACGTGTACGTGTAGGTGTTAGTGTAGGTGTAGGTGTAGGTGTAGGTGTAGGTGTAGGTGTAGGTGTAGGTGTAGGTGTAGGTGTAGGTGTAGGTGTAGGTGTAGGTGTAGGTGTAGGTGTAGGTGTAGGTGTAGGTGTAGGTGTAGGTGTAGGTGTAGGTGTAGGTGTAGGTGTAGGTGTAGGTGTAGGTGTAGGTGTAGGTGTAGGTGTAGGTGTAGGTGTAGGTGTAGGTGTAGGTGTAGGTGTAGGTGTAGGTGTAGGTGTAGGTGTAGGTGTAGGTGTAGATGTAGGTGTAGGTGTAGGTGTAGGTGTAGGTGTAGGTGTAGGTGTAGTTGTAGGTGTAGGTGTAGGTGTAGGTGTAGGTGTAGATGCATGTGCATGTGCATGTACATGTGCATGTACATGTGCATGTGTATAAACAACCCGACCAACCTTTTCTCAAATTAACAACTACCACACCAACAACAGCTCCTACAACAACTACAGCAACAATTGGAAGAACGGAGTACAAGACGTTGACGCCATTCTTGTTGTTTTCTGATTCTGTACTTGGTGGCGCTGTGACTGAGGAATTAGTAAAAAGTATGCTAATCTGCCGTAAATTTAAGCAACGAAATATTCTCTTCTTTTAGTAGAGATTTGTATTGAACGATTTTATGCAGAAACTATTGTCAAAACATAATAAAATACATTGTTATGAAAAGCTTATGAAAATATTATTTTTCCAACAAAGTTATTCTACATAATATATGTTTTTAAAGTTGTTGCTTACCTTTTAACAACAACAGTCGTATACTATACAGTATAAACTGTTCTTTAAAATTAGATTGAAGGGTATTGGAAATTAAAATTATGTTAGTAAAAATTTTAGTAATTTGTTTACATAATTTAGTATAACGTGTATATATTTTGTAGAAAAACTGGTAACGTATTCAGTTGAAATAAACACAGACCCAAACACCCTAAATTCACCTTGTTGAGTGTATATAATTATGTTCCCAACAATTGTGTCTTCATTGTTTTCTGTAGCCACACACACATACATGTAGCCATCATACATGTCTTCTGTTTGAAACTTCAGTGTTGACGTATGACCGTACTGGACACAGGTTGTCCCAGAACTGATTTGAACAGGTTCATCGACTGATATAGCGTTTTGTACAGGATATGACGTGAAACTGTTGACGTCAGAGCGAGAAGGGCCGTACTTCCAGGTGAAGGTTAAAGCTTTTGGTCCCTGTTTTTTGACAAGTGTTTACAAACTAATTGTAAGTAATACAATCAGTAAAACAATGCTGCTTCAAAACTGAAACTACATATTAATATACCTAAAAACGATTCTAGTTCAAAAGTAAGTTCAAATCCAACTTACGTAAACCCTACAGGTCAAAGCAACATTAGACCCTGCAGGATTGACTGACTGGTAAGGACCCAGTCCCTCAGAATACTGGGGGTCTAAAGTCAGGGACATAGGAACTACCCGGGCTATGTGTAGAAAGTATTTTACATAAAAATATATCCATAATATTAACAGCATTATCTTTTTAATTAAGATACAAATTTAAAATAATTGGAAAAATAGATATATAATGTTTTTTGTGAGAAATTGAAAAAAATAAAGTTAAAACTTGTGTAATAATATCGGGACAGTGGCGTAGCGACCCTTCGCCCTCGATTTGCACCCCCCCCCCCTCGAACTTTTGATTTGCACCACCCCCTCTCAAGCTTTCAATTTGTTTTTCCAACCCATTTTGGCGCCCCCCCCCCCCTAATTTCGGTGCCCGGGTACATATGTCCCCCCGCCCCCCCCCCCCCCTCGCTACGCCACTGTATCGGGTGGTGGGGGGTCTGTAAAAATATAACTGCACAGAGCTGTTTATTAATTTTATAACAAGTAAATTTTCTAACAAATATGTCTCTAGAATCTAAACCAACTAACTGATGCCTGTCACAGTTTGATACTGCGCTGTTGGTGTTGCCTCTCCCACTGTATTTAAGTAAGTAGCGTTACAGAAATACAAGCCAGCATCTGTACATCTAGCATCATAGACCACCATTTCTATTTTCATCGTGTTCCTGTTGTTTGGTGTGGCAGATATTTCGCGTTGGCTTCCAGTGAAGTTAAAAGTCCAATTTCTGGCGGGTGATGTTTGTGGTGGAGACTGATGAAAAAAATGAAACAATTAAATTATAACCATTTTTTAATGATAAAGTGCATGCATAATTAAGAGAACGTCTAAAAACCACAAAGCACACAATGAACTGTAATAAGAGCTAGGTTCGATAGACAATAGCTCTCACATTAGAATTATAAGGAGATGGAAACAGCCTGTATCTCGCAAAAGTTGTTGGTACTGCTGTCCCAGCTGTCCATCCTATGACCAAGGACACAACAGTTGTAGCAGTTGTTGGTACACCAGCACGTGATGCGTCACATGTCACAGTAAAAGTCCCTCCCTCCTTTATCACACTTGCGCTGACCAATGTCTGACCATTTACTACAATGGAGAAATAATAATAATAATAATAATAATAATAATAATAATAATAATAATAATAATAATAATAATAATAATAATAATAATAATAATAATAATAATAATAATAATAATAATAATAATAATAATAATAATAATAATAATAATAATAATAATAATAATAATAATAATAATAATAATAATAATAATAATAATAATAATAATAATAATAATAATAATAATAATAATAATAATAATAATAATAATAATAATAATAATAATAATAATAATAATAATAATAATAATAATAATAATAAGTAAAACTTGAGTACCGCTCAAGAGACAACCAAGAAAAAAATCACTTGTTTCATTGAAGTTTAGATACATAAAATTATGATTATAATAGTGACAGATCTTCAGGTACCCTTTTTTAAAGTGCAACGATCCATGACAACTAGAGATACCGCATCGGGTAACACCCGTCCTAGTGGTGCCACAGAAAGTAATGAAGGCGAGGCCAGTTGTTTGTTTTCTTTAATAGCTAACTCTTTTTAGACAAAGACAACGCTACATTTAGAATGTGAAACTGAATATTGTTCTAAGATAACATGGTTTGTGTGACTAAAATCGTTGAAGTAGTAATTACAAAAGAATGTTCAATAGCAGGTGTGGCCATTTTTAAGAGAGATAGTTGGTCTTGTCAGCTTTGTAACAAGCCTCGTTTGATGTACGATTTTAAAGATAAATTTATTAGCATATAACAGTGTGACCTATGTTCCACAGCAAAGGAAGAAAAAATATTCTTAAGAGCATCTTGTGTTTTTATCTAACCTGTAGGGCCTTAATGTTTAGTACTTCCTGGTCCAATGTTAACAAGATTTGTTGTTTTTTTTTCTGATTTTTAATACCAAATTTTAAATATATTTTTAACATTTGTTTCTTTATTACGTGGTTTTATAACTAATACTAATATATTTGTAAAACCAGAATGTGTAAGTTAATAAATAAGTACATGTCTTAAGTGCTAAATACTTCGTCTTAGTGGGACGGGGCAGTCGAAAAGTAGAGCATACAACTGGTAACCTATTAGGCCGTAATGTTTACACTATATTACTACCTGGTTGAAAGGTAGCATGAATTATTTTTATTGTTCTACCACACAATATTTTTAAAAAACATTCGGGTATAATTGATTCAAGTTTAAAGTACCAAAATAACCAAAAAAATAAAAACTTGTATTTAACGTTATATAACTAAAGCAATCTAATGCCAACGTTAGTAAGCTCATAAATAACTGCTTTTTTAAATACTTAGTATTAGATTTCAAAGTACATTTTTATTATTTAGATCTTTAATTAAACGCCGTTAAACTTTACCTGCAATCGATTTCCATAAGAAGAAAAAACCAAAAACAAAATTACACAACATGTTTTGGAAAGTATTTCACTCAAGTCCACTGTGTGTGCAGTCAACTGGGCCTGTCGTGTGTCGCCCTCAAATGGTGGGTGACTCGACTGGTTTATGGGGTATAACCTGAGCTTTAGGATACATAAAACCAGGCTGGTGGGTGAAAATGTCTGATGTAACACAGCAGGTAGATGTTAGAGGCTTGACACACAACAGGGTAGATGTAAATAGTTTAGTGAGAGTATCTGCATTATTTCATAAGGGAACTAACTTGTCTTGTTTATTAAGGGAACTAACTTGTCTTCATTTCCAATGCCCAAACTTAAGGAAACTCAAAAATGAGGCCCTGTGATAAAATTAATTAACCAAGTTAACTCCACAAGTACGTGTAAATTTGCGGCACAAAAATGCTAATGACATGTACAGTGAAACAAAGAGAAAGTGCTAGTCAGGACCTGGTCAGTCTAAAGAAAGAGCTCGAGTCACAGGTTCCCCTCCCACCTCATAATATATACATTGATCTTTGTGTTTCGCGTGGTGTCTGATAATAATTCTTAGTGGTCATCTGGACCACGCATGTTGGCCCAGGCACGTGGTACTTGGCTGCTAAGTCAGGTGACCACCGGCCAGTCAGCTAATATAAGAGGAAAGTCTGGTGGAGGCAAGAGAGCAGGGGCGGTAACAATGTTCAGGTCTACCTGGTTCTTGCCACATATAAGGCTTAAATACACCAGACACACACTCAGACAGGATGACTTAATAAACAGACGTAAATATACTTGTATACGCAGCAGGATATTAAACAAACCGACCCCCCCACCCCCAGTCAATTACACCATTAAGATTTTTTTTCATTACCCCTACCTGTCTTTACCTTTCCCACTTATCATTCCCCCCAACCCTTTCAATGACCTTTTTATACTAATAACTCCACAGGTTTCTCTCTCCTCTTAACTGCTTTCTAGCTCTCTACGCTTGACAGCGCATGAATGTCCCTGAACATTACTGGTGCGCTGAATAAACTGGTGTACACCTTCAGGTATATGTTGTGTTGTATCAGTTTCATTTCCTCCTCCCCCCCCCCCCCCACTACAGGTACTAAATCTCAGTTAAATGTTGTGTTGCCTTCTATCACAGTTTCAACCCCCCCCCCCTCTCTCTACTACAGGCACTAACCTTCAGTAGGCGTAACCTCAACCACGTACCTACAGCAAAAGTGTTACAAAAAAACGAAATACATTTTTAAGTAAAATATCAACACGATTGTAATTATGGCAGTTTTACCCCCCATTATTAATATTTTTAACATAAAAATCTATCAACACGATTGTAATTATGGCAGTTCTACCCCCATTATTAATATTTTTAACATAAGAATCTATCAACACGTTTGTAATTTTGGCAGTTGTACCACCATTATTAATATTTTTAACATAAGAATCTATCAACACCTTTGTAATTATGACAGTTCTACCCCCATTATTAATATTTTAACATAAGAATTTATCAACACGTTTGTAATTATGTCAGTTCTACCCCCATTATTAATATTTTTAACATAAGAATTTATCAACACGTTTGTAATTATGGCAGTTCTACTCCCATTATTAATATTTTTAACATAAGAATCTATCAACACTTTTGTAATTATGGCAGTTCTACCCCCAGTCTTGATCAGTTCAAAAGGTTATTGAACCTAGCCGTGAAGTTAAGTGAAATATAAAATTGTGTTTTAATAAAATATTCAGCGTAGGGCTCATCAAAACCATAAGATTACGTACATATTTTATAGACCTATTTTTTTAAATTAAAGAGACAAGGGTTGTTTTTTTTCTTTTTAATCATTTTCGGTGCATTTAATATCTTTTTATTATAAAGGTTTTTTTTTTATTTTTTTTTGTTTAACTAAAGTTTGAATCTTTATTCTACAAATTTTAACGTATAGTGTTAGGTTTGTCGACTTTAAATAATTATTTGTTTCATGTAGAAATAATTAAAGGGTTGTGTTCTTTTGAGTGTTGATACCACTAAAATACAATAAAGAAAAATAATGATGGTTTAACTTAATTTTTTTTTACCTTTATAATAACGGTAATAACAGTAGGCACGGAGGCCTTTGTTTCACATTGACCTTTTATTTTATTTTTAAAACAAAACGTAATAACATTTTAATAATAATTGCAAGTCATATAATCTATAATGTATGTCTACAAAATCAGCAGCCAGTGACCAGACAAAATTGAATGTTATGGTTGATGCCCCACAAGGAATAGAGAGGATTGAGTAAAGTAATTTAAGTCATCTCATACACATGAGTCAAATTTAGGAGTCAAATATGCATTTGCTGTGTCGTTGTACGCTGTTTCTTCTGGTGTATCGTACACGTTTGTGTACTTGTTCAGTTCCTTCGTAGGAATACATTTGTTTTGTCTATCCGTGTTTAAAGTTGGTTGTGAATTTCGTG
The DNA here is from genome assembly GCF_028476545.2 of Physella acuta. NCBI lineage: Eukaryota > Metazoa > Mollusca > Gastropoda > Physidae > Physella > Physella acuta. The sequence goes on from NW_026731568.1 coordinate 680,950, forward strand.
GCAAATTGTTGTAATGTATTGTTTGATTCTGTTGAAGACCATGGTCACCATCAACGCTGTCATTGGTGTAGTGATGGTCATCAATAGAGCTGTAGTGGTTTGTTTCACTCTGAACATTTTGGACATTCGGCTCTTTGGCAGATGTTGGATCTGTAGCACCATATGGGGCATCGTTTCCTGCTGTCTCTATCACCTGTACATAGCCCCCGCTGGCGTCATTAACCTGCACGTATCCATCGTTATCAGGTGGTGTAGGTAAAGTCCTTCTGGTGGTTGTTGTGACAGGCTTGGGTTCAGTTGGCTTCTTCGTGACTCGATTTGGACACCCTAAAGTTGTTTTGTAGATAAAGAAACAATTTAGTAATTTTCTTCGTAAATTATCGTGTGCTTTTTTATTTAAAGTAAAAATAATTACGAGGCTGATATCTAACTTTGATTGAATGAATAAAATAAATACATATTATCAAACAAGTCATATGTACGTATATTATCAAAACAAAACGACCAACCTTTTCTAAAGTAAACCACAAGTACAACAACACCTACACCGACAACAAAAACCACTGGAAGAATGTAGTACAACACTTTCACATCATTGTTGTTATCTAAGTAATGAGGAGAAATTTGCTCATTATTGTAGCAAAACAACTTACAAGAGACATTTCAACATTTTTTCATCAAAATAATTTTTTTCTGTCATAACAACAATTATGTGTATGTGATTTGTATGTTTGATAAATAAGTATAAATCCTATTTAGTTGAACTAAAAAAATGCACCAAAACACACACAAATTATAAACACTAACCCACCTTAAGGCTTATATTGTTTATGGATGTTTCCAAATTCTATTGAACAAATAGAACTTGAAAACGTGGTTGTTGAGCCAGAAAAGAAAACTTGTATTAATTTCTGAGGTCTTACACGTTAAATCAAATACGCTGTATCAGTTAAGATATACATTTCGAGGTGAGACGTATATTTGGGGTAAATCTAACACACAGTGGATATTTTATAAAACAAATACTCGTCAGTAAACTTAATTCTCATTGTTACTAGATATATGTGCAGCTTATCGCCGCTCACACTATTGTTACAGTGATTTTAAAATACGTTGGGCTAATGAACAGTTCCACATTTCGATTTTTTGTGTACTAAGATTTAACGAACCAATCAGTACCTGGTGTATATTCTTCTGGGACCGGAGATTGTGTAACTGTGAAAAATTAATTATTTAATCAATATGTATATCAAACGTTTAAACACATAAAGCATTAAAAAATAACTTCTTAAAAATTTCAAAGTTTTAAGTATCGCATAGCTCATCATCATAATCGAGGTGCTATTTTTCTAATGACAAATTAAGTTGCTAAATTTTAATAGCTTTGAAGATTTAAGGAAAATATTTATTTGTTAAATTTAATTTTAAAACGACAAAATAGCACAAATATCTAGCTATAATACATTTTTTTCTGGTTAAGTCTCAAACGTTCGAGTTATGCTTTTTTTTGCACGGATACATTTTGTACTGACTCCCGAACAAATAACTTTGATCACCTAGTTTACTGTATATCGTGATGTTCCCAACAATTGTGTCTATGTTGTTTTCTGTAGCCACACACACATACATGTAGCCATCATTCATATCTTCTGTTTGAAACTTCAGTGTTGACGTATGACGGTACTGGACACAGGTTGTCCCAGAACTGACCAGCACAGGTTCATCAACTGATATATCGTTTTGTACAGGATATCTCGTGAAATTGTTGACGTCAGAGCTAACAGGGCCGTACTTCCAGGTGAAGGTTAAAGCTTTTGGACCCTGTTTTTGCAGTAACACGAATTTATCAGATCTCAAATATTTAATTGTTTAATTAAGGGAAAATATTTCAGAGCTAGTCAGAGCTAGAAGGGCCCCATTCCAATCGAATATTAAAGCTTTTGGACTCTGCTGTTGAATTAATACATGTGTACACGATTTTAATTGCAAGAAAATAATTCTTCAATATACTTTTTCATTCTAAAAAAATTGATAAAAGACGTAGTTTTAAAAACTCACATTAACCCTACACGTGAGAGTAACATTAGACCCTGCAACATTGACTGACTGAAATGGACCAAGTTCCCCTTGATTCTGGGGAACTAACACCAAGGACACAGGTACTGCTCGGGCTGTTTGAAAATATTCCGACATACAAATATTTGGATATGAAGAGCATTATTTTTGGCTAAGTTATAATGTAAGTAATGAACATTACGACAATATAAAATATATTAATGTTTCTTGTTAGATTGTAAAAAAATAAACTTTAAAGTAATGTTATCCTATAATGGGCTATATATTATTTTATTTTAATACAAAAATTAACAAGATAATTTAATATATTAAATGCATAATTTATGACACGCAAAAACCCCACAGTAACACTTCTACAGTAGCTAAACAACCTACTGATGCTGGAGACATTTTGATACTGAAACGTTGATAATAATGCACCAGCTGAACTTGTGTAAGTAGCGTTACAGTAAAACAAGCCAGCATCTGTATATTTAGCATCATAGACCACCATTTCTATTTTCATCGTGTTCCTGTTGTTTTGGTGTATCTGATATCCCCTGTTGGCTCCCACTAAATGTAATAGTCCAATTTCTGAATTGTGGTATATACTGTAGACAAATTGAAATAAAGTGAAATTTCTACAATACATCTTCAAGATTTTTTATAATTTCAAAATATTTGCAAATTGTTCTTTCGGAAAAAATAATTTAGTGTCACACAATCGATGATTAACCAGTTCGCTAGAAACAAATACTCACGGTAGAGTTATAAGGTGGTGGGAAGGTAGTCTTGTATGTTGCCAAACTTGTTAGTGGTGCTGTCCCAGCTGTCCAGCCTATGGCCAAAGATAAAATATTTAAAGCATTGGTTGGAACACCAGCACGTGACGCGTCACATGTCACAGTGTAAGATCCTCCTTCCTCAATCACATTGGGGCTGACCATTGTCAGTGATTGACCACTTACTACAGCCGAAAAATAAAACATTGTTTTTAGTCTCTCAATAGGCTGAAGTCTAATGCTGGTTAAAAAGAAGAGAAAGTGCAGAAAACATATGGATATGATAGGATAAAGTGGAAGAGATCTCCCTTAAACTTTCTCGAATATTCTTATATGCTAAATTTTTAAACGCTTTTTTTAAAATGCAATAGAACCTTGTAGAAAAAAGACTTGCCCACTAAGTGCAAGCAATGCTCGTATAATAGTGAGGAACATTAGTTTTTTATAAATTCATACGCGCTTTTTAAGGAATCGGAAATAACGTTAAGTACTACTTCCGGTTACCGGAAATTACTCAAAATTTGACAGAAAACAGAGAAGTAGATCTTTAACTGTAAATTTCATCTATCTATCAGAAACAGTGTCAACGGTAAAAAGTTTAATTGTAGCGCTTATATCTGAAAACAATCAGTTAAATTTAAAAATTCAAACGGTAGGAGGACCTGAGCCACTTCTCTACCGGGAATAAGTAAGTAATCACCTATCACGTGAACTAAGTCACTGGCATGATAAGCTCTTAAAGTAGTACCAAAATTCAGTAGCTTGCAACAGCAAACATTAACACAGTCTGATCTTTATCCCACAGTAAAAAAAAAATACTTTATGTGAATAATTTGAGATGTTAAGCCCTATGTTTACACGAAGGTTACTTTCTGGTTGAAAGGTAACAAAAATTATTTGTATCATTTCTTACAAAAAGAACCCAGATATATTTTATATAATTTTAAATTATTGAACGCGTAACAATTTAAAATTCATTTGAAGTTTGTAGCCAATTATTATCTAGTTTCCGCAGCAATAATTAGGCCTACGCTCTTTGTATTCGACCTACAAAACTTAAAGTAAGCTTTTGTTCTGAAATTGTATCAAATAGATTTACATCTTTTAAAAATCTGTAAACGTTTTGTGTGTGTTTTCCATAAGAAGAAAAAGCCAATAAAAAATTACACAACATGTTTTGGAAAGTATTTCACTCGTCCACTGTGTGTGCAGCCAACTGGGCATGTCGTGTGTCGCCATCAAATTTAGGGTGACTCGACAGGTCTATGGGGTATAACCTGAGCTTTGGGATTCATAAAGACATAAAGCCAGGCTGGTGGGGTGACGTATTAGGTCTCATCTGTGTCTGATATACACTGTGCTACTAACAGGAAATAGAATCTTGTCACACAGTGGGGTAGATGTTATTTGTTAGATTCTTACGTGCGACGGTTTGAATTACTAAAATATATAGGTAATAGCTAAGATCCGAGCAGCAATATAGGACTACATATTGCAAATAAGGGCCTAATTGTTCTTAAAAAAATGGATGATGCTTATCTTATACTATAATTTAAAAACTACAAAAAACTCCCCATGAAAACGCAAAGAAGATACGTCGAGCGTCATTTAACAAACTAGTAGTTAAAAAGGACGTTACTTATCTCTAAAGATGTCATCAAATTAACATATCACAAGTTACTCATTTTACACTACATCGATCAAATACTTTCGTAAATATGTTTCTGGAAGCTAACAATTATAAATGTAACATAAGTAAACCCTCACCTGTTGTGTTTCTTCAGATATTAAAACATTTCCTGATCCTGGTGTATCACTAATTTATTGTCAAGATACTATTTTTATTGTTGTTGACAAACCCTACAGGATTTAGCTCATTGTTTATTTATTTATTTATTTTTAAGTAACGAGTTATCTCTGCTGTAAGTTCTAAAATATGATTGGTTACCTCCCTTGCTAATGCACATTTATTAAGTAGGCATACTCGCCATCGGTACCCGTTACATGGGAAATTCTGGTGACTTTTAGCTCTCTTCTCTTTACAAATAGGGTACGCGGTTTTTCTTTTATATATTTATCTCCGGGGAGCGGCATTTTAAAACTTTCCGGGTGAGGGCAAGGGGGTGTTGAGGGTACCGGATACCGGTTTATATATGTAACTAGTGTAGTTACTAGAGACTATTGATAAGAACGCAATACAGTCTGACGCAACGATGTGGATTGACAACGAACACAAAGCCGCTGCGTAGTTCATAGTTCTGATGCAACGAATGGAAAGTATTACGAATACGTGGGATATAATAGGACGGCACGACGATAAGGGCAGAACCGAGTTGGAGACTGAACTGTGTAGACCTGTTGTGATTTGTGGGAATAGGAACGATGGACACGTGCATTCTGATATGTGAGGACTAGTGAGGACAGTGGGGGTCAGTTGGTTCATTGTATTCTTGTGGAACATTGATGCATTGTTATGTGGAGCATTTCTATTGATTCAGGTAATAAAGAGATCAATGTAAACCTGCACTTCCGAGTATCTGTATTGTGGTCGATGTTGTGTGCTGGTCAAAGATAGCACGAGTAAATACATTCGGTAACATTTGGCACTACAAGTAAATAGACTCGGTAACATTTGGCGTTGTCGGGACACTCGGTAACATTTGGCGCTGTCGGCAGTGGAATTCAACTAGACCAGCCGCTAGCGGCACCCATTGTCAACCTAGTTAATAACTGTGTTTCGTGTGAGAATTCGGACAATCAGGAACAGGGAAAAGTATTCTTACATAAACGGTAGGAAAGGTCTTTTTTTTTTATTTGAAGAAAATATATAAAAGGGAAAACTGAAATCAGAATCTAGGAAATTGAAAATAACAGATATGAGACACCTTTCATTATCATTCTGGCTTGGTGTCACATGCTCTTTTGCCGCTGCAAGCATGTGGCTCAGTATACCCCTAGTTGTAGCACCAACTACCCTGGGGACAGCCATGGGCCTGACCACCAGCATCCAGATGATTGGCATTGGCGTCTCCAACTGGGTTGTTGGACAAATACTAGGCAAAGATGGCAACCAAGATATAGATGTAACTCTTAGACACTGGAAATATGTCATGATCTCCCTTTTGGGCAACACTATCTGCTGCATAGCTGCAACATTTTTCCTTAATGTGAATGACAGACGCAGGAGTGGTATTTTAAATATCAGAAAAAAACAAAAACTCCTGCTGGCCAACAATCTGAGCCAGATAAAGATAGCCCAGAGATAGGCAGCAGTGAAGAGGACCCCTTGCCTCCAGATGGACCAGGACAGAAAAAAATTAGAATGTCTAATTTGGACGAAAAGCCGATCCATATTGTGGTCCTGCCCAGAGAATCCCACATAAACAAATTTTATGGGGACGGTGATTCAACCCTAACTAACAGGTTCAGTGTAGAGGTAAAAGCTGCCTGTGCCTCGAGATACATGTCACCAGAGGAAAGATTAAGGTTGTTGATGAGCAGTATAGGGGAGACGGTTAGGGCGGAGGTCGAATGCCACGATAAAGACCTCCAGAAAGACCCAAATAAGGTGCTAGATCTAATTGTGAAGACCTTTGGGGAGAGACGGTCGGGATCTCAACTGCTATCGGTGTTCGTAGGTATAAAACAGAGACTGACGGAGAGTGTGATGGAATATTCACACCGAATGAACAGGGCCTTTGAAGCTGTAAAAGGCAAAATACCCGACATAGATGCGCGCCTGCTGAGGGATCATTTTGTCGAAGGGTTAGCAACCCCTATGTCAAGAAGATATTTGAAAGAGGAGGTATACAAAGACCCACAGTTGACCTTCCTTCAGGTCAGGAACTCAGCGATCCGCAGGTCCGAGTAAGAGGACGAATCGAACTGCTCGGTAGAGAAAGTCTCTGTGCCGGAACAGAAACAATCACCACCCACAGGGACCGGCACGATGGAAACCATGATGGCTCAACTGTTGGCTCACCTGGAAAAGTTTGACCAACGGTTGGAGAGGCTAGAAAGCAGGTCAACAGCAGATAATCAGGGCAAAAACTGGACAAAACATAGACAATTTAGACAGCCGCGACCTGCAAATCCATCACACCGGTGGACAGCTGACGGTCGACCAATCTGCCTGTCCTGCTCACAGCCCGGACATATGGCACGGTACTGTCAGGGGAAACGATCGCCCTATGTAAGGCAGGTCCAGGCTAAAGAGTGGCGAGGTTATGGCCTAAGAAACAAGATAGAACAAGCAATGAAAGAGTCTCAAACAAGACTTGAAGAGAAATTATCAGATATTGAAAAAGAACTTCAAATTACACAAGAAAAATTAGATTTGAAGCTTTCTGAACTTCAGAATTGTGAAACTAAGCTAACAGATACTATAGCCTTGGTGGAAGAACTTATGAATTCAAAAGACTTGTTAATAATAGAAAAAATGAACTGTGAAATGAACTTGGATGTTAAAAAGTTTCAAGTGAACAAGTTGTTGGCTGAGAAAAATGATGATAAGGAAGAAATTGGTAGACTTAATAATGAGATCTCAATGTTAACCAAGAAACTGGATAGGGAAAGTTCATGCAAATTAAAAGCACAGGAGAAATGTTCATCTATAAAGTGTCTGTTATCTGAAGAAGAAAATAAAAATATTAGACAATCGAACAGTGTTGGCAAACTAGAAGAAATGATAGAAAAAGAAAGGCTATTGAATCAACAGTTAGAAAAGCAAGTATTAGAACTAATGAAAAAGGTTGAAAATAAAACACTTCTTATAGCAGATAAAGAAAAAGAAGTAGAAGTTTTGCACAGTTCTATTGAGAATCTTAAATCAGTGAATACAGAAAAAGAAAATGAAGTGAAGAATTATACAGATGAACTTGAATTGCTACGATCTAATACCAATATGGAGATGGAGGTCAAACGCCATTGTGAGGCTTGTGTGAGGTGTCAGCATGCGAAAATGCCAGTTGTCAAAATGAGACAGCCATCAGGACACTAACTGGCGACAAAACCCCTAGAGATTGTGGTTATGGACTTTACGTCGTTGGAGCAATCATCGGATGGGACGGAACATGTGTTGGTGATGACTGACGTATTCACCAAATGGACTGTCGCGGTGCCCACACGAGATCAGACGGTCAAAACAGTGGCAAAGGTCTTAATAGAACACTGGTTCATCAAATATGGCATACCAAGACAATTACACTCCGACCAAGGAAGGGCCTTTGAGTCAGAAGTAATTAACCAACTGTGCAGCCACTACGGGATCAACAAATCTAGAACAACCACATATAATCCTAAAGGAAACGGACAGTGCGAGCGGTTCAACCGCAGCATGCATGATTTGCTGCGTACTCTAGAACCTGAACAGAAAAAACGTTGGCCTGATTTTCTCCCAGAGTTGGTATACCTATACAACTGCACCCCCCATGCCACAACCGGCTTTTCGCCACACATGTTACTGATCGGACGGGAGGCTCGACTCCCTCTTGACTTGTTCCTAGGAAAAAAGGAAAGCATGACTGGCTCATACACCGCACTGGAATATGTGAATGAACATATGAGACGAATTAGAGAAATGTACAGGGTGGTACAAGTAAGACTAGAATATGAAGCACGGCGAAGAGAACCGCTGGTACAGACAAAAGACCCGCCACTCCAACTAAACGACAAAGTATTACTGCGTAGCCACCCATTAGGCAGAAACAAAATCCACGACCTCTGGGGACAGGAGATATGGCAAGTCGTGGAGATGCCTAAAGTAGCCGATGGCCCCATTAAAATAAGACCCACCAATCACACCAAACCGGATCGGTGGGCGAATATTACTCAATTAAAGAAATATTGGCATAGTCAAGAAGAGCATTTACACACAAAGAAACCTAAGACAATTAGGGAACCAGAAACTACAACGGAAATTCACATACCCATCCCGGAACCATGTCACCATCAACAGCACAGCAGCGATACACAAGTGGAGGATAACTGCAACAATGAGGATCCCGGTCCTCCCAGAAGCAGAGAGACAGAAGAACATCAGATAAGTGGTCCGCGGAGAAGTTTGAGGAACAGAAAGAATACGAAATTTTTCGTCAGCAACCATCAATTCTTTCATGGTCGCGCTGGGATGAGAACAGACTGTTCAAAAGCTATAAAAGTGAACTGGTGATGACACCAAACGAAAAAATGCGGGGGTGGATGTGAATTCTAGAACTGCTTTGTGTCTGAGGAATATGATGTAGACACATTTGATATGTTGAAATAGGGATAACTGTCAATCTTATACGAATGTGACGACATTGACAGTGAGTGGAACAGTACATTTTTTTTACGGTGTTGCGTTTGACATTGGAGGAGTGCACCGCCAAGCGTTGTTTGTGGTTAAAAACACACAAAAAAAGGCGGGGGTGGATGTAACTAGTGTAGTTACTAGAGACTATTGATAAGAACGCAATACAGTCTGACGCAACGATGTGGATTGATAACGAACACAAAGCCGCTGCGTAGTTCATAGTTCTGATGCAACGAATGGAAAGTATTACGAATACGTGGGATATAATAGGACGGCACGACGATAAGGGCAGAACCGAGTTGGAGACTGAACTGTGTAGACCTGTTGTGATTTGTGGGAATAGGAACGATGGACACGTGCATTCTGATATGTGAGGACTAGTGAGGACAGTGGGGGTCAGTTGGTTCATTGTATTCTTGTGGAACATTGATGCATTGTTATGTGGAGCATTTCTATTGATTCAGGTAATAAAGAGATCAATGTAAACCTGCACTTCCGAGTATCTGTATTGTGGTCGATGTTGTGTGCTGGTCAAAGATAGCACGAGTAAATACATTCGGTAACATTTGGCACTACAAGTAAATAGACTCGGTAACATTTGGCGTTGTCGGGACACTCGGTAACATATATATATATATATATATATATATATATATATATATATATATATATATATATATATATATATATATATATATATATATTTATATATTTAAGGAGTTACTTTTTCCAATTTCGTTTGGAGGTGAAAGGGGAAGAAACTATAGAAATGGCTGAAGAAAATGTATATATCTACGAAAAGTGAGAAAAGAAATGAATTGTAATTCAGCTTTTTCAAAAAGTCATTATCGGAAACTTAGGAAAAGAAGCTTTTTATTGATCAAGAGCATTGGAATGAAACATTGTTAATATTATTAAAAAGTGGTTTATTTTATGTACTGTCTGTTTCTGCTTGTTTAAAATAATATGGACTACCAATACCTATTAGAAAATTTAAAACCAAATTAAGAGACTTAAAATTAAAAGGTTTCGTTAAAAACTCGGCAGTAAAACACCTATTTCGGCTGAGCATGGGTCTGATCACACTTCATATGCTGAAAAGACAGAAACATGTGAACTATACTTCACCTACCCCGTGTCCCGCCAAGTCACAATGGGCAACTGTATCATTCACATGTAAAAAAAAACAAATTCAAAACAAAATAAGATTAATTTGGTGTGTCTCGAACCGTTACCCTCCGCTTGGTATCAATTACACTATCAGCTCAACTATTTAGGCACTATAGATCTCATGTATAATAAAAGAGCTACTTAAGAAACTTAACTAACGCTAATAGGCCCTTTTATTTTAAATTAAATTTTGCCACAACTATAAACAATTTTCCGGTTGCATAATTAAAATTGGTTTTCTTCATTTGAATATGCCTTTATTTTTATTTTGCTTCTTTAAGCGAAATTGTGTTTATACAGTTAAAACACCTAAAATATTATTTTCAACAAAATCCCGTATCAAGTTCTCCATATTTAGCTGAAGATACTGATATCATAGCCGGTGAAAATATTTTTCGGACAGAAAGAGAGAGAGAGAGAGAGAATTTCGCACATGGGCTTTAATACATTAGGATTTCTCATACTCATGTATAATTTTGTGTATACTCACTTATCAATGGTTGTGTTTATGTAATATATTTTAAAATAAGCTTAATACATATTTGCTTGATTATTTTAAATTCGTTTAGGTTAATTATCACCTGACAAAACACAAGTAATCGTTCCTCCTTATATAATAAATATTACATTATGGCAAATGATTTGTAATTTCATTTTTCATGTAGTAAAGAAAAAAACAGCACTCGCTTTGGCATATTTTAATTGTAATGTTTAAACTAACTATAAATGTTTCAATTATATACCTATTCTTGTAAATTATGTAAAAAAAGAGCTATACAACTTTAATAATTACATCCCAGAGGTTTTAGAAAAATGTGTATTGATTTAATATCATCCACTGAAGTGTATTTAACCATGTTAATTTGTGTTAATTTGCTTGCTTTTAAAAACTACAATGAATCATGCTACCTGGAGTTACGGCTAAGGTGACACTCGACTTAGTGGTGACAAAGAAAGTAATTAAGGCGAGGCCGGTTGATTTTTTTTTTTAAATTGCCAACCCTTTTATACGAGACAACTTTAAATTTAGACTGTGAAACTTGCAATTATTCTAAGACATTTTGGCATGACAAAACGTGGTTGTGGGATTAAAATTTTCGAAGTAAAAATTGCAAAAGAAATTTCAACATGTATGGTCCACTTCCAGAGTGGTATTAAGAATGATTAAATTTAACAATGTGACCTATATTCCACAGTAAATAACAAAATGTTATTGAGGGCATCTTGTGTTTTTATCTGTCCTGTAAAACCTCAATGTTTATCACTTCGTGGTTCAATGTTAGCAAGATTTTTTTTCTGATTTTTAATACAACGTTTAAAATATATTTTATATAATGTTTGTTTTATTCATGGTTTTTAACTAATTGATATGTAAAAAAAAATTAAGTTAATAAATACATTTCTCAAGTGCAAAGTAGGCCTACTTAGTCTCGATTAGATGCTTCACATCTTCCTGAAAGTTTACCTGCTACAATTTTGTAATAATTATTTTTCCTCTTTTAAAACCTGTAAAATTGTTACCTGTTTTAGATTTCCAAACGAGGAAAAAGCATAGAACAAAATTACACCACATGGTTAGCAAACACAATATTAGTCGTTATTCCAATGAAGGCCGATGTCTTCTGTCTTAACTAGCTGAACACTGCTATTCCAGCTGTCCATCCTATGACCAAGGACACAACAGTTGTAGCAGTTGTTGGTACACCAGCACGTGACGCGTCACATGTCACAGTAAAAGTCCCTCCCTCTTTTATCACACTTGGGCTGACCAATATCTGACCATTTACTACAATGGAGAAATAATGCTTTGCTTTTTAAAGCACGTAAAATTAAGAAACACTTGAATACCGATCTAATAGACAGTCAAGAGAAAATCACTTTGAGATGATAGGGTAATATACGTTTCAATTTTGGTTTAGATACATAAAATTATGATTATAATATTGACATAGACCTTAAGGTACCCCTTTAGTAATTATTCGCGACTGAATATATCAGCTAACATTAATTTGCTTGCTTTTTTAAACTGCAATAAATCAAGACACCTGGAGTTACCGCACAGGGTGACACCCGACTTAGTGGTACAATCTAAAGCCAAAGTTAGTAAGCTGATAAAAAACTGCTCGTTTCAGTTGTGAGTTCTAAGGTAGAATTAAAAGATAAGCTACTTTGTATTAGATTTCGTAACAAAACTTTACCTGCATTCGATTTCCAGATGAAGAAAAATCCTAAAATAAAATTACAGAACATGTTTTGGAAAGTATTTCACTTAAGTCCACTGTGTGTGTGCAGCCAACTATGCCTGTCGTGTATCGCCGTCAAATGGTGGGTGACTCGACTGGTCGATGGGGGAAAACCTGAGCGTTAGCATTCTTATAGACATAACGCCAGGCTGGCGGGGTGAAGTGAATGCTGTGTAAAGTTTGATAGATCTCACCTCTGTATAATATATACTGTCATACAAGCAGGAAATAGATTCTTGACACACAGCGGGGTAGATGTAAATATTTAAGTGACATTATATGCCTTATTTAATAGGGGAACTAACTTGTTTTATTTAGGATGGGAACTAGCTTATCTATAAGGGAACTAACTTGTCTGTAAGGGAACTAACTTGTCTGTAAGGGAACTAACTTGTCTGTAAGGGAACTAACTTGTCTTATTTTCAAATGCCCAATCTTAATGCATCTCAAAGAGTTATTAACTGAAATATTACACATTTAGTACGTATCATTGAAAAATAGAGGTAAGTGGGGGGGGGGGGTGTTATTGTTATTTTTTTGTATTGTTAGAATATGTTTATGACAGGCTGACTAACTCAGAAATATAGGTAGTAGCTTAGGTCAGAGCAGCAATATAGATCTACAGATTGCTTAATACAGGCCTAATAATGATGATGTTGATATTATACTATAACTTAAAAACTACAAAAAAAACTCAGACGTTTTGATGTTGAGGTCTCCCATATAAACACCAGGAACATACGTCAACAGAGCGTACATTTAACAAATCTGTAGATAAAATAAGGTGATATTTGGTCGCTGGCCAAATTTTTCTCTAAAGATGTTACTGGAGTAACACATCACAAGTAACTTAATTTTACACTACACCGATCAAGTAAATTCGTAAATATGTTTTAGACGCTAACAATATTAACTTGTAACAAAAGTAAATCCTCACCTGTTGTGTTTCATCAGACGTAAAAACTTGCTCTGATCCTCATATATCACTAATTTAATGTGAATATACGATTTCTGACTGTAATCACCTCTTTCGTGATGTAGCTTATTTGATTATTTTTTAAAGTAACCCCTTATCTATGCTGTGTTGTAAAATATCATTTGTTACCTCCCTTGCTTATGAACACATTTGTTAATCATGTATAATTTTGTTTATACTTATTATAAAATGGCTATGTAAGATATTTTTAAATATATATTTGACATATTTGCTTAATTTTTTTTTGTTAATTATCACCTGACAAAACAAAAGCAATCTTTCATCATTTTATAACAATATCTTACTTTAGCAATTAATGATTTGCTGTTTCAGCCGACCTACATATTTTCCTTTTTCTTGCAGTAAAGAAAAAAATAGCTTTCTCTTCAGCGTGTTTTAATTGCTATGTTTAAACCAAATTCAGCTGTTTTAATTATAAACCTATTCTTGTAAATTATGTAAAAAGCTATACAACTTTAATAATTACATCCCAGAGGTTTTAGAAAAATGTGTATTGATTTATTATTATCCACTGAAGTGTATTAAACCTTGTTAATTTTCGTGCTTTTAAAAACTTCAATAAACTATGACACCTGGAGTTACCGCACAGGGTGACACCCGACTTAGTGGTGCCACAGAAAATAATTAAAACATAACAAAACTTGGTACGTGGGACTAACATCTTCAAAAAACTATTTTCAACAACTGGTGTGTTCCTCTTCCAGAGGCTTTCAGTAACCTCAACTTAACACTAGCCTCGTTTTAAGATAATTTTTTAGCAAATAACAGTGTCGCCTATATTACTCAGTAAAGAAAAAAATACTCTTATGTTGTGTTTTTATCTGTCCTGTAAAATCTTTATGTTTATCACTTCCTGGTTCAATGTTAAGAAGATTTGTTTTTTTTTTTTTTACTTTCACATTTTTAATACAAAGTTTTAAATATATTTCATAAAAGTTTTGTTTTTTCGTGGTTTTTAACTAATGAATTTGTACATACAAAATTTGTAAATTAATACATAAATACATGTGTTAAGCGCGAAATACTTAGTCTCTATTTGACGCTTCACATCTTCCTACACGTTTAACTAGTTCATTTTCGTTATAAATATTTTTTATCTTTTAAAACCTGTAAAATTGTTACCTGTTTTAGATTCCCATACTAGGAAAGAGAAATATGACACCACATAGTTAGGAAAGCAAACAAATTTAGTCCTTATTCCGCTGTATGCCGATGATTCGTCTTAACTAGCTGAACACCATGTGAATAACCAACAAATTGCGGGTGACTTAACTGATAAGTGGAAACTAAAGCTTTAGCAAACCTCTAGACATAAATCCAGGCTAGCTGTGTAAAGTAAAAGCTGTTTTACCTCCCTCGGGTCAATATACAGGCAGGAAATCAAATATTGATTATTGTCTCGCACACCACAAGAGGTAGAATAATTGTAACAAAAAGTGTCATTGACGGGGTAGATAAGTTATTATTTTCAGAATTAGTAGACAATAGTTTGTGTTGGAATAAGAGATTGAAAAGGAATGGGGTGGGTATGTGAAAGAGCGGTTTATGTGGTGTAAAGCAACTAATAGGCTTAGTTCACATGTGCGTATCCATCTTGAAATAAATAAACGTTTAATATAGATGAACGAGATTTCAATGGTTACATTAAATCAAGGATGCACAATTTAGACAAAATATTTTTTTTTTGTTCCATGACGTCATCAGGAAATTGGATCCGCATGAACTAACCCAGAAAATAAATCTAATAAAACATAAATGTAAAATTAAATTTTGGAAAGTCTTATGACCGGCTTTGCAAATAGAAAGTTACAGTAACAAGTAGGCCTATACTTAGTCGGTAATGAGGTCCGATAACGATGTGTAAATTCAATACTTTAAAATGGATATAAAATTAATAGGCTGCGAGGATTTCAGGCCCTGTGGTAAAATTAATTAACAAGGTTAACTGCACAAGTACATGTAAATTTGCTGCACCGAAAATGCTAATGTGCTAATGACATGTACAGTGAAACAAACATCACGTACTAGTCGTGACTTGGTCGGTCTAAAGAAAGAGCTCGAGTTACATATTCCCATCCCACCCTTTAATATACACCTTGATCTGCGTGTATCATGTGGTGTCTGATAATTCTTAGTGGTCATCTGAACCACACATGTTGGCCCAGACACGTGGCGATTGGCCGCTAAGTCAGGTGACCACCGGCCAGTCAGCTAATATAAGACAGAGTAAAGCCTGGTGGAGAACAGAGAGCAGGGGCGGTAACCACGCTCAGGTCTACCTGGGTCTTGCCACATGCGAGGCTTAAATACACCAGACACACACTCAAGGTGACTAAGCAAACAGACGTAAATATACTTGTGTAGGCAGCAGGACATTAAACCAACCGACCCCCCACCCCTAGTCAATTACACCATTTAGATTTTTTTTCATTACCCCTACCTGTCTTTACCATTCCCCCTTATCAATTTCCCCGACGCTTTCAATAACATCTTTATAATAAAATCTCCTCAGGTTTCTCACAACACTTGATTGCTTGAAAGCTCTCTGCGATTAACAACGCATGAATTTTCCTGCTCTTTATTGATCGGTGCGATGAATAAGTGTACACATTCAGGTATATGTTGTGTTTTATCAAAGCTTCATTTCCTCCCCCCCCCCACTACAGGTACTAACCCTCGATTAAATGTTGTGTTGCCTTCTATCAGAGTTTCAACCCCCCCCCCCCTTCTCCCTCTCTACTATAGGCACTAACCTTCAGTAGGTGTAACATCAACCACCTATCTATTGCGGAAATGTTGAAGAAAAACGAAACTAATTTTATAAGTTTAAAAAAAAATTGAAACAATGTTGATCCATGTCAAATTAATTTTATTGAAATTCACCATTTAGTATTTTTGATTTTTTATCCATCACTGATTGTCAACCCCTTATAAAAAATTTTAACATAAGAATCTATCAACACGTTTGTAATTATGGCAGCTCTACCCAGAGGCGTAGCGAGGGGGGGGGGGCAGGGAGAGGACATATGTCCCCGGGCGCCGACCTCAGGGTGGCGCCAAAATGGGTTGGAAAAACAAATTGAAAGTTAAATCAAAAGTCTGATCGGGGGGGGGGGGGTGCAAATGAAAAGTTCGAGGAGGGTGCAAATCGAAAGTTTGAGGGGGTGAGGGTGCAAATCGGGAAGGGTCGATACGCCTCTGGTTCTACCCCCAGTCTTGATAAGTAAAAAAGGTTATTGAACTTAGCCCTGAAGTTAAATGAGATCACGTACATATTTTATCGAAATATTTTTTTTTAATTTATGAGACAAAGTTGTTTTTTTTTATTATTTTCGGTGCATTTAATATCTCTTTATTATAAAGGTTTTTATAGTTCTTAAATTAAAGTGTAAATCTTAAAACTGAAAATTGCTACTTGGTTTGGCTTGTCGACTTAAAATAATTATCTGTTTCGTGTAGAAATAATTTTACTGAGAGTTAATACCACTAACTTATAAACAAGAAAATGATGATTTAACTTTTTAAAAACGGTTATAACAGTAGGCACGAAGGCCTTTTACATATTGGCTTTTTTTTTTTTAAAACATAATAACATTTTAATAATAATTGCTAATCATATCATATAAAATATAAGTGTACAAAATCAATAGCCAGTGGCCAGACGTGATAGAAGGTTATGGTTGAGGTCCCACAACCAGTAGAGAAGATTAAGTCAAGTAAGTAAAGTCATATCATACACATGAGTCAAATTTAGGAGTCAAATATGCATTTGCTGTGTCGTTGTACGCTGTTTCTTTTGGTGTATCGTACACATTTGTGTACTCGTTCAGTTCCTTCGTAGGAATAGAATTATTTTGTTTATCCGTGTTTAAAGTTGGTTGTGAATTTTGTGGCAAACTGTTGTAATGTATTGTTTGATTCTGTTGAATACCATGGTCACCATCAACGCTGTCATTGGTGGAGTGAGGGTCATCAACAGAGCTGTAGTGGTGTGTCTCATTCTGGAGATTCGGCTCTCTGGCAGATGTTGGGTCTGTAGCACCATATGTGGCATCGTGTCTGCCTGTCTCTCTCACCTCGACATAACCCCCGCTGGCGTCATTAACCTGCACATAACCGTCGTTGTCTGCTGGCGTTGGTAAAGTCCTACTGGTGGTTGATGTGGTAGGCTTTGGTTCACTTGGTTTCTTCGTGACTCGATTTGGACACCCTGAAATTTTTTTTAGATAATGAAACAATGTAAATTATCGTGTGCTTTTTACTTTCTCGTATATACGAAGTATAGAGAAAGTCTTGTAATCGTGCAAAAAAAAAATCGAGATTTTTGCAAATCTCGACGTTTTACATCTCACTGATACGGAAAAACATAATTTTGCAATCTTGTCCGTATGTCTCTCTCTCTCTCTGTGTGTGTGTGTGTGTGTGTGTGTGTGTGAGTGAGTGTCCGTGTGTAAACACGATAACTTGAGTACCGTTACAGCTAGGTTGATGAAATTTCATATATAAATATTTTATCAAAATCGTAGATCCGTATCAACTTTTGAGCGATTTCCGATAACCGGAAGTGGTACTTTTTCTACTTTGAATTTTTCAAAAGCCTATAACTTGAGTACTATTTCAGATAGATAAATGAAATTTGATATGTAAGTAAAAGATCTAATTCTCTACATTCTGTCAAATTTTGAGTAATTTCCATTGACCTGAAGTACTTATTTACGCTATTTCTGATTTCTCAAAAAACGCATGTAAATTTATAAAGTACTAATAATATTGCGCACTATTATGCACATCTTTATTTAGCGTTCACTTGGTGTGCATTTCCTTTTTCTACGAGATTATATTCTATGTTTAAAAATTTGAGTATTTAAAATGGATTAAAAATCATGTCTAGAAGTCTATATCCCGAGTTGAAATCCCCCGTAGTGTTATATTAGAATATTCGAGAAAGTTTAGGGGAGATCACTCCCGGTTTATTACTTTCTAGTATACAGAGTATAGAGGAAGTATTGTAATCGTGCACAAAAATCACAAGAAATTTTGAAAGTTTTCATTGTTGGACACCTCAGTAGGCCTACATCATATACGGACAATAGGGGACTGATTTTAATCGGACAAAAATAATAAATGCAGATTGATCAAAATTTTGGCATTCCACGCGTAATCGAGTCGGAAAAACTGGGCTTTACAATTCTGTCCGCATTTCTGTGTTTGTATGTGTGTGTGTGTGTAAACACGATAATTTGAGTACCGTTACAACTAAGTTTATGAAATTTTATATTTAAGTATTACATCAAATTTGTAGTTCTGTATCAACTTTTCGGCGATTTCTGGTAACCGGAAGTGGAACTTATTCTACTTTCAATTTTTTTCAAAAGCCTATAACTTGAGTACTGTTTCAGATAGATAAATGAAATTTCACAAGTAAATAAAATATCTAATTCTCTGCCTTTTGTGAAATTTTTCATTGTATAACGTTCTAATAATAGTCGGCACTATTACACACATTTTGTTTTGCGTTCACTTGGTGCGCAATTCTTTTTTCTCCTTGATTCTATTATATTTTAAAAAGTTTAAGTAATTAAAAATGGATAAAATCATGTCTAAATCCCGAGTTGCCATCCCCCGAGGTGTTATATAAAAATATACGAGAAAGTTAAGGGGAGATCACTCCCGGTTTATTTGTTTAAGATAATATAATGAAATGAGGGAGAAATCGAACTTTGATTGAATGAATATAATAAATACATATTATAAAAAAAATTATATGTACGTATATTTACCATAACAAAACAACCAACCTTTTCTAAAATAAACCGTTGGTACAGCAGCACCTACACCTACACCGACAACAAAAACCACTGGAAGAATGTAGTAGAACACGTTCACGTCGTTCTTGTTATCTGAATTATCGAAAGAAAGTTTGTTTATCTGTCGTAAACTTAAGCATCATTTTTTTTCTTTTTTTTCAAAAACTTTCCAACTTGGAAGAGTCCTATTGTTATACAATGATACAAAAATATTGTATATAATATTCCTAATTATCCATTACATAATATACAAATGACAAAAGAGAAAACAGGTTTGTAAAAACCACTTGATCTGTGATAACAATAAAATTGTGTATGTTATTTATACGCTTGTTGAGTAAGTTTAAATATATATAAAATGGACCAAAATATACAAACAAATATATACATTAACCCAATTGTAGGCATGTGTATATGTTCATGTTTCCAACTTCTAATGAACAAATAGTATTTTAAAATCTGGTTGTTTAGCCAGAAAGAAAATGTGTTCATTACGGAGGTCATGCTCATAAAAACAAAATCGATGCGTCAGTTAAAATGTACGTAACGCAAACGTTCATGACGTATATTTGAAGACAACTACCACAGAGGAGGGGACGGAGCAGTCTAGCGGTAGAGAGCTGTACTGCTAACCCGTAAGTCTCGATTTCGATTCCGGGTTCAAGTCAGGAGACCGTCCCTGAGTCCACCCAACTCTGATGAGTACCTAACTCACGTTAGGAAAAGTAAAGGCGGCTGGGCATAGTGCTGACCACACTATCTCTTCATATGCCGAGGTCACAGAAACAAGTGAACTCTACTTCACTTGCCTCATAGACCGTCAGGTTTGAAAGGGAAACTACTTAACTACTACAACAGAGTAGTATCTATCGTCAATCTCGTCACTACTAAGTTCACGTGGTGCTTAACACCGATCTCAATATTATGACATTGATTTTAAAATATGTTGGACTAATAAGCAGATTCATATTGTACTGTCGTAAATACTTTCCGCAGCATTGCCGAGTTGTAACCAACTACGAGAGTGGGACGTCTTTTATCTTCAAAGATGAAGTGATTACTATAGTAACAAAATGTTTCAGTGACAGATGTTAATCAGTTTAAAACACAACTTCTACTTTAACTAAATCAATGTTTGTACCTGACGTATCTTTGTCTGGGGCCGGAGTTTGTGCAGCTGAAAAAAAATTAAATTATTGAATTAATAATTATATTCAATTATTAAACAACATAGAGAATTTGTTTTTAACTTCTAAAAGTGAAAGTTCATACGTATCGAATCGCTCATCAACATTTTCAAGGTGCTACATTTTTTCAATTGACAAATTATTTTGGTAGATTATAATAGCATTGTAGATTTGATGAAAATATTTTTCTTTGTTAAGTTTAATTTTTAAATGACACAAAAATCTAGCTATCGTATATGTCTTCCTGTTAAGTGTCAAAATTAAAGTTAGGCTTTGTTTTATTTTTAAATGACAAATAACTGTGACTACCTAGTTTTGTATATATGGTCATATTCCCCATAATTATGTCTTCATTGTTTTCTGTAGCCATACACACATACGTGTAGCCATCATACATGTCTTCTGTTTGAAACTTCAGTGTTGACGTATGACGGTACTGGACACAGGTTGTCCCTAAACTGACCAGCACAGGTTCAGCAACTGATATATCGTTTTGCACAGGATATGACGTGAAACTGTTGACGTCATAGGTAAAATGGCCGTACTTCCAGGTAAAGGTTAAAGCTTTTGGACCCTGTTGTTGCAGTAGAATTTTAAAAACTTAATGTTTTTATATACTGCTTCAGCCTAAAAAATGAATAAAAGACCTAATTCTAAAGAAATTAAACTCACATTGACATTACACGTCATGGTAACATTAGACCCTGTAGGATTGACTGACTGGTATGGACCCAGTCCCTCTTCATACTGGGGAACTAACACCAGAGACAGTGGTACTGCTCGGGCTGTTTGAAAATATAAACACATATCGATATGAGGAGCATTATTTTTAACTATGTTATACATTAAATAGTAAACATTACGACAATGAGTGTCTGTAAAAGTATAACGGCACAGAACTGTTTATTAAGTTACAAGTAATAATTATATGAAAAGTAACTTTTCTAAAAAAAATATATATGACTATAGAATCTAAAAGAACTTACTCAATCCGGTCACATTTTGATACTTGAATGCTGATATTGTGTCACCCACTGTATTTAAGTATGAAGCGTTACAGAAAAACAAGCCAGCATCTGTACATTTAGCATCATAGACCACCATTTCTATTTTCATCGTGTTCCTGTTGTTTGGTATAGAAGATATTTCTTGTTGGCTTCCACTAAAGTTAACAGTCCAATTTCTGGCGAGTGATGATTGTTGTAGAAACTGGTGAAAAAAATTAAACAGACTGTGTATATTAAAAAATAATCTATAGAATATCATAACCATTTATGAATGATTAAGTGAATGCATTATTAATAGAACATCTAAACCCACAAAGCACTCAGTGAACTGTTATAACAGCAAACTACTACAAAAGTTCTCATTTCTCACAGAAGAGTTAAAAGGGGGTGGAAACAGCCTGTATCTCGCATATGTTGTTGGTACTGCTGCCCCTGCTGTCCATCCAATGGCCAAAGAAAAAACAGTTGTAGCAGTTGTTGGTACACCAGCACGTGATGCGTCACATGTCACAGTAAACGATCCTCCTTCCTCAATCACACTTGGACTGACCAATGTCTGACCATTTACTACAATGGAGAAATAATAATTTGCTTTATAAACCATGTGATATAAAGTAAAACTTGAAAACCGCTGCTGAATCAATAGAAAATCACGAAAAAAATCACTTGGAGATAATAGGGTAAAATACGTTTCATTGAAGTTTAGATGCATAAAAATTATCCTTATTTTTATATAAAAGCACATGTGCGCACTTCTCTCTCTCTCTCTCTCTCTCTCTCTCTCTCTCTCTCTCTGTCTGTCCGCATATATATATATCACATCATATCACATCAGAATCTTCAGCGATATATGGAGAACTTTTGTTTAAAATAATATGGTAGATGTTTTAAATGTATGACCACAATTTTATTTAAAGAAAAAAAATAAAGGCGTATTCGAATGTAGAAAAATAGTTTTTATTATGCAATTGGAAAAGTATTTATAGTTTGGACAAGAGCGCATTTAACAATGACGTCACTTAATATTTACACAAAAAGAGCACGAAACTAATGACGTCATCTTCCGAGTTTAGAATAAAAAGAAATGAACTATTTCATTCAAATATGATTTAGAGCTACGTACGGTATGAAATGTATACAATACGATTTTCTCGACCTAAACTATTATAAGTTTTTACTTTATCTATTCTGATTCTAGATATAGATCTACATCTCGATTCT
The DNA here is from genome assembly GCF_028476545.2 of Physella acuta. Classification (NCBI taxonomy): domain Eukaryota; kingdom Metazoa; phylum Mollusca; class Gastropoda; family Physidae; genus Physella; species Physella acuta. The sequence continues at coordinate 703,711 of NW_026731568.1, forward strand.
AGATCTAGACTAGATCTACGGAAAAACTAGACGTAGACGATAAGATCTGGATTTAGACTATCTACTCTAGATTCTATTCCCATAATAAATTTCTATATTAAACTATTTTAAGCCTTAATTATTTGATACAAATCTTTGTTTAGCTATGGAATTGGCTAACTTGGGATAAAATGTACTTTGAAAGAATAGGGCTATTCGCGTAAGTTTAGTTTCTTCACCAAGAAAATCTTAATTTTTTTTCAATTTTTGTTAATATGTTGATAATAAAGTTGCCTATCGGGTCTAGGCGGGACATGGGGCAGGTAAAGTAGAGTTCACCTGTTTCTGTCTTTTTAGTATATGAAGGTATGGTATGTTCAGATCAATAACTATTTTATAAATTATTTTTCTCAAACAAGTTCAACATTATAAAATATATAGGCCTATAATTCACGTGAAACGGGTACCGATGGCTAGTGATTAAAAAACTGACAAACACCTTCAGGTTCTCCGTTAGTAATAATAAACGAGTGAATATATCGGCTAACATTAATGTGCGTGCTTTTTTATAAGATTTTATTTATTTCTTTTGTTTGTTTGTTTGTTCGTATAAAACATGAAATACATTTATAAATAACTTTTTTTAATATAAACAAACTTGGCGACAATTTACGAGCCGACTATTTGGTCCCCATCTCTGACCCATCCTGCAACAATAAACTTTGGTGGGACAGTTCGAACAGTTAAAATGGCAATGTGTGAACGTGTTACGTGCCCACTATTTGGCTATCAAAGAGGAGCAACGAGTCACAGAATTCATTAAAAATTTAAAGTTTTGCCTATATTTTACTCTACAGTTTGTGTAGTGGACTTTAATGTTTGTGGAAAAACGTGGTATAGTGACTGTAGAATAAAGATAATCGTACAGTAGTATTTTTAGCGCAATTTCCATTCTGGAGAATTGCGTTTATTAACCCGTCATTTCTGGATGGATGGATGGATGGATGTGTGTTCGCAGCTTTAAGTCGTATCTCCTCCTCAACGAAGCAATATCGAGGACTAGTTCCAAAGCAATTATGTTAAGCAAGTTACGAGGATGATAGTGGGCCAAAAAAATTCTGGAATTCCTTCCTGGATTTCCCAGAAAAGCCAAAAAACCTCGAAAAACTGCAGTTTTTGGCCCATATCTCGGCAACCAGACCACTTAGCGACTTGAAACATTTACCAATCGATTTCTGCCATAATTTAGAACAATATTACCGAAGAAAGTTTTCAAAAATATCTTTTCGTTCGGTCACAAAAAAAATTTTAAACTTACATTATACATAATACACTACAGTACTATATAATACTAGGCATGCGGCCCAGCTTCGCTTAGGCTTTCGAAAACATTGAGAATTTGAATGCTTAATTAATTCGCCCGAGGGTCGGTCTACGACCTCAAGAGTTATGAAGAGGTTCCTCTGGGGACATTTTTTTTTTCGATTTATAGCTCATATAAGGCGCCGGGAAGTGCCCTATCGGACACCCGACAATCTAGATCTAGATCTAGAATCCTAATGGAAATTTTTTTTTAAGTTTAGCCCGAGCATAATAAAAAAAAATACATTAATCAAGTTTATAGTACACTAACATCTCCGCTATTTAGGCACCTTATAAAATACTGAGAATGAAACACGTATTTTAAAATCTTAACTTACGCGAATATGCCTATTCTTTCAAATTAATTTTTTTATTCCAAATTAGCCAGTTCCAAACAAAGATTTTGTATAAAATAAATAAGTCTTGAAATAGTTTAGTCCTAATATAGAAATTTATTTTTGGAATAGATTTTAGAGAAGTTAGAGTCTAAATCTAGATCTTAGCGTCTACGTCTAGTTATTGCGTAGATTTAGATTTAGTCTAGATCTAGAATCTCTAGATCTAGAATCCAAATAAATAAAATAAATTTTATGAGTTTAGGCCGGAAAAATTGTATTATATACATTTCATGGTGTACGTAGATCTAAATCAAATTTGAATGAAATAGTTTATTGCTTTTTATTGTAAACACGGCAGATGACGTCATTAGTTAATGTATAAACATTAGTGACGTCACAGTTTTATGCGTTCTTTTTCACATCTATAAATGCTTTTCAGGTTGCATAAATAATACTGTTTCTCTACATTCGAATACACCTTTACTTTTTATTTTTCTTCTTTAAATAAAATTGTGGTTATACATTTAAAACATCTAACATATTATTTTCAACAAAAGTCCGTATAAAGGTATCCATATATCGCTGCCGATTCTGACGTGATGTCCGGCGAAAATATTTTGCGGAAAGAGAGAGAGAGAGAAAAGCGCACATGGGCTTTTATATATTAGGATAGCAATATAGTTATATGACTAAAAATCATTGCGCGCCTACTGAACGTGATGGCGCAGCCATGGAACGTGATGACGCATCTTTTGAACGCGATGACGATTTAAAATTATTATGGATAACATAACGAAATTGCGCTTAAATTGTCACTAGACTTTTTAATTAACTTGTTTTACAAAACAAACATCAAGGCAAAAATTCACGAAAGTAAAATTTGAAACTTGAAAAAAAATATTAATTATGGTCGGTTGTGGAGTGTGGGCCCCCTAAAAGGTCTGGACCAACCCCGCCCCCGCACTGCGGGGTCTATCGACAGGGGGTCTGGAGATATGGTAGTTCTGTCCCTACCGATGACTGACCATTTATTACAGCGAAAAAGTATTTTTAAAGCAAAAAATTAATATCCATGCTAAAATAATAGAAAGCCCAGCTTAGAATACATGGAGATAAAAGAATGGAGTAAGCGTTGTGACTCTAATACCGACTGTAAGGACGTCAGGAATCTGGTACACGTATACACCAACAAACTTGTAGAGGTTAGTTATGACAGGCAAGTTTAATCTTCTGCATTTTGATTCTCTCTTCGCACCAATCTTCACCTTTCACTTCAACTTTCAACTTTTCTCCCCATTTATTCCTACACACATCCTTTCTCCCGCTCACTACACAACCGCTGTCACTCGACCAGTCGCTTCCATTGTACCCTAGTTTACTTCGTACAACAACATACACGTCAACACACCTGGCCTCGCGTATTGATACATGATACAAATACACACACGCAGTGATCCGTCGCATGTATACACCTTTCATCCAGATAATATCCCCACATCGCCATACATAATGGTTGATAATTTTTCCTGTAGGCTGGTAATAGAAATATTTCATTTTGGTATTTTAGGCCAGACACCACAGATGAAACCATGGTTTCATATTGTTTAATAAATCTGTATGTTTTTTGTTTTAAACTACAGATAAAATGTCGCTTCTACAAGTCATGTTTGATATGGCACCACGAAAAGGATTGAAAATTCACACCTTTTCAAACTTCTATAACTTTGCTCTAAAAAAAAACGGGAGTGGTCTCCCCTAAACTTTCTCGAATATTCTTATATAAAACAACAGAGGATGGGAACTCGGGCTATAGAAATGATTTTTAATCCATTTTAAATACTTAAAGTTTTAAAAATAGAATAAAATCTCGTAGACAAAAGAATTGAACACCAAGTGAACGCCAAATAAAAAAGTGCATAATAGTGCGCAATATTATTAGTACTTTAAAACTTTACATTCGTTTTTTGAGAAATCGGAAGTAGAGCGTAAATTACTACTTCCGTTCAACGGAAATTACTCAAAATTTAACAGAAGGTAGAAAATTGGATATTTTACTCACATATGAAACTTCATTTACTTATCTGAAATAGTACTCAAGTTATAGGCTTTTGAAAAATTCAAAGTAGAAAAAGTACCACCTCCGGTTATCGGAAATCGCTCAAAAGTTGATACGGATCTACGATTTTGATAAAATACTTATATATGAAATTTCATCAAGCTAGCTGTAACGGTACTCAAGTAATCGTGTTTACACACAGACACACACAGACATACACACAGACACACAGACATACGGACAGAATTGCAAAGCCCAGTTTTTCAGACTGGATTACGCATAAAGCCTTTTAATTTTGATAAATCTGGATTGATATTTTTTGCCCGATTAAACTAAGTCCTCTATACTTCGGATGTGAAGAAGGACTGAGGTGTAATATGGTGAAAATTGCTAAAATTTCAAGTGATTTTTGTGCACGATTACAATACTTTCTCTATACTTCGTATATACGAGAAAGTAAAAAATACAACTTTATTATACATTTATTTTTTCATATAAAACTAAACTTATCTACTTTTTTTTTATTTGATAGGTAGTATGCCTTTATTAAACCCATTTTTCTTAGCCATAGCGATTTGATTTTTGTATCAAAATGGAAAATTGAGAAAAAGTAAAAAGTAGGGTGAGAAGTGAACGGTTCCTCTTTCAGTAAACTGTAAAAGACTTGTATTTTTATGGCGGAGTCATTTAAATAATGATATACATGTTGCTTTCTTTTGTAAGTTTTAGATAGTTACAGTGTTTCTTCCAGACTTTTTTCTCCGGGTGGGTGGGGGTGGGCACTTGTTATTTTCGGCGGGCGGTCAACATTTTCCGGGGGGACGACGACGACACTGGTAAAAGTATATTTTCTTTATAAATTCCATTTCGTTCGGGGGGGGCGATAGAGTTTCTTTAGGGGGATAGAGTGCCCCCCCCCCCCCGAAGAGATGCCTGGAAGAAACTCTGGATAGGTAAAGAATTTACTACTATTAATTACATATCGTACTATTCGAGTGCTATTCACAGAATAACTATTAGCAAACCAGCTGATGTTCTGTTTGTTGGCCGGTGTACTCACATCAATAAAATGTGTATGCCTACTTAAACTTTAATAAGTTTATTGATACAATTATATTACACCCCCCCCCCACCTGTGTTTAACTGTGATTAAAGGTTTTAGCTTATAAATCGCGCCATCTAATGTTTAGTTTAATTTAATACTAATGAATAAGATCCGTTTTCACTGTGATTTTAAACTAACGCCAAAAAAGCAATTAAATAAAAATGCAGCTATTATAAATCTTGGAGAAATAAACATTCAAGTGATGACATCCATATGAAATCGACTTTTGCGGACTTATGCGAACTGATGGAGCGCATATGGGTTTGACTCTATTATGGGGACATCTGTGGACATCTGAGTGTTAAATTTAACCTGAATGCACTTATTGGCTATGCAGTTATCCTGCCTGAAGGTACGCACACTTTAAAACTTAAGTACATAGACACATACAGCTTTTTACTTACATATTTACATATTTCACTATTGTCTGAGACTCAACACCAACTGAATAATAGCAAAATAAAAACGGTTCAGTCAGCAATGGCCGGTGACGTGCATTTTTTTGCACAGCACAGCATCCAATCTAGATTTTCCTGGTCAATAATCGAAAGTCTTAAATTTACTTTGAACTGTATAATATTCATTGTATTATTCTACTGGTTTAGACTTTACTTAATAAATATTTTTACGTCATTTATACTGTTACTGTAATGCTAAAATTAGTATGAAAGTTTGTAACCTAATAGATACTTGCCGTTAGCTCTGAGTATATAGGCCGTTTTAGACTCTAAAACGTAATGTTAGCTTTAGCGTATCAATTTTTCAAAATACATCTTTTGAAAGCCGAAAAAATTTACCTGTATTTGATTTCCATATGAAGAAAAAGCAGAAACCTATAGTTAATAACATGGTTTGTTAAGTATTTCTAAGAAACCCCAAATGTGTTCTTTCAATAGTATCAGGTGTGTGTCGCCGTCAAATCCTGCGAGAACAACTGTTCAATGAAAACCTTAGCTGTAAAGCCAGGCTGACGGTATGAAAGCTGTGTTAATAAACACGTCAGTTCCAAGCCTCTGTCTGATATAGACTGCTGCAAGCAGGAAATAGATTATTTCACACACTGCAGTAAATGTTCAGTAGATTCTTCTCACACAGCAGGGTAAATGTAAATATTGAAGTGATATTATTTGCCTTCTTTAGTAAGGGAAATTACTTGCCCTATTATGGAATGCCCAATCTTAAGGCAACTAAAAAATATAATTAATTGAAATACAACACATTTAAATAGGTATCATTAAATACAAGTATTTGGAAGTATTTTTTACTATCACAAAATTTTTGCGACAATTTAACGAACTCAAAAATATAGGCAGTAGCTTAGGTCCAAGTAGCAATATAGGTCTACAGATTGCAATATACAGGCCTGAAACTGACGATGTTGATATTATACTATAACTTAAAAACTACAAAAAAAAACTCAGACGTTTTGATGTTGATGTATCCCATATAAACACCAGGAACATACGTCAACAGAGCGTACATTTAACTATATGTAGATAAAATAAGGTAATATTTGGAGGCCGGCCAACTTTTTCTCTAAAGATGTTACTGTAGTAACACATCACAAGTAACTCAATTTTACACTACACCAATCAAATACATTCGTAAATATGTTTTAGACGCTAACAATATTTACTTGTAACAAAAGTAAACACTCACCTGGTGTGTTTCTTCAGAAGAAAAAAACTTTTTCTGATCCTTATATATCACTAATTAATATAAAGATACGATTTATTGTTTTAATCACCACTGCAGGGTGTAACTCATAGTTTTTTTTAAAGTAACGAGTTATCTCCGCTGTGTTCCAAAATAATATTTGGTTACCTCCCTTGCTTATGAAAACATTTTTAAAGTATTTCACGTGCTCATGTACAATTTGAGTTCGAATCCGGGTTCAAGCCAGTAGGCCGTCCCTGAGTCCATCCAGCTCTGATGGGTACCTAACTCACGAAGTAAAGGCGGCTAGGCATAGTGCTGACCACACTATCCCTTCATCTGCCGAGGTCACAGAAACAAGTGAACTCTAATTCACTTGCCCCAGAGACCGTCAGGTTTACTTGCTATGTACAATTTAGTATATACTCATTATACAATGGTTGTGTTTATGTAATATATTTTTAACTAAGCTTAATAAATTCGACATATTTGCTTGCTTTTTTTTAAATTTCTTTTTGGTTAATTATCACCTGACAAAACAAAAACAACCTTTCATCCTTTTATAATAAATGTCACACCGTGGCAAATGATTTGCTATTTCAGCTGACTCACATGTTTTCTTCTTCCATTCAGTAAAAAAAATAGCACTCTCTTTGGCATATTTTAATTGCTATGTGTAAACCAACTTCAACTGTTTCAATTATAAACATTTTCTTATAAATTATGTAACACCCTATCCAACTTTAATAACTACATCCCAGAGGTTTTTTTAACAGTGTTAATTTTTGATAATTTGCTTGCTTTATAAAACTACAATAAACTATGACACCTGGGATTACCACGCATGGTGACACCCAACTTAGTGGTGACTCAGAAAGTAATTAAGGCGAGGCCAGTTATTGTTTTTTTTTAATTGCAAACCCTTTTTAGCCAAAGACAACTCAACATTTAGAATATGAAACTGATAATTGTCCTAAGATATGAAAAAACGTGGTTTGTGTGCCTAAAAACTTTAAAAAACAAAAGCAAAAAAAAATCCAACAACATTGTGATACTCAGTCTCGTCAACTTAACACTAGTATTGTTTTAAGACAATTTTACTGGCACATGACATTGTGACCTATATTCCACACTAAAGAAAAAAATATTCTTAAGGGCATCTTGGATTTTTATCTAACCTTTAGGGCCTTAATTTTTTTCACTTCCTGGTTCAACGTTAACAAGATTTGTTGTTGTTTTTCTGATTCTTAATACAAAGTTTAAAATATATTTAATACAATGTTTGTTTTATACTTGGTTTTATAACTAATGACTTTGTAAAACCGAAATTTGTAAGTTAATAAATAAAAGCAAACACATTTAGTCCTTATTCGACTGTAGGCCGATTTTATGTCTAAACCAGCTGAACACCATGTGAATAACCAACAAATGGCGGGTTAGTGAAAACTAAAGCTTTGACAAACCTCTACACTTAAAGCCAGACTAGCGGTGTAAAGTAAAAGCTGTGTTACCCTCCCTCGGGTCGAACCTTTGTTTGATATACAATCAGAAACTCGGATTATTGTCTCTCACACCACTAAGTTAGAATAATTGTAACAATTTGTGTAAATGACTTAGTAGGTAAGTTATTATTTTAGAATTAGTATAGGGTAGTTTCTGTTCAAATAAATGGAAAAGGGGGCGGATAGACATGTGAAAGACGGGTTTATGTGGCGTAGTGTAGCTAATTGGCTTAGTTCGTATGTCGGTATCCAACTGGAAATAAATAATCATTATTTAATAAATAAATAATATTTACTTTTCTCGTTTCGTGTCGTCATTTTATCCGCATGAACAAACCCAGAAAATAAATCTAAAAAAAAAAAACATAAATGTAAAATTAAATTTTAGACATTCTTATGACCGGATTTGCAACTAGTAAGCTATAAAAAGTAACAAGTATGCTATATATTAAGGTGATTTAAAGAAGTGTCAATTTAATACTGCCCTTTAAAATTGTTATAACATTAATATGATGCTGACTACTTGTCTGTGTAAGGATTTAAGGACCATTGGTAAAATTAATTAACAAAAATAACTGCATGAGTAGGCTACATTTAAATTTACAGCCCCAAAAATGAAACAAGGAGCACGAGCGAGGGAGGTGTAACCACGCTCAGGTCATATCTACCTGGGTCTTGCCACATGCAAGGCTTAAGTACAGCAGACACACACTCAAGGTGACTAGGCAAACATACGTAAATATACTTGTATACGCAGCAGGACATTAAACAAACCGACCCCCCAACCCCACCCCTAGTCAATTACACCATTTAGATTTTTTCATTACCTCTACCCGTCTTTACCATCCCCCCCTCCCACCTTATAAATTTCCCCAACCATTACAATTACCTCTTTATATAAAAAAAACTCCAAAGGGTTCTCTATAAGTTTGACTGCTTGCTAGCTCTCTCCGCTTGAAAGCTCATGAAAATTCATGATTCAAGGTTGCGTTGAATAAACTTTTGGACACATTCACTTACATAATATATTATCTTCTATCGCAGTTTCACCCCCACCCCACCTAACTACAGGCACTACTAGCTACTGCGAAAGTGTTACAGATTAAAAATTGAAACAATGTTGATCCATGTCAAATTAATTTTATTAAAATTCACATTTTAAATTTAAAATTAAAATTTAGTATTATTGATTTATATTGCGCACTAATTGACCCACCCGATAAATTGACTGTATATTATTGACTGATTAACAAGCACGTATAAACATGAGAATCTACGTGTAGTTTGTAATTATGGCAGATCTAACCCCAGCCTTGATGAGTACAACAGGTCATTGACCCAAGCCGAGAAGATAAGTGAAATATTAAATTGTGTTTTAGTAAAAGATTCAACGTTGTGCTCATCAAAATCATGAGATCACTTACATATTTCACAGACTTATGCTGTTATTACAGAAGTTAAGTTTGTTTTATTTACTAGTTTCGGTGTATTTAAAATCATTACTATAAAGGTTTTTATATTTGTCTAAATAAAGTGTAAATCTTGATTCTACAAATTTTAACGTGGTAGTGTTAGGCTTGTCGACTTTAAAAATAATTATCTGGTTTATGTTCTATTGGGTGTTGAGACCACTAACTTATCAACAAGAAAAATAATGATGATTTAACTTTACTTATTGATTTAACTTTTTAAAAACGGTTATAACAGTAGCCACAACGGCCTTTTTCACATTGGCATTTTTGTTTTAAACATAATATCATTTTAATAATAATTGGAATCCATATATTATACAATGCTGCAAAATCTACGGCCGCAAATCGCACAAAATGAAAGGTTATGGTTGAGGCCCCACAAGGAGTAGAGAGAATTAAATCAAGTAAGTTAAGTCATATCATATACAAGTAAGTTAAGTCATATCATACTCAAGAGTCAAATGTAGGAGTCAAATATGCATTTACTGTCTCGTTGTACGCTGTTTCTTCTATTGTATCGTACACGTTTGTGTACTCGTTCAACTCCATTGTAGGAATAGAATTGTTTTTTCTATCTGTGTCTAAAGTTGATTGTGAATTTTGTGGCAAATTGTTGTAATGTATTGTTTGATTCTGTTGAAGACCATTCATATGGTCACCATCAACGCTGTCATTGGTGGAATGAGGGTCATCAACAGAGCTGTAGTGGTGTGTCTCATTCTGGACATTCGGCTCTCTGGCAGATGTTGGGTCTGTAGCACCATATGGGGGATCATGTCTTGCTGTCACTCCCAGCTGGTCATAACCCCCGGTGCTGTCATTAACCTGCACATACCCGTCGTCGTCTGCTGGTGTAGGTAAAGTCCTTATGGTGGTTGGTGTGGTAGGCTTGGTTTCACTTGCTTTCTTCGTGAACAGATTTGGACATCCTAAAAGTGTTTTACATTTTAAAAGTAATTTAGTTATCTTCTTTTCTAAATTATCACGAGCTTTTTATCTTAAGGTAAATTAATTACTCACAAAATATGTAGCTGAAATCTTATTTTGTTTAATTAAATGATTATAATAAAAACATATAATCAAACAAATTATACGTATGTATATTTACCAAAACAAAAAGACCAACCTTTTCTAAAATAAACCGCAAGTACAACAACACCTACACCGACAACAAAAACCACTGGAAGAATGTAGTACAACACGTTCACGTCGTTGTTGTTATCTGGGTAATGAGGAGAAAGTTTGTTCATTTATCGAAAACTTAAGCAACAAAACTTTACAACTTACAAGAGACATTTTGACTCCACAGATTTAATGGGATGCTATTGTTATACAATGATACAAAAAAATATTGTACAATAGTGTGTTAAATCACAAATGTTAACAAAGATCTTCTACATGAAAGGAAACTGCATTGTCGTGGCTAAAAGATTGTTTTGTTTTCTATAGTGACTGTTTAACGTCATGTGTGGTCTACTATACAGGATCAACTAACTAAAAACCACTCAATTTTTAGAGTTTGAGGAGTTGCAATCAAGCAATTTTTTTTCAACAAATATAATCAAAATATTTGTTTCTATTTTAACAATAATATTGCGAATGTGAACTATATGTTTAAAAAAAATAAACGGACCGAAACAATTTACAATGTAAACATAAACCCACCTTTAGACCTATGGTGTTCATGGTCATATTCCCTACATGTCTTGAAGAAATAGTATTAAAAAATGTTATTGTTGAGCCAGAAAAGAAAACTTCGTTCATTTCTGAGGCCGTGCGCATTTGAGTAAAACCGCTGCATCAGTTAAAATATACCTAATGCATACTTGCGTGCGCGACGTGACGTATATTTGGGGAAAACTACGACAGTATAAAAAAATTTTAAAATTACTAAACAAAGACTAGTCCATAAACGTCAATCCCATAGTTGGATGTATGTGCAGCTTAACACCGATCACAAGAATCAATATTGTTACAATGATATAAAAATAAGTTTAACTAATGAACAGATAAATACTTTCAGCATCACTGTCAGAATTTAACCGACTAGTGTAATGACAGTTGTCTTCAGAGATGAAGTGATTGCTACAGTAACAGAATGCTTTTGTGACAGTCGTTAACCTTTTAAAAACTTAAAGTTCTACTTTACTAAAGCGATGTTTCCACTTAAGGAATCCATACCTGAGGGCGGAGCTTGTGTAACTGAAAACAAATTTTAATTATTTAATTAATAATTATATTCAAAGTTTAAACAACATAGAGCATTAAAAAAATCTTCTTAAAGTGTAAGCTTAAAAGTATAGCTCATTAACGATTTAAATGTGCTATCTGCTACTTTTATAAATGACAAATTATTTTGTTAAATTATAATAGCTAGGAATATGTATATTTAATTTTAAAATGGTACACAAATATCTGGCTATTATTCGTATTTGCCGGTTAAGTCTCAAACGTACGAGTTATGCTTTTGTTTTGTTTTTAAGAGGGATATATTTGCTTACTCTAGCACAAATAACTATGATTACCTATTTTGGTATGTATCGTCATATTCCCAACAATCGTGTCTTCATTGTTTTCTGTAGCCACACACACATACATGTAGCCATCATACATGTCTTCTGTTTGAAACTTCAGTGTTGACATATGACCGTACTGGACACAGGTTGTCCCTGAACTGATTTGAACAGGTTCAGCAACTGATATATCGTTTTGTACAGGATATGACGTGAAACTGTTGACGTCAGAGCTAGAATGGCCGTACTTCCAGGTGAAGGTTAAAGATTTTGGACCCTTTAGAAGAAACAAATTAACTGTTCATCTTATTTTATTTAAACTGCTTAAAGTTAATTTTCAACAGCGATTATAAAACGAAATGTATTAAGATACTTACATTAACCCTACACGTCAAAGTAACATTCGACCCTGCAGGATTGACTGAATTGTATGGTCCCAGTCCCTCTTCATACTGGGGCTCTAACCCCAGGGACAGAGGAACTGCTCTGGCTGTTTGAAAAATATTTTAAAAATATATATATATACATAGTATTAACAGCATTACTTCTTGACTAAGTTACAAATTTAACATAATCGTAACAATGAAAGTATTTGTTTTTTGTGCATTTTTACTTATGTCGAAAAAGCTTTGACATCATTTTATCAATATATGTTTACGTTATAAGTTTAAATGCACAAAAACTATTACATTGACTAAATGCATAATTTAAGATCAGTGACTTTTCTTAGAAACATGTTTCTTCAGAATCTAAAACAACTTACTGATGCTGGTGACATTTTGATATTTAGATGTTGATAACATGTCACCCACTGGACTGAAGTAAGTAGCGTTACAGAAAAACAAGCCAGCATCTGAACATTTAGCATCATAGACCACCATTTCTATTTTCATCGTGTTCCTGTTGTTTGGTGTATCTGATGTTCCTTGTTGGCTTCCACTAAAGCTAAAAGTCCAATTTCTGGCGGGTGATGTTGGTGGTGGAGACTGGTGAAAATATATATATATATATATATATATATATATATATATATATATATATATATATATATATATATATATATATATATATATATATATATATATATATATATATATATATACATATATATGTATGTATGTATATATATAGCAACGTGTTTGTGTGTGTGTCTGTCTGTCTGTTTGTCTTTTATGCATTACTACACCTCTCATCACATCGCCGTGGAACTTTAGGAAGTTGTTAAGAGTATTTCTGAAAAGGTTTCTGCGTAAAAAAATTGAATTCGCAGGGGTGGCGCCCCGGTAGGGCGCGATTTTTTATTCACCATATACGGTATATAAAAATAAAAGTCGGTTTTGGTTTGACAGCATTTATCAGATCACCATCAAACTTTGGTGAGTTCATTCAAACACACTGGGGAAGGGTTTTTGTAAAAAAAAAAACATTTTTTATTTCGCAAGGGCGGCGCCACGGGAGGGTGCGATTTTTCTCTATGTGCGGTATATAAAAAAAATAAAAGTCAGATTTGGTTCGACAGCTATCTTCTGAGTATCATGATCCTTATGAAAATAATGAAAATATGATATGGGTGGCGCCTGCGAGGGTGCGATTTTCGTCAATACACAATTTGACGCCAAGAGTTCCAGAGCGGCTATGTTAGCACGTGGCATCTGTTAATCGTGCGCCGTGCATAGCGGGTAAGGGGTACTATTGAAGTCAGCGTAAAAACTTCAACAGGTGCAACCGCCGGCGCCCCATAGATTGCACGACCCGAAGCGCCCTGAGCTCCCATGCGAACACTATGGCGCCTACGTTAATTAAAAAAAATGTTGTACACTAAAGACACGATGGACAAGAAAAATCATTGACTAAGTCGAACAAGGCGCTTCCGCTGGCGCCACTGCAGGGATCAATTTAGCGCCCTGAACTTTCCTGTGAGCGCAATTGCACCCACGTTCGTTCTAAACAGTGCGGTAGACAATGGATAATATGGGCCGTTACAGTCGATCAATAAATTGAATCAGACGTGTCAGCCGGCGCCCTGGTAGGGTGCGATTTGGCTGCAAACAAAAATTTCATTTTTGGCCCCCAAAGGCACACATGGGCCGCTGAGGGCATTGTAATAAGTTTCAATTTGATAATCAGAAACATTAACCAAGGCTAGATTATTAACTACGATGTTTCTTTTTGTCCGTAAAAAAATTCAGTTTCGTCACTTTGCGAATAATGCATTAGTATCTATTTTTAGACAATCCAATCAGAAATTGAGATGATTAGTAACGCTAACATAATGCATCCGTCACACTGATGTTTAAAACACGTCAACTAATTTTTTTACGTGTTAAAGAAAAAAAATCCTTTTCATTTCTGTCTCTTTACCGAATGACAGGTGATATTAGTTTTAATGAGCCATGGGCCGTGTGCGGCGCCTATACGGTAGTGTAAACGGTGAGTGGGGGCTCCTGCGAGCGCAACTCTACGTCCCTGACACATGTTAACGAAGTGTGTTTTACCTCATTATTTCGGTGAGTGATATATGTGCACTCAAGTTTTGCATGCGGTAGTGTAGGTAAACCTGAGTCCCGATATTTATGATCCAAGCGCATTCATTGTTTGCATTTTTTTTTAAACTCACTTTTAGAAAAAAAAAGGTCACGCGTCTAAGAATATAGGATTGCTAACGTATGGATGAAACCCTTCTTATATATTTCGTCGGACTTTCTTCTATTCCCGCGGCAATATATATATATATATATATATATATATATCCCATGATAAATTTACAAATGATCACAACGATAGACATTAGCTCTCACAGTAGAATTATACGGTTGTAGAAACAGCCTGTATCTCGCATATGGTGTTGGTGTTGAAGTTCCAGCTGTCCATGCTATGACCAAAGATACAACAGTTGAAGCTGTTGTTGGTACACCAGCACGTGACGCGTCACATGTCACAGTAAAAGTCCCTCCCTCCTCGATCACATTTGGGCTGACCAATGTCTGACCATTTACTACAAAGGAAAGATAATCATTTTTACTTTTTAAAGCAAATCTACATGAACATTTACATTTTAATTATTGTATTTTTAAGGGCGGAAAATGGCCTATGACGATATTTATTTTGCTATTTATTTTGCTCTTACTGCTACTACACATTCGATGTTGAAAACAGTCAAATCAGCCTGTAAATATATATCATAGCTGTCTATTTTTTTAATTAAATTTAAAATTGCACCTCCCTCCCTCCCCCCCCCCCCCCAATTCAGTCCTCTAGCTACGCCGCAGGCTTATTACAAAATTGTGTGCGTACTTATTTGTTTACTTGTGGGTTTTTTATATAAATTTTATTTGCACAGGTCATGCAATGACCTGATTTCACAGTAAAAGCAATCTAAAGGGCATCGCGTGTTTTGATCTGACCTGTTGGGCCCTAATATTTATACATATATTACTTCCTGGTTGAAAGGTAACATATATTTAACATCCATACGGGTATAATTGATCCAAGTTTAAAGTACGAAACAAACACAAAAAAAATAATTACATTTATTTAATGATATATCACTAAAAACAATTTTAAGCTAACGTTAGTAAGTTGATAAATAACTGCTTTTTTAGTTCAAAGGCTGAATTGAAAGATATGCTACTTAGTACTATCTTTCTTTTGCAGTACAATTGTTATTATTTAGATTTTTTATTAAACGCTTTTAAAACTTTACCTGCAATTAATTTCCATATGAAGAAAAAACCTAAAACAAAATTACACAACATGTTTTGGAAAGTATTTCACTCAAGTCCACTCTGTGTGCAGCCAGCTAGGCCTGTCGTGTGTCGCCGTCAAATGGTGGGTAACTCGACTGGTCTATGGGGAATAAGCTGAGTTTAGCATTCATAAAGACATAAAGCCAGGCTGGCGGTGTGACGTGAATGTTGCGTAAAGCATGATAGATCTAACCTCTTTATGATATATACTGTCATACAAGCAGGGAATAGATTCGTCTCACACAGAAGGTAGATGTTAGATTCTTGTCACTGTAGATGTTAGATTCTTGTAACACACCAGGGTAGTTGTAAATATTTAAGTGAAATTATCTGCTTTATTTAGTAAGGGAACTAACTTGCCTGATTTAGTAAGGGAATTAACTTGCTTTATTTAGTTAGAGAACTAACGCCTTATTTAGTTAGAGAACTAACTTCCCTTATTTAGTAAGGGAACTAGCTTGCCTTATTTAGTAAGGGAACTAACTTGCCTTATTTAGTAAGGGAACTAACGTGCCTTGTTTGGTAAGCGAACTAACTTGCCTTATTTAGTAAGGGAACTAACTTGCCTTATTTAGTAAGGGAACTATTTTGCCTAGTTTAAGTCAAGTAGATAGAGGTTAGCAGAAACAGACTATAGATAGTTGGGTAGAGAGACCAATGGACGTACAGGAGCTGACCGGTCACGTGGGACGGTCAGCTGACCACTGAAGCGTGGGTCAGTAGTTAGATCAGTGCAGTTGATAGAGAACTAGCGAGGAGAGCAGAAGGTGTTTTGTATCGTTTAGAGACGGAAATAATTATGTAGAGCTAGGTAGCAAGTTAGAATGCAGTGTGGTAGGATTGGCCATGGGAGTGCTTAGTTAGTAGTAGTAGTGAGATCGGCGGCGGACTTGGTGTTAGGTGTTAGAGACAGTCGAGATGTGTAGGGCTAGAGTTAGGTAGAGAATTAGTGGTAGATCGTGAGGTAGAAACGGTCCGATAGGTAGATCTAGGAAACGGTAGACAGTAGTAGTAGAGAGTATAGAATAGGCTAGTTCGGACTTGTGTGTGTTAATTCCAAACTATAACCAGGCTGGTATTATCTTAATCACCCCACTCACACATTCGGTGGTGGTTGCTGTTTATCCCCCCTCACAACTGGCGGGCGAGAAGATTCTTCCATTTCCCCACTGTCACAACTGGTAGAGCAACGGAAAACCATCGAAACCATCCCCCCTCACACCTATCATAAGGCAGCTCAAAATATAATTAACTGAAATACAACACATTTAGTACTTATTATTTTATAATAGAAGTAAACGGGGTGTTTATTTTATTGTTAGAATATGTTTTTGACAGGCTGACTATCTCAAAAATATAGGTAGTAGCTTAGGTCCGAGCAGCAGTATAGATCTACAGATTGCTTAATATAGGTCTAAAAATGATGATGTTGATATTGTACTATAACTTGAAAGCTACACACAAAAAAACTCAGACGTTTTGATGTTGAGGTCTCCAATAAAATACATTCGTAAATATGTTTCAGGGAGCTAACAATACTAAACATAATTAAACACTCACCTGTTGTGTTTCTTCAGATGTTAAAACTTGTCCTGATCCTGATGTATCACAACTTTAATGTAGGGACATGATTTCTGATTGTGATCAACCCCTTCAGGATGTAGCTCATGTAGATGTTTTTAAGTAACGAGTTATCTCTACTGTTTTCTAAAATATCATTTGTAACCTCACTTACTTATGAACACATTTGTTAAGTAGGCCTATTTCTCGTAACCCTGTATAATTTTGTGTATACTCATTATAAAGTGGCTATGTTTATGTACGATATTTTTAAATAAGAAAACTACATTCGACATATTTGCTTGATTATTTCAAATCCGTTTGGGTTAATTATCACCTGACAAAACAAAAGCAATCTTTCCACATTTTATAATAAATATCACACCATGACAAATGATTTGCTACTTCAGCCGACCCACATATTTTCCTTTTCCATTTAGTAAAGAAAAAAATAGCACTGGCTTTTGTATATTTTAATTGTTCAGTGTAAACTAACTTCAAATGTTTCAATTGTAAACCTATTCTTGTAAATTATGAAAAAGCTATACAACTTTAATAACTACATCACAGACACATTTAGAAAAATGTGTATTGATTTATTATTGTCCACCGAAGTGTATTTAACCTTGTTAATTTGCTCGTCTTTCCTTAATTCTTTTGTCGTTCGATGTCTTCATCAGGAAATTGTGTCCGCATGAACTAAACCCAGAAAATAATTCTGATTAAACATAAATTCAAAATTAAATTGAACGTGCACCAGTGTTATGACCTGCTTTGCAACAATTAAGTCGTCGGTACCCATAACATGTGATTATAGGCCCATATATATGTTAATCATGATTGTGAAAAATATTTTATTAAATAGTTATTGGTCTAAACGCAATGTCCTTTACTACACGTTGAACGATATTGGTGACAAAGCAAAGACATAACTACTTAGCTAAAAATCCGACGCATTAAAAATAATACAGACTACTACTATAAGAAAAATCAAGTTACATTATTAGTCAACACAACACAATATTAAATGAACACACTGATTAAGAGACTTACATGATTCCTTTAAAAACCCGGCTGTTCAATGGTATTTCTGTGATTTTTAAAGTAATTCGAATTAGGGGACATTTGGCCGAGAAAATTGAATTCATTTTACAGAATACTTCTCGATAAGTAGATCCATAAATGAAAATTAAATGTGAATGAAATCATTCATTTCTTCGTATTCTAAAATTGGAAGATGGCACCCTTAGTTTCGTGTACTTTCCATAGTGTAAACATGTGACATGTGACGTCACTGTTTATTGCGTTCTTGTCACAATAATACATACTTTTCCGGCTGTATAATTAAAATTGTGTTTCTACATTGGAATATTGCTTTATTTATATTTTCTTTCTTTGAATAACATTTAATTTATACATTTAAAACATCTAACACATTATTTTCAACTAAAGTCCGTATCTTTAAATTCTCTATATATCGCTGAACATACTGATCAACAAAAATGTTGCGGACAGAGAGAGAGAGAATTGCGCACATGGTCTTTTAAGTATTAAGATAACAGTAACAAGTATACTTTGTAGGTTATGAAGGTCCGATAATGACGTGTCAATTTAATACTGCCTTTTAAAATGGTTATTAAATTAATAGGTTCCTGACTTCTTGGAAGTGCGAGCATTTAAGGCCTTTTGGTGCAATGAATAAACAAAGTTAACTGCACGAGTACAAGTAAATTTGCTAGACTAAAATGCTAATTACATGTACGTGAAAACAGTGAAACAAAGAGCACGTGCGAGTCAGAACCCGAGTGGTCTGCCACGACTCACGTGCGAGTCAGAACCCGACCTGTCTAACGACCCACGTGCGATGGAGGCCAGATAAATGAGTTCAAGTTTCAGGTTCCCCTCCCGCTCCTTAATATGCACTTTGATCTGCGTGTATCGCGTGGTGGCTGATAATTCTTAGTGGTCATCCGGACCACACGTGTAAGTCAACCAACGTTCAGCCAGTTAACTAACAAGAAATCCTGGCGGAGAAAAGACGGCAGGGGTGGTAATGACGCTCAGGTCATGTCTACCTGGCTCTTACCACAAGCAATGCATTTATTTCGTATTGATCCAAAATAAACTTACCTGTATAAGAGTTCGATATCACGAAAAGGCATAAGATAGAAAACAAAATGAACCAACATGGTGCACATATTAACCAGACTGGTTTAACTGTCGACATGGTGTATTGTGTCAATTCCAAAACCGGAACAATTCCAGGCGGAACGAAATAAACGAAAAAAATTTGGCTGGTAAAATGTTATTTTATATCCACGTTACTTAGAATCCAGGCAGTGATTTTAAAAATCAGACTATAAACCCATCAGGGTCTTGTTTCAGTAAAACATAACACGACAAAAGCGTAGAAGATCCTTCGTCACCGTTCTTGTCTGTATATTTTACTTTTAAACTAGGGGAATGTACTCTATCAAATACAATGCTTTAAGCAGCCCATTTTGAAAATGTCCAGATATTCTGTAGGATATAGATGTCGACTCTCACAAAAGTTTATCACCATCAGTGGATATAGTTTATTATTTGTTTTCGTTTTAAAGCATAGGCCAACTTTAAATAGGGCGATGTTTAAAAGTGTCTTTAATTAAAATTCGTTTTTAAATAATAAATATTCATTAACGTAAAACAACAACAAAAATTTAATAAAATAACAGATTAACATTAAATATAGACAATTATTTTCCGTTACATTTTTGCATTGAGTCAATAAATATCAATTTAATAAAAATTGTATCCTTAAAATGTATTTCATAGTAATAGTATAACTTTTCCGGTTACTTAAAATTTTATAATTTTAATACTTTGTAATCCCAAATTTATTTTAGCTCTACTTTAAAACCCAAATCCCCCCCCCCTCTCAGCCCACCACGCCGATTGAAAAAACAATCCCTAGATTCATAAACATTTGCATTTTCAGTTTGCTTATTTTTATATATAGACGATTAGTATTAGATCTATGTATAAGTAAACCATCTTAAATGAATGGAACTAGGCTACAAGTAAGAAAGAAGTATTACTATTGTAAATCTGTATCAGTCCTCACAAGTCGATGACGAAACCTGTAATACTAAAGCGAACATGTAAGGCAAACTGACGCTGTAAATTACATGTCTGAGGCGGGAAAAATGTAAATCTTGAATACATAGATTGAAGAATGTCTATGTGAGACTTGTTGATTTCAAATATTTTTTTTTGTTTTTGACACAATAACGAAATGATTAACACTGTAGATAATTGCTGAAACTTATAGAAAACAATAGTGTGAGTTATGATATTATTTTCAATCAGAACCAAATGTAGGAGTCGAATATTGATGTCCAGACTGTGTGTACGTATTGTCATCTAGAGTGTCATAGATATCTAGGTAGGTGTTGAACTCATTTGTTGGTAGAAAATTGGTTTGACTGTCTTTGTTAACATTCGATGCTGAGGGGATAAAATAGTTTTCACTGTCTTTGTTAACATTCGATGCTGATGGTATCAAATAGTTTTGACTGTCTCTGTTAACATTCGATGCTGAAGGGATCAAATAGTTTTCACTGTCTGCTGAGTTTTGAGGAGCAATGTTTACATTCATCGTACGATTGTGTCGACCTGTTGTCGTGTTCTGGGAATTCTGATCACCAGCCACACTTTGTATGGTGTAGGGATAGTCGTCAATAGAGCTGTAGTAGTGAGCTCCAATCAGTACATTCGGATCTATTACAGGTGTTGGGTAAGTAGCAGCTGGTAGAGCGTTGGATCTTACATCGATAGCCTGTATATAACCGTCGCTATCAGGTGGTGTAGGTAAAGTCCTTCTGGTGGTTGTTGTCGTAGGCTTGGGTTCAGGTGGCTTCTTCTTCACTCTATTTGGACATCCTAAAAATGATTCACAGATTAAAAGGCAATTTATGTGTATGTGTATGTGTATGTGTATGTGTATGTGTATGTGTATGTGTATGTGTATGTGTATGTGTATGTGTATGTGTATGTGTATGTGTATGTGTATGTGTATGTGTATGTGTATGTGTATGTGTATGTGTATGTGTATGTGTATGTGTATGTGTATGTGTATGTGTATGTGTATGTGTATGTGTATGTGTATGTGTATGTGTATGTGTATGTGTATGTGTATGTGTATGTGTATGTGTATGTGTATGTGTATGTGTATGTGTATGTGTATGTGTATGTGTATGTGTATGTGTATGTGTATGTGTATGTGTATGTGTATGTGTATGTGTATGTGTATGTGTATGTGTATGTGTATAAACAACCCGACCAACCATTTCTCAAGTAAAAAACTAGCACACCAACAACAGCCCCTACTGCAGCTACAGCAGCTGGAAGAACGTAGTACAAGACGTTCACGCCATTCTTGTTGTTTTCTGATTCTGTACTCGGTGGTTCTGTGACTGTTGAATTAGTAGAATGTTTGTTAAACTGCCGTAACTTTAAGCTACGAAAGCTTTTCTAATTCGAATAGAAAATCTTGTTAAATAGTTTTAGGCAGAAGTTGTTGTCAATACATTATGAAATACATAGTATTGAAAAGGTTATGAAAATATTTGTAGTCGTTTGCCTTTTACTTCCACTAGTTGTATGCTTTACAGCATGAACTATTCTTTAAAATTAGATTTAAGGGTACTTGAAATAAAAAATTTTGATGTTTCTTTTTTCAACAAATCTTATTAAATGTTAGTAATTTAATTTCATACTTTGGTAAAATGTCTATGTTTTATAGAAAAATTGGTAACGTATTCATCAGAAATATAAACAAACATATTTGAACACCCTAAACCCACCTTGTATAGTGTGTATGGTCATATTCCCAACAATTGTGTCTTCGTTGTTTTCTGTAGCCACACACACATACATGTAGCCATCATACATGTCTTCTGTTTGAAACTTCAGGGTTGACGTATGACGGTACTGGACACAGGTTGTCCCAGAACTGATTTGAACAGGTTCAGCAACTGATATATCGTTTTGTACAGGATATGACGTGAAACTGTTGACGTCAGAGCTAGAAGGACCATACTTCCAGGTGAAGGTTAAAACTTTTGGACCCTGTTGATGCAGTAAAATTTTAAGAACTTAATGTTTTCATATACTGTTTCAGCCTAAAAAATTAACAAAAGACTAAATTCTAAAGAAATCCAACTCACATTAACGTTACACGTCATCGTAACATTAGACCCTGCAGGATTGACTGACTGATATGGACCCAGTCCTTCTTCATACTGGGGCTCTAACATCAGGGACAGAGGTACTGCTCGGGCTGTTTGAAAATATTTCTACATACAAATACTTAGAAATGAGGCGCATTATTTTTGGCTAAGTTATAATTTAAATACTAAACATTTCGAAAATAAAAAATATATTGTTTCTTGTTACATTGTAAGAAAATAAACTTTTAAATAATGTATGCTATAATGGGCTATATTTTTTTAAATACAGAGCTTAACAAGATAATCTATTATAATTCAATGCACGCTCTGTTAATTTTAATTCAAAACTAAACAATATAATTTAATATAATTAAATTCATAATTTGAGTCACGCAAAAACCCCACATTAACACGTCTACAGTAGCTGAAACAACTTACTGACGCTGGTGACATTTTGATTCTGAAATATTGATACTATTTCACCAGCTGAACTTGTGTAAGTAGCGTTACAGTAAAACAAGCCAGCATCTGTACATCTAGCATCATAGACCACCATTTCTATTTTCATCGTGTTCCTGTTGTTTGGTGTAGAAGATATTTCTTGTTGGCTTCCACTAAAGTTATAAGTCCAATTTCTGCCTGGTGGTATAGACTGTAGATAAAAATAAACAAAGCAAAATTTCTACAATACATTCTCAAGATTTTTTATCATTTTAAAATGTTTGCAAATTATTCTTTCGGAAAAGAAATAATTTAGTGTCACACAATTGATGATTAACCAGTGTGTTAGAAAAATTACTCACTGTAGAATTATAAGGTCGTGGTTCAATGGTCTTATATTTTGCAAAGGTTGTTAGTGGTGCTGTCCCTGCTGTCCAGCCTATGGCCAAAGCTAGAATATTTAAAGCATTTGTTGGCACACCAGAACGTGTCGCGTCACATGTCACAGTGTAAGATCTTCCTTCCTCTATCACATTGGGGTTGACCAATGTCTGACCACTTACTACTGCCAAAAAATGAAAGATTGTTTTTTAAATGTATAATATAGCTTAATGTAGAAAACATAGAATACAGCTGCTTGAAACTGTAGACAATAAAGAATAGAAAAGTACATGGAGATGAAAGGATAAGTAAGTTATTTTGTTATTAAAATATTTTTAAAAACGGCGATTTTAATATCGACTTAGGTCTTCTGGTATAATTAAGTTGGAGGAGAAGATGAATTTATCTGCATTCATTTTTTTCTATGTGCAATAAATCATTATTTAAAAAAATACTCATATATAGGCCTATAAGTCTATTTTTAAAACAGCTGTCACATATCTTGAAAAACAAAATTATTCAATTCATGACAGCCATGCAATTTCGACTTTGGCGAACTGAGGAGGAAAAGGTGGGTGTATATATATAAAATTCCATGTGGAAGTCCATTTCTTTTCTTACTTTTTAGCATTTCAAACCTTATTTAAGTTATTATCTATATATATAATTATCTTCTGGGAGCCGTTAGAAAACAAGCTGCAAGCGCCTCCTTGCAGTCCCCTCTCTTTCTCTCTATCACTATCACTACTACCCCCACCCCACCCCCACATTGTCTGGTGAGCTGTGGTCACGCTAAATGTTTACAAAGCTAAATGTTTACAAATCGTAGAGCCGTAGAGCCGGGTTTCTATAAGGGGCAGATAATTTAGTTCGATTTTAAACTTACAGGAGGTAACTAAGAGGAGGGGGGGGTGTAGGGTCGGGGTTAGGGGAAAGGGGGGGGGGATAGTATTTTAAAGCAAATATTTTCAGTGGCAGCATTGGTACGTTCGAATTCACAAATTATGAATTACTGAAAAGTAGAAAATAAAACACCTAAATAGCGGCGTATGATACGCTGCGGGTCGGCTCGTTATAAATACTTGCGTGAGTTTTTAAATAATATTTTAATTAAATTCGCACAGCACATATATATACAATCTGACCAATATACCAAATTTAAAAAAAAATTACTTAATTTGACTTATTTGACATGTTAAGCCCTATGTTTACATTAATATTACTTCCTGGTTGAAATGTAGCAAGAATTATTTGTATTGTTCATTACAACAAGAATCCAGATATTTTTTTAATCCAAGTTAAAGTATTGAACTAATAAAATTGTAAAAACTTATTTGAAGTCTGTAGCAAATAAACAACTAGTTTCCTGAGCGATAAGTGTGCCTAATAGATGCTCCACAATTTAAAGTAAACTTTTTGTGGTGACATTTTATCAAATATATTTTTTTTTATGTGTAAACTTTTTACCTGTGTGAGTTTTCCATAAGAAGAAAAAGCCAAAAATAAAATTACACAACATGTTTTGGAAAGTATTTCACTAAAGTCCACTGTGTGTGCAGCCAACTGGGCCTGTCGTGTGTCGCCGTCAAATGGTGGGTAACGCGACTGGTCTATGGGGGGAAAACCCCGAGCGTTAGCATTTATATAGACATAAAGCCAGGCTGGTGGGGTGACGTGAATCTTTGTATCAGGTCTCAGCTTTGATATACTCTGTGTTACAAGCAGGAAATAGATTCTTGCCTGGGTAGATGTTAGATCCTTGTCACACAGCAGGTTACGTAAAAATTTAGTAAGGGAACTTCTTCTTCTTTGTTTCTAATTTTAGTGTAGGAAAGGATCCCCCTCCAACACAAAAACTTTCTCGAATATTCTTATATGAAACAACAGGAGATGGCAACTAGGGATATAGACATGATTGTTAATCCATTTTAAATACTTAAACTTTTTAAATAGAATAAAATCTCGTTAGAAAAAAGAATTGCACACCAAGTGAACGCCAAATAAAAAGTGCATAATAGTGCGGTCTAGTACTTTATAAATTCACATGCGTTTTTTTTTAGAAATCGGAAATAGCGAAAATTAATACTTCCGGTGAACGGAGATTACTCAAAATTTAACAGAAGGGAGAGAATTAGATCTTTTACTTACGTGTGAAATTTCATTTATCTATCTGAAATAGTACTCAAGTTATAGGCTTTTGAAAAATTGAAAGTAGAAAAAGTTCCACTTCCGGTTATCGGAAATCGCTCAAAAGTTGATACCTATCTACGATTTTGATATAATACTTATATATGAAATTTTATCAACCTAGCTGTAACGTTACTCAAGTTATCGTATTTACACACACACAGACACACGGACAGAATTGGATAATCCAGTTTTTCCAACTCCATTACGCATAAAACGCCAAATTTTTGATAAATTTGGATTTATAATTTTTGCCCGATTAAAATAAGTCCTCTATATCCCGGATGTAATGAAGGACTAAGGAGTAAAACGGTGAAAACTGTCAAAATTTCATGTGATTTTTGTGCACGATTAATACTTTCTATATACTCTATATACGAGAAAGTAAAAAAGTAAATTTAAATGCCCAAAGGTTATGGTTGTCAGAGACTTTTTCAGCAGTTCTATCGGGAACCTCCAATAATGCTTTCCTGTCTGTCGGCTCAATTTGTTTTCATTGTACAATGGAGAACAGACGAACGTTCGAGAAAGCATGGATCCGTCTCTATGAGATGAGTTCCGTGTTTTCTCGAAGGTTCTCTCGCGCGAATCAAGAATTGTGCCATAAAGTTTTATCTTCGCCATCTGGCCCGTAGGGCGCTCTATCGAGCATGAGCTGAGTGCTCGTGGCTCCCCTGCCCCCCTCAGTGTTGAAAACCTCATAGTTTACCCTCAGGCCAGACAGGTTGAACGAAGCGTAAGTATTTTGTCTGTGTCTCATTGGGAAGGGATTCAGGCAGATTCCTTTAGTAAAAGTTCCCGTTAACCTGACTACTCTATGTTGCTTCAGCAGAGCCACGAGAAAACAAAACTCTAAATCGGGCGCCGTTTTTTTTTTTTTTTAGAATTTTTTTACAAGTTTTAATTTCTATTCCGTGTTTTCTTTCATGAGAAATCATTTTTCTAATCTCATGTAAGTTATTCTACTTACAAAAAAAGTTGCTTGTATACAATTTTGCTATATTTGTGCTAATAATAATATCCCGTTTTTCTTCCAGACTTTTTTCTCTATATAAATTTCATTTCTTTCGGGGGGAGGGCGGCAGATTTTCTTCGGGGAGATCCCTCCCCCCCCCTCTCCCCCCCCCCCCCCCCTTAAAGAGATGCCTGGAAGAAAGTCTGATAATATCCACTTACGGTATGTAGCATTTTTTGAACGACACGACCATGACATCTGCTGGGACTATTCTGTTAATAAATAGTTGATAATTTATTAAACAATTTCTAAGTCGAGTATGTAGACTTTAATCGCCTGTTGCTTCTTATACTAGCTTAGTTTTGTTTTTTCTTTGCTTGCAGTATAGCTGATGGCCTTTGAGTAGGATACATTAATGACTGCACCCGGTTCAATTAAGTACTCTATTATTTCTTAATGACCATTGAGAAAAGCTAGCATTATAGGACTGTCACCATTTTATCAGTGAAATTTACGTCTGCTACTGCTTCAATCAACAAGCGAGCAGTGGCAAGATTTCCTTTATGAGCACTGAGTCAAAGGGAAGTAAATACATCTTTATAACTCATATCTATTCATATCAACATCTTTGTTATTTCTTTATCAACATCTTTGTTATTTCTTTATCAACATCTTTGTGTATTTCTTTATCAACGTCTTTGTGTATTTCTTTATCAACATTTTTGTTATTTCTTTATCAACATCTTTGTTATTTCTTTATCAACATCTTTGTGTATTTCTTTATCAACTCTGTGTGTATTTCTTTATCAACATCTTTGTTATTTCTTTATCAACATCTTTGTGTATTTCTTTATCAACATCTTTGTTATTTCTTTATCAACATCTTTGTTATTTCTTTATCAACATCTTTGTGTATTTCTTTATCAACATCTTTGTGTATTTCTTTACCAACATTTTTGTTATTTCTTTATCAACATCTTTGTTATTTCTTTATCAACATCTTTGTGTATTTCTTTATCAACTCTGTGTGTATTTCTTTATCAACATCTTTGTTATTTCTTTATCAACATCTTTGTGTATTTCTTTATCAACATCTTTGTGTATTTCTTTATCAACATCTTTGTGTATTTCTTTATCAACATCTTTGTGTATTTCTTTATCAACATCTTATCAACATCTTTGTTATTTCTTTATCACCATCGATTGCAGCACTTTAGGAGATTAGATCTGTTTTTGCATGTGGTCAATATGTGCGTATTTGTGTTTGTGCTCATGTAACAGCATTTAAACAATCAAATATCTGCTCTATTCTTCAAATGGACCTCAACAAGTACATTAGACATTTATGACATGCGCTTTACGTGAACTAATCGCTCCTACCCACAATTACAGACAAATTTTAAAAGCAACACTTTTTTTTTCATTAGTATAAGTTTAATCACATCATATCAAAATAAATATTAAAAATATAACGAAGTGGTCATGTGCCAAATGTCTATATCACAGAAACGGTTCCACAGCAAATCCTTTATAAACTTGATATTAATTATTTCTTTGTTACATCAATTACTCCAACATTATTCAATTTCTAAGTCGTATTGATCAAATATCAGATCTATGCTTTAATCGTGGTGTGTTTTACAAATTGTGATCCCCTTCAATTCTCTTTATAAAACACAGTCGATGGTGGCTAAATGCAAAACTTTAGATTAAAAAATGATGGGAACAAAATTTCAGATACTGCAATAAAGCAAAAGAAATAAAAATACATTCTGTAATTTGTGGGCGTGTTATCAAATTAAGAAAACCATTCAAACTGATTTATCCTTGTCCATTACAAAATAACGTTCGACGAAACGCTCTCCGTCGCACAGGCTGATGTCGTACAGGTGCCCCGTTAACCAGCAAGCCTAAACGTCTCATCAAACGACGTACTCGTGCTGGCAATGAATAAGAGGTGCATTTATATATTTATATATATATATATATATATATATATATATATATATATATATACATATATATATATATATATATATATATATATATATATATATATACATACATACATATATATATCTACGTCGCCCAACCATGCACGTATTTCGACTCTCTAACCCTCCTCCCCCCCCTTCCTTGCCCTCTAGGTATGCGCAACAGTATGTACCCACCTTATCACAGAGCAGACATTAGTTTTACATAGATCACAGAGGTCCATCATAGACCAGACATTAGGTCCATCATAGACCACAGAGGTCCATCATAGACCACAGAGGTCCATCATAGACCACAGAGGTCCATCATAGACCAGACATTAGGTCCATCATAGACCACAGAGGTCCATCATAGACCACAGAGGTCCATCATAGACCACAGAGGTCCATCATAGACCAGACATTAGGTCCATTATAGACCACAGAGGTCCATCATAGACCAGACATTAGGTCCATCATAGACCACAGAGGTCCATCATAGACCAGACATTAGGTCCATCATAGACCACAGAGGTCCATCATAGACCACAGAGGTCCATCATAGACCAGACATTAGGTCCATCATAGACCACAGAGGTCCATCATAGACCACAGAGGTCCATCATAGACCACAGAGGTCCATCATAGACCAGACATTAGGTCCATTATAGACCACAGAGGTCCATCATAGACCAGACATTAGGTCCATCATAGACCACAGAGGTCCATCATAGACCAGACATTAGGTCCATCATAGACCACAGAGGTCCATCATAGACCACAGAGGTCCATCATAGATTAGACATTAGGTCCATCATAGACCACAGAGGTCCATCATAGACCACAGAGGTCCATCATAGACCACAGAGGTCCATCATAGACCACAGAGGTCCATCATAGACCAGACATTAGGTCCATTATAGACCACAGAGGTCCATTATAGACCAGACATTAGGTCCATCATAGACCACAGAGGTCCATCATAGACCAGACATTAGGTCCATCATAGACCACAGAGGTCCATCATAGACCACAGAGGTCCATCATAGACCAGACATTAGGTCCATCATAGACCACAGAGGTCCATCATAGACCACAGAGGTCCATCATAGACCACAGAGGTCCATCATATACCACAGAGGTCCATCATAGACCAGACATTAGGTCCATCATAGACCACAGAGGTCCATCATAGACCACAGAGGTCCATCATAGACCAGACATTAGGTCCATCAAAGACCACAGAGGTCCATCATAGACCAGACATTAGGTCCATCATAGACCACAGAGGTCCATCATAGACCACAGAGGTCCATCATAGACCACAGAGGTCCATCATAGACCAGACATTAGGTCCATCATAGACCACAGAGGTCCATCATAGACCAGACATTAGGTCCATCAAAGACCACAGAGGTCCATCATAGACCAGACATTAGGTCCATCATAGACCACAGAGGTCCATCATAGACCAGACATTAGGTCCATCATAGACCACAGAGGTCCATCATAGACCACAGAGGTCCATCATAGACCACAGAGGTCCATCATAGACCACAGAGGTCCATCATAGACCACAGAGATCCATCATAGACCACAGTCCATCATAGACCACAGAGGTCCATCATAGACCACAGAGGTCCATCATAGACCACAGAGGTTCATCATAGACCACATAGGTCCATCATAGACCAGACATTAGGTGCATCATAGACCACAGAGGTCCATCATAGACCACAGAGGTCCATCATAGACCACAGAGGTCCATCATAGACCACAGAGGTCCATCATAAACCAGACATTAGGTCCATCATAGACCACAGAGGTCCATTATAGACCAGACATTAGGTCCATCATAGACCACAGAGGTCCATCATAGACCAGACATTAGGTCCATCATAGACCACAGAGGTCCATCATAGACCACAGAGGTCCATCATAGACCAGACATTAGGTCCATCATAGACCACAGTGGTCCATAATAGACCAGACATTAGGTCCATCATAGACCACAGAGGTCCATCATAGACCACAGAGGTCCATCATAGACCACAGAGATCCATCATAAACCAGACATTAGGTCCACCATAGACCACAGAGGTCCATCATAGACCAGACATTAGGTCCATCATAGACCACAGAGGTCCATCATAGACCAGACATTAGGTCCATCATAGACCACAGAGGTCCATCATAGACCACAGAGGTCCATCATAGACCAGACATTAGGTCCATCATAGACCACAGAGGTCCATCATAGACCAGACATTAGGTCCATCATAGACCACAGAGGTCCATCATAGACCACAGAGGTCCATCATAGACCACAGAGGTCCATCATAGACCACAGAGGTCCATCATAGACCAGACATTAGGTCCATCATAGACCACAGAGGTCCATCATAGACCACAGAGGTCCATCATAGACCACAGAGGTCCATCATAGACCAGACATTAGGTCCATCATAGACCACAGAGGTCCATCATAGACCAGACATTAGGTCCATCATAGACCACAGAGGTCCATCATAGACCACAGAGGTCCATCATAGACCACAGAGGTCCATCATAGACCAGACATTAGGTCCATCATAGACCACAGAGGTCCATCATGGACCAGACATTAGGTCCATCATAGACCACAGAGGTCCATCATAGACCAGACATTAGGTCCATCATAGACCACAGAGGTCCATCATAGACCAGACATTAGGTCCATCATAGACCAGACATTAGGTCCATCATAGACCACAGAGGTCCATCATAGACCACAGAGGTCCATCATAGACCACAGAGGTCCATCATAGACCACAGAGGTCCATCATAGACCACAGAGGTCCATCATAGACCAGACATTAGGTCCATCATAGACCACAGAGGTCCATCATAGACCACAGAGGTCCATCATAGACCACAGAGGTCCATCATAGACCACAGAGGTCCATCATAGACCACAGAGGTCCATCATAGACCACAGAGGTCCATCATAGACCACAGAGGTCCATCATAACCACAGAGGTCCATCATAGACCACAGAGGTCCATCATAGACCACAGAGGTCCATCATAGACCACATAGGTCCATCATAGACCACAGAGGTCCATCATAGACCACACAGGTCCATCATAGACCAGACATTAGGTCCATCATAGACCACAGAAGTCCATCATAGACCACAGAGGTCCATCATAGACCAGACATTAGGTCCATCATAGACCACAGAGGTCCATCATAGACCAGACATTAGGTCCATCATAGACCAGACATTAGGTCCATCATAGACCACAGAGGTCCATCATAGACCACAGAGGTCCATCATAGACCACAGAGGTCCATCATAGACCACAGAGGTCCATCATAGACCCCAGAGGTCCATCATAGACCAGACATTAGGTCCATCATAGACCACAGAGGTCCATCATAGACCACAGAGGTCCATCATAGACCACAGAGGTCCATCATAGACCAGACATTAGGTCCATCATAGACCAGACATTAGGTCCATCATAGACCACTGAGGTCCATCATAGACCACAGAGGTCCATCATAGACCACAGAGGTCCATCATAGACCACAGAGGTCCATCATAGACCACAGAGATCCATCATAGACCAGACATTAGGTCCATCATAGACCAGACATTAGGTCTATCATAGACCACAGAGGTCCATCATAGACCACAGAGGTCCATCATAGACCTCAGAGGTCCATCATAGACCAGACATTAGGTCCGCCATAGACAACATTTAAATACAACAACATAAATCATATACAACCCCTCATATTAAACACAAGACCACTCCACGAACACTACATGTCAACATACGTTTAGTCTAACAAGCTATGATCGATGTCACCAACACTACACATCAACTTACGTTTAGTCTAGCAAGCTATGATTGATGTCACCAACACTACACATCAACTTACGTTTAGTCTACCAAGCTATGATCGATGTCACCAACAGTACACACTTCAGCATAGATTTGACGTCTGAAAATATTCCAGACTTCTAGACTGAAGGAAAAGAATAAAGTGCGTACTCTGTCTGTTTACTTGCTGTGTCGAATAGTGTAGGTGTACATGTTTATTAAACATAGATCTAGATCACACTTTCTCTAAATGGGCCGTAGAATGAATTTAATCAAGATTAAAACAAAATCAATTAAATCAATAGCTTAAAAAATATACGATTGTGCATGTAGGTAAGTTTAGCTGTCAAGTAAAATCCGTGTCAAAAGGTTTTAGTTATTTTAGACGACCTAATTAATTTTTTATATGAATTAATTAAAGCATAAAGATGGGCCTATTATTCACCGCAATATTATACCCATATTTTTAGCGCAATTTCCATTCTGGAGAATTGCGTTTATTAACCCGTCATTTCTGGATGGATGGATGGATGAATGTATGGATGTGTGTCCGCAGCTTTAAGTCGTATCTCCTCCTCAACGAAGCAATATCGATGACGAGTTACAAAAACAATTATGTTAAGCAAGTTACGAGGATGAACATAGGCCATAAAAATTCCGGGTTTCTTTTATGGATTTCCCAGAAAAGACAAAAAACCTCGAAAAAAATTCAGTTTTTGGCCCATATCTCGGCAACCAGACCACTTAGCGACTTGAAACATGTACCAATCGATTCCTGCCATAATTTAGAACAATATTGCCGAAGAAAGTTTTCAAAAATATCCTTTCGTTTGGTCACCAAAAAAATTTTTGAATTAATTAAAATTTGGACCGAATTAGTAGGCATTTTATGCAACCACACCACACGCGTCATCACGTTCAATAGCTGCGCCATCACGTTCAATGGCTGCGACATCACGATCGGTAGCTAGGCGCGCAATGGTTTTTAGTCATGTTACTCTATTGTAAATAAAACATGTAAAATACTGAAACGTTTTAATAACTAACCAATGGTTTTACTAACCCTGCTCTTGATTTACGCTACGACAGAGCTATTTTTAGATAACATAAGGAAATTGCGCTAAAATTGTCACTAGACTTTTTTTAATTACTTGTTTTGTAGTTCGTTTGGTGCGCAATTGTGTTTTAGTCATGCAATTCTTAGCATTAAAATGTTTTAATAACAAGCTTTTATACAACTATGCACTCAAAAGGAGAAAAATAATGATTTTCTTTAAATATAATATTGAACTACTATTTTAATAACTAAAATTAAGCTTGGGTTATTACATAAATGCTTGTTATTAAAACGTTTTTACAAGCTTTAATTTAACTTGCTTCCTCTGCCTGTCTTTCTATTGGTCGTTCTGCGGCCGTATGGATCGCAAATGGCGAGTAAATGTTCACTTCTAAATCTAAATGACCAATTTCTCTGAAACTTCGCACATGTGTCAAGACCCGATGATAATGCAATTGGATGCTTAATTAATTTTTAAAGAATCAATTGTAATTTCTTGTGAACAGTACTATTTAACACGCTATTAAACGCACATTTTTCATGTTCATTTAGAGCGCAATTATTTTTTAGTCATTCAACTCTACTGTATTAAATGAATGTCTTCTTTCTAACCCTAAACCATTCAGTGAAACAAAACATAAATTTAAAATTTTTATTTTGAGCTCATTAGCACTCTATTTAGCACATTTTACTTGCTATGTGTAAACCAACTTCTTATGTTTCAATTATAAACCTGTTCTTGTAAACTAATTAACAACCTACTACACATATAATCTCCAACTTTAATGACTGCATCACAGAGGTTTTAGAAATATGTGTTTTTATTTGTTCATTTCCCCTGAACTATATTTAATCCAGATAATTTGAATAGATAAATCAGTGGTGTTGTCCTACAAGACAAAACATCATTAACATTCAGTGGCGGAACTAGAAAAAAATGGCCACCCCGCAAAATTGTGTATAGCCCCCCCCCCATATATATATATATATATATATATATATATATATATATATATATATATATATATATATATATATATATATATATATATATATATATACAAACCGAAAATATGAACAGAGCATAGGACACTCATTGCTGGCCTGTTGAATTTTGAAAAAAAATGTTTTTTTTTTCAATTAAAACAAAGTACTACAAAACGTCATGTG
Organism: Physella acuta; assembly: GCF_028476545.2. Taxonomy (NCBI): domain Eukaryota; kingdom Metazoa; phylum Mollusca; class Gastropoda; family Physidae; genus Physella; species Physella acuta. Next base: position 738,246 of record NW_026731568.1, read on the forward strand.
TGTAAGTGCATTAGTGTGTTTTGAGAAAATCAGTTTCATTTTATCTCCTATGGGTTCTCTTAACATCTAACTGGCCAAAAGAATATAAAACATGAAATCTTTGTAGAAGTAATGGTGTCTCGTGTTATGATTATTTTTATGTTTTTTTTTGTATTTATGTTATTAATTTTAAATGCATTTCCTTTTTATACAAGGTCATTCTTTAGCAGGTACTTTATGAAAAAATATTTAGTAAGAGAAGTAATTGCTTTTTAATTTGTTTAGTACAAATCTATTAAAAGGAGCTTATGAGCACCCCAATTTGACTATTTAAAAAAGGGAAATAAGTCATGGAAATGGTTTGAACGTTTGCTTATCTTAGTTAAGTTTAATTGTAGAAGAGAGAGGACTTGGCTTTCACAGTGGTTTAAAAAGAAAGGGAAAAAGAATATACAAGAGCGTGGGGATGGCGTCTATAGAATAAAGATAATCAAACCGCAGCTATGGTAATGGTTTTACAAAACAAACATCAAGTCAAAAATTGCAAGAAAATTAGATTTTTTTAAATATAATAAAAACTATTAGGGTCGGCCGTGGGCCCCTAAATGGCGTGCCCCCCCCCCCCCCCCGCATTGCGGGGTCTGGCGTCACTGTAGTTCCGTTCCTGTTAACATTTGATCACTAATGCAATTAAAGCAAATATACATATATTTACAACACGTTTATCTGCAGCTAAATATAATCTGTTACAACAATATTGCAAAAAAAAAAGATGAAACACTACGTTTAAAAAAAAGATACTACAAACATTTTGTTTTAAAATTACAAGAACACATAGAAATATTGTTTTAATAGTTAATAGTAGTAACAGCACATTTTCATTTACAAAGTTTGCCATGAATTTCATTAGCACAAAACTTATTAAGGATTATTTTTTACATCCTGTACTCCTATAATCTACTATAAAACGTTGCTAATTTGTAATGTAGGTTACATCTCGAATTTAAACAGTAGATTTAAACTAAACTACAGCGTTATTCATAGAAATTACCAGTGACTTCACTCGAAACATTTTAGTGTTGACATTTTTAATTTAGGGAACTGGCGCAAACATAGCTCTAGTAGTGAGAAACTTTTAGTTTTGAGTTTCTAGCGAGATTTTGCAGTTACTTTTAGTCTATTTTTGCAAGACAAGCCTTTGTCTGTTGTGAATTAGCCTTCGTGTCTTACCTTGTATGAACTAAACTTTGTGTGTTGTATCAACTAGCCTTTATGTATTGAGTGAACTAGTCTTTAAAAGGGTTAGGCTAGTAATCGAGTTCTCAGCTTCTCCGTGACGTCATACTTGAGTCTCCTCCCCTCGTTCATGACGATGATGTTTTCCTCAGACACCGCCCCCAGGATGTCACGTGGTAAACGATGACGTAACTGGCTGTCAACCATAATCACAATGAGATTAGGATTAGCGGGCGTCAGGTTGGATATGGCTGACCTGCATGTGTAGAGGAACCAATCGTCTTGCCAGTGAAAAGTTTCGGTCACGACCAGAAGCACGCGCCAACTTCTATTTATAGCATCGATAATTCCAGACGCGAGGTCGGTTGAAGGTAAGAGGTCACGGTCACGAATAAACGTCCTTAACCCCAAAGTGTCCTCGATAAACTGTCTCAGGTCATGACAAGCGAACTGGTAATCTCTATCAGCATAACCAATGAAGACACCAATCTCGTAGTTGGAAGGTTTCTTTAGAAATGTTTCACTAAACAAATTCAGCAGCCCAGAAATGATGTACGTTTTGTACTTGGTAACAAAAAAACACAACACAAATCCAATGATAAGTAAACAAAATAAAGTCAGAGAATAAGAGAGGAACATTTTCCCCCAGCATTGACGCCAGTAAGCCTCTAGGTCTGATAAAACTGCCGTGTTTGTTAAAACTCCGTCGTTGTCAATACAGGAGTAGTTTCTGGCCATGTCTAGTTCCACCGTGGTCATCTGAAGCCAGTGTAGAAACTGTATGTCCATGCATCCACACGACAAGACATTTCCATCCAGAAACAGCCTCAACCCTCCATTCCCAGCAGCTAACGTGTCCAACTCCCTTCTATCTATGGCTGAAATCGATATCAATGCATTGGAGCTTAAGTCTAGCAATTTTAAAAATGGCGTGATTGTCAAGTCAAATGGAATCGCTCTAAACCTGTTCCCAGACAGGCGAATCTCAAAGAGATTTGGATTAGAGCTGAAGGTACGAGAACTTAACGAGGTTAACGAATTAAACGATAGATCTAACTGCTGCAAATTTTGTAAGTTGAGGAACAGACGCTCGCTGGAAGATGACATTTGCTCTCTGTTTAAATTACACCCCGATAAGTCGAGAGCCTGCAAGCTGGGCATCGTGTCAAAAAATTGTGCGTTCAGTTCAAATAGATCGTTGCCAGAAAGTAGGAATGTCCTGAGTCCCGTCAAACCTTTGACTAGCGCGTTAAACCTGGAGCCTCCTCCATCAGATAAGTCTAGATACAAAACATGTTCAGCGCCTATAACTCTAAAGTTCAATTCAATGGTGAAATACGAAAACACTCTTGAAATTACGAAGTGTTTGATTGATTTTGAAACGTATAAAATTGCCTCTCCATTTTCTTGAAGTAATCGTTCTGACTTATGGGGAACGGACTGTTTATTCGATGAATTATTTCGTGTCGATTCTTTAAGTTGAGCATTTCTGTTTGTACTTGCAGTTCCTATTTCTTTTCTGCTGACGATTGTAATCTCATGATCTTGATTTGCTACGCGAAAGTCTGAAGTGTAACTGCTTGCTTCATGGGCAACGGTGTTTCGTTCAGCTTCATCAGTGTGTGTTTGGTTAGATCCACGGTGTTTGCTCCAGTTATCCGATGTTTTGTTTTGTTCAGTTACAAAAGTACCTGGTTTAGAGTTTGGTGGTAAAGCGTTACGAAATAAAATCGTCTCCAGACTCTTCATACCCAGCACCTGAAACAGGACCATCTTGGTGCCGAGGATTGGGTTGTCGGTTAAGTCAATGCTCTTCAGACACCGACTCCACACCTGGCTTGCCAGAGCGTTTGACTCAATAATAAATATAGCGCAGTTTTTTAACACCAGCTGGGAGACACAGATCTGCCTGAGGTATCTGGTGGAGTTGGGCGTCAGGATGCCGTTCCCGCTGAGCAGACTTGAGTACTGCTCACCGTGGGTCAACCTGACATTGACCAGTTGTATGGACGCCATCTTGCGGCTGATGAAACATTGAAACGAATCAAACACGCGGTGAAGGTGAGACTGGACGTTGGTTAGAGACAGGTTTTGAATGTTGACCAATGGCCGAAAAGCTGAAGAATTCAAATAAAGAAGAAATATCATATCTATCAGGGAAAGAACTCTTAGCTGACTCAAATTTTCAAAACTTGAATTTGTTATTTTTATTGCTTCCCCTGTCACTTCTAGTTCCTTCATCTTTTTCAGTTTACTGAAGGTGACATCAAAGTGAACAGTTTCACCATAAGAAGATATGGTCAAAGATTCTAAATTCCCCAGCTCAGAAAGGAAATCGTACCGGACCTTTCTCCAATCTCTGAAAACTCCATCTTGTCGCATGAACAGCACCGTCAGGTTTTTCAGAGCAGCGAAAGTTTTGTTGGGGATGAAGGTTAGCTCTAGTCCATTAAATTCCAGATTTAAGAATTCCAAATGTTCTAGCCCACGGAACGTGTCTACCTCAAGTTCTTTGATTTGATTGTGAGATAAGCTAAGGCGTCTTAGACGGTGTAAAAGGTTAAAGTTTGCAGGAACAGAGGTCAACATGTTGTTGTCTAATAAAATAGACGTTGTATTTTCTGGAAACCATGAGCTGCTAACATTCGTTAAAAAACTACCTTGACAGTCAACGATCAATTCGTCCTTGTCTTTAAAAACATCACAAGGTGAAGGACTGGCCATAACATCTGGTGACTGAATGTTGGAGTCAAGTGTTGACTGACGCCAGTTGTCAGTTATATGACTCAGCGTCTGATGACCAGGTGATTGATCGTCTTCTAGTATACTAAGGCCGATCACGTGATGGACGTTGAGGCTCACCATGAAGCAGCAGACAAAAATGACCACTGGTCTGTTAGGTTTGGCTCCTGGCATCCTCTCTGTCGGTCAAGGTGTGGTGTAGCTCTAGAGGTGGAGTTTTCTCAATGATCTTGACCGACTGACCACATGGTCAATTCCTTCATAAAAATTTAAAAAAAAACATTTTGAAAAGAAATTAAATCATATTAATTAATTACCTTTTTATAAATTATAAAAGACGCGTTAACAAATGTGAATGTGATAAAGACTATATCAATATGTTGATAACAAACTAATAATATTAAATATCGTTCTTTCCCCCCCCCCCCCCCCAATAATGCTGTTGTTGAATATAATAATGGGAATGTGAACATTTGCGAAATAGGAGCTAGTCTGTACTAGTAATGTACGGTGGGTGATAAGCAGAGTTTCTTCCAGGTAAAAAGGAATTTATATAGAAAATATACACTTTTACCAGTGCAATGACTTGTTCTCTGGTAACAAATCTGGAAGTTTATCTATTTGTTTACATGATATGTCGCGTGTGAGGACTGACGTTGATTTTATTTTACTAGTAGAGAAATGCGTATGAGGGACGGAAGGGGGGGGGGGGAGGTTTTAAATACAACGTGTGGCGTGTCTATGTATGAGGGTGCTGACTGTTGTATGGGAACATCAGTTTAATGGTGATATGATTACATGTTTTGTAATGTATTAAACATCAGTTTAATGGTGATATGATTACATGTTTTGTAATGTATTAAACATCAGTTTAATGATATGATTACATGTTGTGTTATGTATTAAACATCAGTTTAATGGTGATATGATTACATGTTTTGTAATGTATTAAACATCAGTTTAATGATATGATTACATGTTTTGTAATGTATTAAACATCAGTTTAATGGTGATATGATTACATGTTTTGTAATGTATTAAACATCAGTTTAATGATATGATTACATGTTGTGTTATGTATTAAACATCAGCTTAATTAAATGGTTACATGTAATGCAGTAAACATCAGCTTAATGATATAACTACTTAATTTATAGTGTAATGTAGTAAACTTTAGCTTTATTTAATGATATAACTGCATGTAGTATGTACTGTATGGAGCTTGTAGTAGGCTACTTACTCAGTGGTTTTTTTCGAGACTTTTTTCTCCGGGGGAAGGGGGGGGGGGGGCTTGAAATTTTCGGGGGGGGGGGGGTCGGTCGACATTTTTCGGGAGGGGGGATGGGGGACACTAGTAATAGTGTACGTTTACTTTATAAATTCCATCTCGTTCGGTGGGGGGGGGGACGGTAGACTTTATTCAGGGGGAGGGGGCGCCATCACAAGATTTAACCAAACTATATTTAACCAAACTATATTTCGATCTAACAAGCATCGATAGAATGTAAATAGGTTGTAAAAAAAATAATATCCTCGTATACTTGTTTGTACTGTCCTACCACTCGATGTAAAATAATGGTTTGTGAACATTTGGTAACTTTATTTTCTACTTATCCCGACCATCTCCCCCCCCCCCCCCCCCCCCCCCACCCCTTCTTTGCTGGTTCCATTTCATCTCCCCCGCGTGACGCAGCTTACAAAAATGTTGGCAAGCGGTAATTTTTTTTTTTGGTCTGTATGTGTCACATGGAGCCGTGTAGCAAAAATATAACCGTCATGCTTGAATGCTTGCTGTTGTGACAAGCTTTTATAGACCTAAGCTAGTCTGGTATTTCGATGTATAGACTAATCCTGCATATTGCACAAGTGTTGCACATCTGGTGTGCTAGATATCACATGAATCTATCTTAGAAATTAAATTGCCTTATCGCCACTTTAGAAAGAAAAAAAGCCTCATTTGATCTGTTTTACTGAATTAAACGCAGTCGAGAAAAGAATAAACCGGGAGTGATCTCCCCTAAACTTTCTCGAATATTCTTATATAAAATAGCAGGGGATGGGAACTCGGGCTATAGACATGATTTTTAATCCATTTTAAATACTTAAAGTTTTAAAAATAGAATAAAATCTCGTAGAAAAATTAATTGCACACCAAGTGAACGCCAAATAAAAAAGCGCATAATAGTGCGCAATATTATTAGTACTTTTAAAATTTACATTAGTTTTTTGAGAAATCGGAAGTAGCGTAAATTACTACTTCCAGTCAACGGAAATTACTCAAAATTTTACAGAAGGTAGAGAATTAGATCTTTTACTTACATGTGAAATTTCATTTATCTATCTGAAATAGTACGCAAGTTATAGGCTTTTGAAAAATTCAAAGTAGGAAAAGTACCACTTCCGGTTATCGGAAATCCTTCAAAAGTTGATACGGATCTACGATTTTGATAAAATACTTATATATGAAATTTCATCAACCTAGCTGTAACGGTACTCAAGTTATCGTGTTTACACACGGACACACAGACACACACACACACAGACACACACACACAGACATACGGACAAGATTGCAAAATTATGTTTTTCCGTATCAGTGAGGTGTAAAACGTCGAGATCTGTAAAAATCTCGATTTTTTTTTTTCACGATTACAATACTTTCTCTATACTTCGTATATACGAGAAAGTAAAAATGTGTGATTGTGCTATTGTCTTTATCCTTTGCATCACAGCAAATTAAATGCTTTAAAGTAGTTAGTGACCGGTAAAAAGCAACTTAAATTTTGTGAGTGGGGCAG